>NC_055963.1:37401623-37715666 GCF_018492685.1 Alosa sapidissima | reverse complement strand
TCTGTGTATGAAATGCGCTATATAAATAAACTTGACTTGACTTGACATCTATTGACACTTTCCTGCTATAAACAAGACAGATAATACATCTTGCTCTTTATTATGGGAGTCCCTCAAGGCTTATCTTAGAGGTCAGATAATCTCCTATGCTTACAATTGAAAAATAAAAAGATACCCGCACACTGTTCTATAAGCTCCCTAAGGATACCTGATGAAGACCTCTGGTCGAAACGTTTTTAATAAACCACTCTGGGAGCTCATAGAACAGTGTGCGGATATCTTTATTTTTCAATTGTCGGCTAAGCCTTATACCCAGCACCTGTTTAAATTTTGTAGATGTGCGTGCACTCCACTCATAATCTCCTATGCTTCACACCAAAATTAAATTAAGAGCATCATTTTGTAATTGGCACGCAAACAGCATTTATCTCATAAAACTCACACAGCTTAACATGCATGTCTGTATTGAAGATGGTTAATACAGCTCGACGGTTGGATCAGAATCAGTGATTAAATGATGATTTATTGTAGATGGTAACACAATGAATAACAGAACACAGGCTAAGTCTCGAACAGTAAAACTGCACAGAGTCTAATAGTCGTGGTAGTTATTAGAAGTGGGCTGCTGAGCGTCCTGACAGAAGATGCTCCCCGAGTCGCTTCCTCGATCAGTCTCAAAACCTAAGACAAAGCCTGTTATATTAAAACATACAAACGTAAATCATGCCAACGTAGGTGCCAACCACTGCACAAAACCGGCTCTGACCAGATGGAAAAATACTAGCCCTGCACAAGGGCACAATATTTCCTTCGGCCCATGTTATCACTGAGGCCTCGGATGTCCCTGAGCAGGGCAATATGACCCTCTTGATAGTAAATAGACACAGGCCTAAGCCTCCCTTAGTGTCCACATCTGGTCAGGCTTTTGGTACTAAACAAGATTATATACAATGGTACGGACCTCTCCCCATTGTATACTATACACAGGAGTAACATAGGGAGGGAAAGTAATCTCATCGCCATCTAGTGGTTGCGTTCCTAGAGTTTAGCGGAGTGGATGGGATTTTTTTTTTTAGAAAAAATATATCTCGGTGCACATTGGGATCTTAATTTAATGCCTTCCATATGTTAGGCACTGGGGTCACTTCTATTGCTTCAAGTGGTCATACCTTATTTTTAGGATCAGTTGAATTGTTTTGAGTTTTTGTCGTAACATGGTGATAACGAACTACAGTTGCATGTGACGTCACAGGTTTGGGTGCTTAATCTCTAACTGATCAATACAGCAATTTGCTTAACTGGCTTAACATATTTTTGTAATAACGGAACGTGATATAAACTGCGTGGTAATAACCTTTATGTCTGGATAACTAGTGCTGTGCTTCTACTCACATGAAGAGCTTGCAGTAAGTGTTAAGTGTCAATGCTAACCAGGCTAATAAACAAACCATGCTACCATAAGTAACGCTGAAGGGTAGAGTCACGTGACTTCTTTTGTAGTTTGTTTATGAAACAAAAGGAGCAATTTCGATTTTTGGTAACACTTTATTTTAATGTGTCGCTGTTACAGTGTACCTACCTAATTAGGTACAGTGGTACATCCTGTGTAACAACATGTACTATCAGGTACTATCATTGTACTTGCATTATGTATTTGTGGGTACCTACGTATAGTTGTTACATTGTAATACTGAGTGCTTTTACAAAACTTTGCCAGTTTGCCTAAATTTTCATCAGAGGCAAAGAGCTGACCTGAGACCTGCTGGATGGGGTAAATCTGCCCATGATAGATTTGATATACAAACCATTCTTAGCTCCAGTCAAGGCCTTATTGTCTTCAGTGTACATGTAACAGCTGTGCTGCTACAACCTTGTTACTCTTTGATACAGTGGAATAAACCTATTAAGTGTTAAAACATTAGCTAAGTAGCATGGTTAGCAGAGTTAAAAATCTTAGCATAACTGCTAGCAAACATTAGAGCCATTCCAACTTTCAGTTATCGTCAAATATCTACCTATACACAGCCATTAAACTATTTTTTTTTCTTTAATTAGTTTATTGTTTTTCCAAGTACAAATATAAACAAACATGATACTGAAATGTGGTATATATCTATGGCACAACAGGGGGAAAAGAATCAAGAAATTAAATTAAAGGAACCGTATGTAAGAAAAATATTTCAATTAATCATAAAATGGCCCTGATATGTCACTAGACATTAAGAAATCATGTTCATTTCAAATACTTATATCACTGACAACAGTAGTCCGGCCAGGATATTGTCATTTAAAAAGTGAAGTTGCAGCCCTCAACTGATGTTGATGTTGTGTTTTGTCATGTCATGTTGTGTTTTGGCCTGATGCGCCACCCTCCACCTATCTACTAATCACGAAGTCAGTAGTGTTTCGCCATCAGGGTTGGCAACCTCGAGTCAGGGGGGAGGGGGAGGGGATACACCGCTCTTCAGTATTTTGAAAGTGATTGCAGTACCAGTTTTGGCCACAATCTTACATATGGTTCCTTTAAGAAGTTATACTGTACCACACATTGTTATATGAAAACAATGATACACAGAACACCCACCCACCCAAAGCCTGCATTCTACAGAGAAATGTCACTACAGTGGTTTGTCTGTTTTCTATTTAATTAAACAGTGTGTACCCAGCTCTAGTCTGTCACAGAGGGAAGGCTCAAATTGTCTATGTAATGAGAAAGACAACCCCATGTTTTATAGAACCTGCGGGTAGAGCCCTTGATGGTATGTCCTATATTTTCTAACTTCATAAAAGAAAGGATATCTTTAATCAAGGAACTGAATGAGGAGGCATTTGGAGACTTCCACCTCAGCAAGATTAAACGTCTTGCCACAAGTGTGATGAATGCAACAAAGTCAGCTTTATATGAAGAGAGGGGTACTGTAGGAGGGAGAACACCAAACAAAGCAGTAAAAGGAGAGGGAGAAATTGTCACTTCCAAGACATCTGATAGGATTTCAAAGACCTTGGACTAGTACTCATATAGATTTGGACAAAACCAGAGTGTATGTGCCAAGGATGCAGGTGATGATACAAGGATACAAGGAAGTTTATTGTCACATGCATATAGTTACTGGAAGTAAGAAATGCAGTGAAATTATGTCTGGTGTCAGCCTATTTGTGCAAAGTGGGGGGGGGGGGGGGTAAAAAGTGCAGTAGAAGAGGGGTTTAGTAGATTAAGTGGCAAGGGATGCATAAGAAAGGTGGGGGAGGATTGGAATTGGGGGGGGGGGGGGGGGGGGCACTAACAAGGAGCACCCAAGAGCAACCTATACACAGCCATTAAACTATTTGAATATCAACATTCATTAAACTTCCAGTCTGTCAACAACTTTTAAACTATCTACTGTCTATCAACAACTTATAAACAATCTACATTCAGCTTTTAAACAGTCTACTTTTAAACTATCAACTTTTATTAAGCTATGCAACCACCATGTCTATCCTAGCATCACCGTAGTAACCATCTCTGTATTATCTGTTTTAACTACACATGATATTTTACATCACAACTTTAGCATTTTCATGCACTGGTAATTCTTTGGAATTGCATTTCTAGTTACAGTGCATGAAAATGCACTGTACTGTTCTTCCTAGGCAACTTCTTATTACAGTGCATGAAAATGCACTGTACTGTTCTTCTTAGGCAACAACTTATTATTATTATTCCGCTTACCACTTTTTCCGTACGCTATTTCTCTTGAACAGTTTAACTTAGAAACTTCATTCAAACTTTGTAACGTAGGTATTCAAACGGACAAAGCTGCTATGTCTTTTCAACTTTGAAACTTTTATACTTTTTAAACTATTAAAGAAAAACTTTTTAAAAATCCCCATAGACTTAACATTGCCGATTGTGACATCATAATACGGCCGTTTAGCAATTAGAATCCTATGGCAGGTGTTCAGGCCACCTGCAGCCTCAGGCTTTAAGCATATAATCTGGGTCAATTAAGACTACACATCCTATTCAACTGTTTCCTCTGCCCAAAACTGTTTCAAAATAAAAGTCCTCACTACAATAATCCACTGTTAAACAATGTAACCCATTAAACTACTGAACTTTTTACATTCAACTTTTAAACGGTCTACTTTTAAACTATCATTAAACTATCTATCTATTAAACTAGCTTTCTATCAACAACTTTTAAACTATCTACATTCAACTTTTAAACTTTTAAACTATATACATTCACTAGCTGTCTATCAACAACTTTTAACTTGTCATCAACTGTCAACACTTTTCATCAACTATGACTCTTACCCACTGTAGCTAGTTAGCATGGTTAGCAAAGTTAGCATGTTAACATGCTAGTTAGCATAGTTAGCATAACAACTAAAAATTATAAGATAGGTTAGCTAAGTCACATGGTTAACATAGTTAGCATGTTAGCATTGCTAGCATAGTTAACATGTTTAGCAAAACTGCTAGAAAATGTTAGTTAAGTTAGCTAAGTAGCATGGTTAGCATAGTTAAAAATCTTAGCATAACTGCTAGCAAACATCAGAGCCATTCCAACTTTCAGTTATCGTCAAATATCTACCTATACACAGCCATTAAACTATTTGAATATCAACATTCATTAAACTTCCAGTCTGTCAACAACTTTTAAACTATTTACCTTCAACTTTTAAACAGTCTACTTTTAAACTATCATAAAACTCTATTAAACTAGCTGTCTATCAACAACTTTTCCTCTGCCCAAAACTGTTTCAAAATAAAAGTCCCCACTACAATAATTCATTGTTAAACAATTTAACCCTTTAAACTACTGAACTTTTTAACTGTTCAGCCATTGTAACTGTCACTTGTCATCAACTATGACTCCTACCCACTGTAGCTAGTTAGCATTGTTAACATAGTTAACATGTTAGCATAGTTAGCATTTTTAACAAAACTACTAGAAAACATTAGCTAAGTAGTATGGTTAACATAGTTAGCATATTGGCAGAGTTAACATTTTTAGCAAAACTGCTAGAAAACATTAGCTAAGTAGCTCAACTTTTAAACAGTCTACTCTTAAACTACCATTACACTATCTATCTATTAAACTAGATGTCTATCAACAACTTTTAAACTATTTATATTCAACTTTTAAACAGTAAAACTATTTTTTACATTTTCATTAAACTATCATTAAACTATCATTAAACGGTCTACTTTTAAACTACCATTAAACCATCTATCTATTAAACTAGCTGTCTATCAACAACTTTTAAACTATCTACATTCAACGGTCTACTTTTAAACTATCAACTTTTATTAAGCTATGCAACCACCATGTCTATCCTAGCATCACCTTAATAACCATCTCTGTATTATCTATTTTAACTATACATGATATTTTACATCACAACTTTTGCATTTTCATGCACTGGTAATTCCTTGGAATTGCATTTCTAGTTTAGTTTTAAGATACAAAATTGTGTTTTCTATCATTTATTTAAATTTTTGTTCATTCATCCTCCGCCCACACAAATATATGTAATCTTTAGCCTTTTCCTTTACCGTTGCCAAGCAATGTGACACCACTCGAGACGTACGTTGCTTGAAAGTGAACTCGAAAAAAAAGATCCAACATGGCGGAGCCAACTCTAACACGGCAGTAGATCTGTATTTACAAATAAGTTCAGCGTCTGTGCCCTTATACTTTGTAATACTTAGCGAGAAACAATCACTATTTAATCTAAAAACCCAGGTTTTGTGACCAAAAAATACGTCTGAGCTCATTAAAGAGCTATCTGCCAGCCACCTACTTTGTGTTTTTCTCACTCCAAGGTAACATTATGAAATCATTGCTCTCTCGCTATGAATGAATGGAATGGTCGTGTTGGTAATATAATGCAATATGCCGACTGAGCAGTAAAAAGTCTTGAGTGGCACTGTGTTTGGATATTGCCACTCATGATGCCTCATAGAATGCCTCTTGACCGGACTCAAATAAATAGCTCGACCGGACCTAATCGTTGTATAATATGTTTTAATGACTTTATAGAGGTCTCAGTGTGACGGATGCCAGCAAGCTTAGCTGTGTGTGTGGAATGTTGGTAAACCTCACTCCCCGATGCCTTGAGCTAGCATTCCATTGATCCCCATTCATTTCGGTGTCACTTTGAAATCAAATAACGTTACATCTGAAGCGTTTTAAGCCTTTATATGAACCTTTTCTATTTTCGGAGAAACACAACATTGTGTGACTGGCGTAACTCACTTTACGGCTGAGTAATTATTTTTTTTCCGAAAACAATACTATCATGATGTAATGAGCATGCGACTAAGTGTCGCACAGGAGCAAAGTAACCATATTCTCTGGATAAGAAACTCAAAGGCAGTCAGGGGGAGACCGTCTACGACGGATATTTAGGAAAACAATGAAGTGATGTTTTGATGGGTTGGCACTACGTCAGAACAAATCCCCACCAAAAGCTGCACTCGAACTCGCAGCACTCTGCGTGTTATCCATTTTCTTAGCACGGCTACCAGACGAGTTACTGTGTTTCAGTCCGTTGATTAACGTCACACATTTCTCACTCGCCTGGACTGAGGATGCGCGAGAACCGAAGTTGACCAACAGGAAATAGGTTCAAATTGGCTTCACTCGTCTCGTTAGAAGTCTACGGGATGGCTGTGTCCATATCTTTTATTTTCAATGGCATTTATCAGGTATCTATTTCGGCCAGAACTGCACGTGTGCAAGGCTTCACAACGCCAGCTGCAAGATCATAACACATGATTGGCGCGACGTATTCACAACATACCACATGATTGGCACGATGTATTCACATGTCAACTTTTGGCGGTGGAAGGGGTGGAATAATGTGTAGATAACTGCCATGTTTATGGTACGAACTAACCCATTTCTATGGGAGATTCTTTGAGTGCTGTGCAGGAGATAGGAAACACAACCATGCTCAACCATGCTTTTAGTTTTAAAGAGACAAATGAAGAAGAGATAACCAACATTTTGATCTCAAAGGCTCTAAGGCTCAGGATGTTTATGGACTAAATTCCTCCCTCTTCAAGTGTAATGCCAAAGCACTATGTACACCCATCACACACCTGGTCAATATGTCAATTAATGAGTGTCTGTTTCCTGATGTTTGGAAAACAGCTGTGATAACACCTATATTCAAGGCTGGGGACCCTACTGATGTGGCAAATTACAGGCCCATAAGTAGTATACTCCCAATTAAATCTAAGGTAGTTGAGAGGGTTGTAGCAAACCAACTTACTGCCCATCTCAATTCATGTCATATTCCATTGCATGCAATGCAATTTGGGTTCAGGTCAAATACCGCTTTATGCTACTTTGAGGAAGAACTGAAATCCAATTTAGACAATGGGGGAGTGGTTGGAGCAATATTTCTGGATCTGAAGAAAGCCTTTGACACCGTAAAACACAATGTTTTAGTTTCTAAACTGTCCACTCATAACATCTCAGCTGACACAATCAAGTGGTTTACATCATACTTGATGAGAAGGAAGAATTGCACTAAAATTAATGGCACATTTTCCAAAGAAAATATATGTTCAGTAGGGGTGCCTCAAGGTTCAATCCTAGGTCCACTATTGTTCAGTATATATATTAATGATCTTCCTTCAGTATGCCCAGGCATTACCATCCAAATGTATGCTGATGACACAGTTATCTATGTTCATGCAAAGACAAAACAACAAGCGGCATACAAACTCACAGGAACAATGAACAAAATAGTCAACTGGCTGGATTACTCTTGTTTAACATTAAACAATCTTACAGTTACCATAACTGTACTATCATACAGAAGTATGGTTTATTTACCTTGGACAAGTTTATTTTATTTTCAAACACCTGTTTATTTTGTAAAATTATCAATAATCTTGCACCACCAACCCTTAAACAATTTGTGAGCCTTTGTAGACCCACAAGAGCATCATCTAGGAGGGATTGCACAAGTGTGTTTAGGCATTCCACCTTTGGCCAAACCGATTTCTCAGTGAAAACATCAGAGTTGTGGAATAGCATCCCTGACATTATTAGACAAAGCACCACATTCACCACCTTTAAATTAGGCCTTAAGAAATGGTTGAAAGCAAACCAACGTTGTGAGCATTTTTAGTCATTGATTCTTGCCTCTGTGTTTATGTTCATCTTATTTCATCAATTTTATTTCCCATTTACTCAATTGTATTACTCTGTACAGTACATATCACTGTGATGTGTGTGTTGGGTCATTGCCCCCACTCATACATTTTGTTTTTTAATTTGATTAACATCAACTCTTGTCCAGGGACAACAGATGTAAATTAGCCTTGTGGCTATAATCTGGCCCAATTATATATTGAGCATTGTCCCTGTCAAATAAACGTAAATAAATAAACAAGAGATGTTTGATGTTTATAATAAAGTTCAGTTTTCAGACATTAAATATGATTTTAAACTGAATGTGACTTTTTAAATGGAATTCTAGCGTCACCCTAGCATCACTTTAAATATCACACATATGACCAAAAGTGGTAAAGCCCAAAGTTAGTATCACCATGGCAATCTCATTCTTATGATTTTGGTATTGATCTACAACAAGTAAATGCCAGACAGTCATTTCTAAAAAGACCTTTAATATACATTGAAATATAAAAATCACACTGTATTTAAGTGACAAAAATTATCATTCATTTTTGATTCCCTGGCTTAATCACCATTTGTCATCATTGCAGTTGGGAGAATTCACAAGAATCCTGCTTTCATGTAGTTTTTATTCATTTGCCATGCTAGGAGATATGGGTATACCATTTCAAAAGGTGGCACGTGTGCAGACATATAGAATAATTAAATTCATGTCTCACCACCCATTAACAGTCGATTGTTGTATAATATCAAGGGCATTTTCAAGGTTAATTTCTAAGTCACATTAATCATAGAGCAATAATTTGGTAGTTTTAAAGGTACAGTGTGTAACTTACTATAAATTTCTGTTGATTAGTGTATTTACCTTAACCAACAATTTAAGGCTTTCTTATAAACTTAGAATGAGTTCTTTGTACCTAAATAAAATGCGAAAGTAACCTCACAGAGTCCGCCATGTTGCACCGCCATATTGATACAGTAGCCTCTGTACATGACATACTCTCTACAATTGACATACTCTGCTCCATCTTTTGTGTTTTCACATTTAAAGGAATGGTTTGCTGTAAACATAACTTAGGGTCTATTTACACTTCGGTGGTAGTTTGGAGTGGGTCATGACCTTAACTTGTCTTTCGGTGGCTGTTAACATAAACAAATGATGCATGTAAATTGACCCTAGGCCAGAGTCCTGCACGAATTCGGGTACCCGCAGGTGACCCGCACATTTTGATGAAACGGGTGAAAAATATTCTGTGTCGGATGCGGGTCGGGTCGGACACGGGGGTGGGGGGGGGGGGTAGTTGTGGATTCTAAATCGGAATTGGCCTTTCATAAACATCACGTGCATACGTAACAATATTTTCTACATAGTAACACATCCTAAATAATATGCCTGCAATTCAAGTTGATAAAAGCATTTGAAATGCATGTTTCGTACGTGCCTTCCCAAAACTCTCTATAGGCGCCTATACTTTGACTTTTAAAAATCACATGCGCAGGATCTGCCTGCCGTCTTTCAGAACGAAGTGGCTGCTTAAAACACCTAAAGATGACTCTTTTGACATTTTGTTATGGTGGAGAGAGCATGCTCGTTTATTTCCCAATATTGCTTAGATTGTGAGATCTATTGACATCCCTGCGAGCGAGCGAGATTTCTCCTATGCGTAGGAAAAGGTAGGCCACATTTTTTCCCATTCAATCTTGCACTCAAATAAACGGGATAGTGTCACACGTCTTATGCTTATTTCCATAAAGTTTCATAGGCTAATGCATAATCCGGTGTAGGCTGTGACCGAATCATTCCTTTATTTAATGTAGGCTAGCCTACTACTGCTGTTAATAGGTTTAGTGATGTGTGTGCAAGGCGGTGTTTGAATCCTAAATTAGGCATTTGCGTGGCGATAGCCTTGTAGCCGCATCTGCTTGAAGAGTGGTAAAATGTTATCACTCGAGTGTTGTATTGTGGTAGCCTAGGCTACTTTTCATCATGTAGGATAGGCCTGCCGTCAACTTCAGCTGAAGTTGGATCTTCAGTGTTAATGGTTGTGTAATTAGTTTCTTAAACGTCTGTTTAACTCGGGTGGTAGACTGATTTTAACTTGGGTACGCGGGTCGGGTGTCAGTTTTATTTAATGCTGGTCGGGTCAGGTACGGATTTTAACTAGCTCTGGTGATGGAAAACGGGTCAGATGCGGTTTTAAACATGACGGGTACGGGTGGGTGCGGATTTAAAAAATTAGACCCGTGCAGGACTCTGCCCTAGGTTGTGTTTACACAACCATCCCTTTATGCGGCAGTGGGGCCAGAAGATGGGGGAAATCAGTAGCTTTAGTAGGCTACTGATGGTGGTTGTTAGTCCAGGGTTGGTAGAGATTGTAACCTTATGCATATTATTTAAATTGTTTATTATTATTATTATTATTATTATTATTATTATTATTTTGATATTATACATCTTATACAATAATATAGAAGAAATATGTCATTAGCTGTATTCTGTACTGGCCATATAGGTTAATGTGTTAGCTAGGGCTGTCAAAATAACTGATTAATTTCGATTAATTCATTTGAGAAAAAATAACTGATTAAAAAAAATAGCGCAGATTAATCGATTCCGTATGACCTTTGACCCTAAGCCGTTCTAGTCAGTAACGATTAGACTGTAAAATAAAGGAGAGAGAAGAAAATAAAGAGAAATCAAAATAAAGAGCTGATTAAAATAAAGTCCTCTGCAATGTCTGTAGCAAGGAATTTGCATATCACCGGATTTTGTCAACTCTAAAGTCGCACATCAATTGAAAGAAATAGTGTTGACATTGAGGTTAATTGAGTGTTAATTTATTTTCATTGTGTCCCCTAGGTTAAATCTGTGGCCTGAAATGCAATGTATGTGAAAAAAAACTTCTTCCCGAAGCACTTTTGAATTTATTTCCTCAGCATATTAGGTCATATCGTAGATTATTATGACCATTATTTGAACAGTGAAAATAATAATAGAGTTTTTGAACTTTAATGTCACTAATGCTGATTATTCAATGATCCATTTGAATTTAAATATTTAAAATACTTTCACAGCAAAAAGTATATATGCGATTAATTTAGATTAATTAATCACAGAGTATGTAATTAATTTTATTATTTTTTTTAATCGATTGACAGCCCTAGTGTTAGCAGGAGGTAGTTGCCCACTATCAGCCTATACCTAATGTCTATACCTAATGTCTATACCTATCAGCATGCCAAATTGAAAACAAACATGGAAACAAGTGCACAATTGTTCACAATTAAGGTATATTCCCTTCCCATTAATGCAAGGCGTCATAGCTTGCTTTCCTCCTCTTCCAGTGCATGGTTCAAGCCAGGGATGAACTTCAACAGACTCCTCGGAAAGCTCATTTGTTTTGGCTTGGGCAGCATTATACCAAACCGCCCTTGTTTGCTGCCTGACAATGAAGCAGTATTCTCTGGTTCCTGCAAGTAACTACGGGTGCTGGCACTACGTGTGAGTGAACATCTTGATGTAGCAAAAAGATCAATGGCTGGACGAAGAAGTCTCTGGGCCGAGAGTTGCAGAGACAGTTTGCAATAGGAATCAGAGTTGGATGGGGTGGGCATATTACCCTGGTACAGACAGTCCTGGTACAGAGAGTCTTCATCTGTGGCAACGCTGAGGTGGCTGGCACTGCTGCTGTTGCTACCTTCCCAGAGGTGTTGAGCACGAAGGGTAATGGGACTGGGAACACCTAAACTCCCATAAACTCCTGCTGATTCCAGGGACTCATAAATCAGAGCGTCACTCATAACTATGCCTGATAGGAGAGAAAGAGAGATGCTGTGAAAAGACTTCTTATAGAAGTGGAACAGTGAATTCAGTATAATACATTATAGACCCTTTCAACAATAAAAACAAAAATTTGGTTCCCAATCTACTTCCTTTGCATTAAGATAACATATGGAATGTTAAAACGGAAGCCTTGTGGGGCCAACTATGATGCTGATAATGGAACTCTCTTGAAAAGGTCTATACATTATTAAGGCAAATACAACTACAAGCAGCAATATGGGGGCCAAGCATCCAGGAGCTTCCTTGGTAACTTGGGGCTGTATTTTGGGCACCAGCGCATGGCGTAAAGTTCGCTTTTCACCCGCGCAAAGTTGAATTCGGTATTTTGCACGTTTATTTTTTAAACATTGCGACCAGGGGTGTGGCAATTAACAACCTAGGGAGGGGCCTGGCGCGTTGTGTAAAAATCGCTATCGTACACCACCTAAACCTGGTCAGAAGTCAATGGCGAGTTGTTCATATGCTATTTTAAGAGCGCATGTCAACAGTCATATTGGCAGGTGCACGCACCATCCTTCTATCATTTATGAACGCACACCAGCGCACGTCCATGCAAAGCATTACAAATTGCACGATTACAATGGGAAACATAATTAGAACAAAGATATTACGAAATACTGTACATCTCATGATGATCAGTTATTCACCATCATTTGCAAATTGGTAATGACGGTTAAAAGTGATTAGGGGAGAGGCGAGAGACATGTATGGAGCACAGCTGAAGACGCACTGTCACGAGATATAAGCAACTCCTCTGCAGAATAAATGTTGTTTTATTCAGTCATTTGAGCAACATTAGGGTAAGTGTTGCTTTTTCCAGCCTATGTTTTCGGTGGTAACCCATTGTCAGTCAATAGTGAAAGTAACTGCATATAACTGTCTTGTCGTTGACTGACTCCTTGGTGAAGTTGCAAATGCGTGAAGGCTATGCTAGGTTTTAGTAAAGCATGGTTTAAGAATGACTATTCCATACGGTCTCGCAAGCAGCCTCCTTCAAATGCGCCGTTGAATGCCAAAATACCGATGCATTTATTTGACATATCGCGCTTTGCGCCGTTAAAGGGAATGACAGATGTCATTCTCATTGGTTTGAAATGATGTTACGCCCCAAACACACCCATTTGACTGAATAAAAAACCTAGGAACACTTTTGATAACAAAACCCCTCCCAATGTGAACTGGACATCCTACTAAATTTGAAGAGACTTTTGACGAGTGACGATGCACTTTAGAATGTCATGATAGGGCCCTTGATGTTATTACATTAAGGGCATCACACTCTTAGCACACTCAAAAAGTCAGATGACCATCAATTGGTCAAGACAAACTTACTTTCCTTACAAGTTGCTATACCCTGGCATTGGGAACTCTGGCAGTATTATCAGAAACTGATTACATACAGTGCATTGAACTCCAATGAATCCAATGGTACATCCTCAGTGTTGGGAGGGTTACTTTCAAAACGTATTCCGTTACAGAATACAGAATACATGCCCAAAAATGTAATTTGTAACGTATTCCGTTACGTTACTCAATCTGAGTAACGTATTCTGAATACTTAGATTACTTCCGCATTGAATTGCATTTTATAAGTGTAGGAATGCAGCCATCAAATCCTGCTTAGGCCTACTAAACAGTAGCCTGACAAGCCAGACCCACATTAAAATGTAGGGTCTGGGCACTCATCGTTGGCAGTGCTCAGTCCGAGGGGCGGGATAATCGGTTGTCTTTCAAATTCCCTCTGCACGCAAAAGGACAGCGCTATCCCATACGTTTTCCCACTAGCTGAGCTAGTTGGCTAGTTCAAACTTTTGCCAACTTAAAAAAAGTTTAACTCGTGTCTTCTTTGTTTTCAAGTAGCAGGGAATTCAAGCCAAACCGTTGCAACTCTGCCATCAATCATTATGTTAAGCCCGCCTAACGTCTCTATACACGATTTGATTGGCCTGATAGAAGTTGAATTTTTCCAGCTCACAAGCCAACGGAGAGTTGCTAGACTAGCCCTGGCAGCAAATGTAATTTGCTGCCGCAAGGGTGCGTCTAGATTTTTAGGCTAACTAAACAGGCCTATCCTGGTGTGTTCTTCTGTTCCAAATGGCTGAAGTGTTAGGCCCACAAAGGAGAATGTAAAGTCAACTAAGCTACCTGATACAACTTTAAAATAGCAAGGTGACCACTAAAACTACAGCAGGCGACTAGGCTAATTAAAACAAACAAAATAAATAGGCTACTTTAAGGGCGTAGCCAGAAATTATAATTAAGGTGTGCCTGTGAGATTTTTCGGTGGCATCAACCCAGTACAAGTGAGGGGCGCATATGACAGGTGGAACGCAAATGACCTGTAAATGTAATTCTTCAGAGGCTGCACCATATAATTCAATTTGAAATGTAAATGTAGATCAAATTAGAAAAAATAATAATCCATAAAGCTATTTTAAGTTAGAATAAAAAACTTAGAATGCAGTGCCTATTTTAGAGATTGGTTTTATTGTAGGTCTAAATCAACACGTGAACTAGGCTTTGTTTATTGCTTAGCAAACTGTGTAACCGATTGGCCGAAGTAGCCTGAGCTATTAATACTTGGGAAACTATCCTTTGAACAGACATCAGGAACCACGATCAGTGAGGAACAGGAGTTACCTCCACTTGTATTCTGAATACGTAACGCCGGTACATGTATTCCGTTACTCCCCAACACTGTACATCCTGCATATAGTTCAGAAGTTACATTTTACACCTTTAACTTCAAACCATTGGTGGTGCTTCAGTGCTTGAAGTGCAGACATGAACTTTTGTAAACTGTCACCAATCATGGTGTCAAATAAAACTTTTTACTGCTAAGAATGATAAGATAAAAAACACAATGGTAGATACACAGAGTTTTGCTTGGCCACCCAAAATACTAAAGACACAAAAGACCATCACCATGTGAGAATGCTTTGAATACAGATATGGACTGTGATTCAGACAACACTGTGAGTGCTGTTACTGTCCTCACCGTGGGTTAGTCTTTGTTCCTGCATCATCAGGGAGCGGTACTCATCCCACTTCTCATGCAAGATTTGCTGTAGGATACATGCACAAGTCAATTTTAATATTTTCCCTTTACTGGTCACTCAGAGAAATTTAAAATGTATTCTCTCTTTTCTGCTCGCATGTTTCTCTGCAGAGCTCCCCCTACAGCTTCAGAGTATATATTTTTCAACACTCCTCAATCTGTCAGTCTGCTGTTTCCTCTTTCCCTGTTCCTCCGACAACGGTTTACTCACTTTCTGCTTCTTTTCACTGGCTCTGCCATGACATGACTAGGGTTGCCAACCATCCCGAATTGTCCGGGACATCTCGTATTTTGGGTGATTTTGATTTGTCCCGTCAGGGACAGCTCCAGTCGCGAATTTCAATCACAGCCTCATCGGCCTTGTCTAGTTGTCAATGGCCAATAGTAGGCTACTGTAAACACACCTGGAACAAAGTGTCCAGTGCCGCTGCTACCACCACGCGCATCTCGCACTGTGTGTAGGGTACAGTGGAAAAGACCCGATCAGGGAGCACCATAATTTAGCCAGAGTAGCTTTACTGCAAACTAGTGCTGTCAAACTAAAAATTTTAATCACGATTAATCGCTGAATTCCTATAGTTAATCACAATTAATCACATATTTTATCGCATGATTAAAATTCTATTATTTTGCATTTCTGAACTTTCCAGGAGTCCATGTTAACAATATAAAGCAATTATTGTGTATCTTGATTAGGATTCAAATGAAATACAAAGCAAGTTACTTCATTAACTTAATCAAATAGACCTACGTCTTAAAGTTATTTCAAATCAAATTTCAAAATATGTGCAGCAGACCTGAGGCAACACAATATATTCTTCAGAAATATAGCTAATAAAGGGCATAACAAACATAAAATAGGCCTACTATATTATCTTTGAGTTCAGTTGAAAATAAGGAACTTTTCGACATGAGTGCACTGCTATTTTATAGGCCTACAGTCTATGGTGCACTGTCACTTGACATTTAACACGCAAACACTGGATGAACAATTTTATGGAGCGCCGTCGACCAAATATAACTGAATTGTGATTTACACGGCGGCAAAAAACAACTCCTGTTAGTAGGCTAAACTGGAAAGAGCAAAAAATAGGAACATAATGGTCACATTAATCCCATAAACACACAGATAACTCTTACACCAACCTTATTTTGTGCCTTTTATTCACGTTTGTTTCAAGTAAGTATAAGCCCTTTTCGCTCCCCACTTCTATGCAGCATAGGTTTCCATTATCCAAACAGCTCCCTTTCCCCTAAAAGGGGGTGTGTACATGCAGCACGGTCTAGCTAGATCCAGTGTGGTGTTGTAGGCCTAGTTGTTCTATTATTAGTTGTTGCAACAGCTTGTGAAAAAACTACAGTTTGTTACACCAAAAAGAACGTTAATCTCGCTATAAAAAATCGATGCCGTTTAAATAGGTTTACGTTAACGCCGTTAATAACGCGTTTAACTGACAGCACTGCTGCAAACTTCTTTTCACTTTCCTTAGAGAATGTTTACAATGTCAAAATACACCACTCTTATAATGATAGGTAGACAATGTTCTTAAAGTGACAGTGCACCATTTATATATAAGTTAAACAGCATCAAATCGGTAATATTTCTTAAGAAATGTATCTTTAAAAACAAAATTACTTTGTCATTATTATCATCTGAATAAAACAAGGGGGGGTTGGGGGGGTGGAGACTGAAAGTGTCCCTCATTTGGGGTTGAGAAAGTTGTCAACCCTTGACTAGCCATGCCTGGCGTGTAGGGTTGGGTATCGTTTGGGTTTTATCCGATACTGGTGCTAAATCGATACTTGTTTTTAGAATAAAATGGTCTAAAGCATGATTGGTTTTTAATTGATAAAACAAATTTGAACGTGAAATTGAACTGTTATATTCAATTTACTATCAATATCTCATTGCTTCTACGCATAATACATTTAAATGTTAAAACAGCTTGCCATGGATGCACACAAAATGGTAAGCTCTGCTTTCAAGTTTATCCAGTGTAGGCAGCGTGACATAAGGTATGTTAAAACTGCTTGCCTTGGAACTGTCAGGTCATGGACAACGGCATTTGCAAGCAACCTAATCTAACGTCGAGGGACTCTGCTTACAAGTTCATTCAGTGTGTTCCCAAATGCTTGAAAAAATTTGATGTCTTCCCCCATAACACGCAATAGTTTTAAACATGTTACATGTGCCGGTGTTGAAGTGTTTAGATTCCCAGAGCTAGTAGGCCTTTTAACAGCAACTATGCGCTAACAGGCTACCCCCAGTCAGAGCAGCTAGCGCTAACGTACGGAGATATTACAGCCTCTTTGACAGCTCAGGGATATCAATGCAGAGGTATGTAACCTACATACCAGTATTTATGTTTTTGCAAGCTAACTTTTAGCATGATCTTCATATTCATTTGGATGCTATATGAGCCACATGCACATGAAAAATGTATGTCGTCATGTCATTATGTTTTTCATAACACAGCGTGAAATAGTTTTCACTTACAACTTTTGCTGATAACATTTCAAATAAATGCCAGTTAAAGCATTAGCAAGGTTATTGTGTAAAGTATACTGTTGATGTTGTTTCATAGCCTTTTACTTGTGTGTAGTTAGGCCTACTGCTAGATTTTGATGGGAGCTTGTGATATTGCTTTAAAGTAAGCTACTTATCATGGGCTCACGCAAGTAAATACTCAAATACTGTCCACTAGCCTATGTTGTGCACCCCTCTGCTTTAAGCTTACATGTAGTGTTAATGTTAGCTAGGCCTAACTTATGGATGTGTTGCTATCAGAGCAAGACGTTATAATGATGGCACATGACGTGCAGTGATGCCTCGTATTAAAAAAAAAAAAAAAACGGCAGATATCTAAGTGGCACCGAAATGAGGCACCGGCCATTACCAATTCAGGTTACAGCCTCCCTTCTTGTGAAGGGAGTAGCACATTGTAAACAAAACCATTTTAGGTAGTGGTGTAGAGAAACCTGCAAATTGCAAATCCATCACAATATCACAGCATCCACTTAGTCAAACTAAAACGGGAGGATGATCAGTGAGCGATGATCATTCCTTTTCCTTTCTCATACTAGATAGGAGACCCTGCATTCCATGCAAAATAATGCTGAGTTGCAGGTGTAACGATGAACTTGAGGCTGCTGAAGTTGGTATGGGTAGAAAATGTTTTTATAAGATACAAATAATTTTACCCATGCCACAGGTCATTACAAGTCATTACAAGTCAAAGGGGCAAAGTCCGAGTCAAGTCTCGAATCAATAGCATGGAAGTCCAAGTCGAGTTGCAAGTCATTTCTAATTTTGTCAAGTCGAAGTCAAGTCATCAAAATCGTAACTCGAGTCTGACTTGCGGCTAGAACGACAAATTTCTCATCCAAACAATGTCAATCTTGGCACTGCACTTACTCATGCCCGTAAGCAAGACATCTGCCACGTTTGAAATCAATCAGACAAACTGTCGGACAAGCAGGCAACAAAATACGTTCAGAAACTTTGTTTTCAATTAGAAAGTCCTAACTAAATGCGAGCGAAGCAGTGATGTGCGGCATAATGTTTTGATCAAAAATGTTTGTTTTCTCTGCTCTGTTTCTACTTTCTTTCTGTCACTTGCATCTGCTACTGTACAGAGGGAGAAATATGTCACAATAGAATGGCATATTTAAGGGATACAGTGTGGACAGGGTTGCATGCAGTTAGGACAAGCTGTCAGAATATCTTTTTTAACATCCCAAAAGGAAAAAAACAATAGCCTGTAAGTTGTTGGAAATTATATGAGTAAAAAATTAAATGAACACGACAGAAGAAAAATAACTCACCCTTAAGTATTGCAGTCTAGCATCAAGCTCAGCCTTCCGTATTGAATCACTGTAGAGTGTCTCAAGTCTGGTAAACCCACAAAAAGTTAATTCAAGTCCAGCAGTTATACAGCAAGTAAAGGATCATTTCCTGACAATTTACACATTCCAGAGTTTACACATTCAATAGCAACTTTCCTGCAGCCTTGCAGATATTACTCAAAGGGTGGTGGTAATGCACCTAAAGGCTTTTAACTAACCACCATTAAGTAACAAAAGAAGACTATTACTATCAATTGTATCAGCAGATTTTGTTTATTCTCTCTGTATACATTTTTCCAGGTATGTCAATGTATAAAATTGAAATGGTGTAGGCATTATGCTAAGTGACCGTTCGGTATTTATGGACTGGACCACCGGAGGAAAATAGGGGAGGGTCACCCAACTTTTTTTCGTCTAGGAGGGAGGGTCACCCAAGTTTTGTATTAATGAAAACAGCAAAATGTGGGCCGTCGCCCAGGGCTTTGCGTCTGATGAGCCTCACCACTGGCCAAAGATGACATTAAGCGTTTATTCTTCATTAACTCCTATTGTAAGCAAAAAGCTTAACGTGGCTTAATGTCCTAAAACAACGATCAGTGATCGACAAATTTCTCCCATATTGTTCCTCATAATCACTAAGAACCTTCAAAAAATTTAGCATGAAGTCATATTAGGCCTATGAACTTTAGGCTACCTGACGTGACAGCATGTTTCTTTAAGTCATGTATATCATGATTGTTAAAAAACAGTGGCTATCCGTACATCTTTGCTAAACGCAAACCAGTACGGACGGCATCACAGTTCTGGAGAAGTTCATGTGTTTTTTCTCAATCACTTTAGAGGGTTGTAGAAAAATGTATTGCTGGCGTGGGAGGGTCACATATTTTTTGACTAACGCTCCCAAAACTCCTCCGATAGCCCCTGAAATAAATAACGAACAGTCCCTAAGGGTCCCCAAATAGTTTGCCCCAAGGGCCAAATTATTTAAAGCATTCCAAACACTCATACACCCACAAACATTTAAAAACTGCAAAAATAATCCGGACACTCACACATATTTCTCACTCAAACCAAAAACACTTTTATTTACTGCACCTCTAAAAGTAAATTAGCAAAATTGTGACTTCAATATGATACCTGCCCAAATTATCTTGATACTGACACTAAAAGGACTGTAACTAGTCATGGAACTAGTTCATCTCTTTTGTCAAGGTATCCTACAGAAATACTAGACAACGTAGAGGCAAAGAGCAGACATGATGGATACTGTTGATTCTATGTTTGATTCTGCGCTTGTTGCCTTGCTACTGTTAGATCACAAGTTATTTAACCATGAAATGTATCACGTTTACACATGTTGGCAAAATTATATTTTGTTTTGTTCATTCATTAGCTCACTTGACTTTTACACACACATAGTTGCTATAAAAGGACACCTTTACAATCAGCTTGAATTCACTGGTTGTTCAAATAAGAGGTAAGCTAAGTCCTTGCACACCTGCATGAATGCTGGCGTTGTTGATATGAATAAGTTTCATAGCTTGCATGTTATTGTAAAGTTAAAGGTGAATTCTGGCGATCTCTGTTTTCAGAGGTCACTGAGTACTGTCGGTAAGAGAAAAAGAGAAAACAATCGGTTTTCCCTTGCTTGAGTTGCTGCAGCAAACAGTTAGAGCTTCCAGGCAACTACAGCCCTACACTCTGGAGGCATGTTTGTGAGCTCCTATGTTCATGTCCCTAAAGTGTAGTGCTGTAGATAGAGGGAGAGCAGATAGCTAACAAACGCTCAGAAAAAGTCCTGTTGGCAAATTTGAGGAAAAGTCGGTAAAGGGGCTATTTCTCACAATTTGAGGGTGCTGAATTAAAATATTTTGTTTACCAAGCTCAATTTTGAGTTTTAAGCTTGCTAATTAGCATAATTCACATACTTTTTGGTTTTGCCATCAGATATCATAGGAATTGCAAAAAATAAGGCATTAATATACTCTTTATGTATCATATATGTAGGACAGGACAGGAATTACCCCAATGACCCTCAAGTAACAAATGAAAATAAGCTAAAATTAAAATTCAGTATGACGTTTAGAAGCAAAATAGATTCCTTGATAATAAATTGATAGAATAGTAGGTGACTGCTCATTTTTCTGTAGAAAGTACTTTGTCACTAACTATTATGAACAGTTGTCAGTCTTTACAGAGGATTTACACTTTATTTTTTTTACTGTAAAGGCGACTGTGCTTGCCTAGTTAAAACATCTCACTGGTGCTCTTTCCTATCATTCAAATTCCAGCCATGCAAAAAATATCCTTTATAGTGCAACAAAAAGAAACATTCTCCAGTGCATCATTACTGCATATGATGCTGAAAGGGAAGTGGACCTAGGACAAATCCTCAGCTATGAACTGTAGCTATTGCAGATAGCGATGGTTATTTGTGAAGTGGAAATAAGTCTATCCTCACTCAAGTGCTGTCTAGCAATGTGGAATGTCCAGTAGTGATCACTGCAAAAACTGCTCATTCAACACTGGTAATAGATGCTCAAGATCTATATGTCTTTAGGACACCCATCTGACTGCAGCACATTTAAGAATTATGCAGGAAAGTTTGTAAGAAACTTTTGTATTGTTATTTGGTATTTGTTATGTGGTAGCAAATGAGGCTGACTATCAAAGAAATAGACCTAATGTAGGAATGCACACAGATATTGCAACAGATACGCTCAGATACGCTCAGGCCAATCCAAACTTTTCTCATCTGTTGTTTCTTGTTGGTGGCACACACTGCCAGTTCCTACAAGGGCAGGGACATCCCTCTCCATTTTCAAAAAACTCCTGAAGACCCAGCTCTTTAGAGAACATCTCCTTTCATAGCACCACTTACAACAAGTCTTGCTGATCCTAGCACTTACCACCCGTCTTGAACTGACACTCAACTGTTTAAAAACAGCACTCACTGATGCACTTATTCTCTACCGTTTTTAAATTGTCCTAAAATTGTTGAAAGAATTGCTTTAAAACTTAACTGTTACCATGTTGTTAGTCGCTTTGGTTAAAAATGTGTCAGCCAAATGTAATGTAATGTAATGTAATAATGGAGTAGGCCTATCTGATTAAGACCCAAAGAGTGGTTGAAACATACTTATTAAATTACACTGGGAGCAAAGAAGACTATCTTAACTTTTCCCCCTTTGCAACTGTCAAAGAAATCCCATAAACACAGGAAGGCCTAGGGTAGCCTACATCAGATGGCCTTAAGATTAGGCTCCTCTGCATAGCATTAAGTGATTGGCATGCAGTAATTTGAACACTGATCTTGATCTAGCCTACTTTGGCTATTTAAATGTAATTTATTGCCAAAATACCACACAATATAAATTTGCTTTAACAAACAATAAAGGACTTAATCACACACAAACTACTATTTTACTGACTACAAAAATAATAATTATGTAGGAAGTTTAGAAGTTTAAAACCCAGAATTGACCAAAAGTGCACCAAATTCAACACAAATGACTCAATACACTTGGAGGAGGCCTGTGTCCTTTCTTTTTCCAGATATTTTAGGATTTGGATATTGTTTCAGTATCGAGTATCAAGATATTTATGGCAGGTATTGTATCGAAGTCGTACAACACTACGATAGAGCCACTCTGTTTTCTATATGTCGAGGATCGGAGGCTCTACCACCAACAAGTGATGCTGCTCAATGGCATATTAGAAGAGCACATTATCAAGCTCTAGTATGGAGGCAAGCACACATACCAAATCCAGTGTTACTAGAAGTAAAAAATTACTTTATTTGTCGGTTGTTGCTGACGGTAGATGCAGTTCTGCATTAGGCTTATTCCCGCTATCTAAGTTCATATATACTGTAGGATATATTCTGAGTTGAAGGTTATCTGTGCAATTTGTTATTGTGATGAAATGCATTAAACACCACGAGTGACTCACTATGTTAGTAATAAAAATATGGTTGTGTTTTGATTAGAATTTCCGAGTTTATTACATGTTAACTGTAATCATGTTCCCATTAAATGCATTAATAAACTATAGTTTGGCTTCTTTAATGCTCAAACATTTATTAAGAGAACACTTTTATTTGGTTTTAGTAATTACATTTGAAATCAACCCAATTTAGGGCAAAATAAGCAAAAATAATCGCTATTTTATGTTAAAATGCTGATTATGCAGCTTAGAACTCAGAATTGAGCTTGGTAAACAAAATATTCAGAATCAGCACCCTCAAATTAGGTAAGAAGGGTGGTTTACCAACTTTTCCTCAAATTTGCTGTCAGAAGTTCTCTTCTGTGAAGCTGCTCTCCATCTAAGATGCCTGGCTGCTTTAGCTATCTATTTATGTGAAAATCGGCAGAATTCTCCTTTAACACTCCCAGGGCCAGATGTACTAACGCTTTTACGCCCACTTCAGGCGTATTTGTTTCGCAACGTGCGTGTAAAATCATTGCGAGGTATGTACAAACAGGCCGCAATGATGTAAAAGCGCAAACTGCCTGTCGCGGGAGCTGAAAGTGGTTGATTGCGATTGTCATGTCATGCATATGCATTCATGGGAGGATCCAGGGGAAAGTGGGAGTTTAGCGTAAAAAGATGGGAGGGGAAGAGTAAAGAGCGCCTAATTATGTATTCCGCGGTATGTACAAAGACTGCTCCTGAAAGCGCACGTCTATTCTGCGCCTAAATACTTGCGCCTTGTAAAAGCAGGTGTTAATCCAAATTGAAGTTCAATGCTTCAATAAGAGAACCTTTCAAAGACAACAGAATCGCTATTTAGAGCACCAGTTTTGCAAGTCTTTGTAGGCTACTATCAAAAGCAACATTAACTTTCGTTGGCCTTTCGAATGTCTTACTTTCACTTTCACGTCATTCACTTAAACTTTCCTACTTGCTAGATTTGACCAATTTTCCATAGCCTACGTTCACAAGTAGTTTGAGTAGAACTACTGGTAACGCTTTAGAATAACATGTGCTTATTAGGTATTAAAAGTGCATAATAAGCAGTTAACAATTCATTACTAACAGTTAGTTAACTGTTGTTATCCTTTAATAACATTAACTAACTGTTAACATGCAGCTTGTAAGTGTTAATAAGCAGCCTTTTAAGTTACTTACAAGCATATTTGTTAACAGTTGTAAGTTAACAAACACTTTTCCATCAGAAACATATTTGTAAAAAGCATAGCTAGTATAATATAGAACATCGGAATATAGAATCAAAATGAACATTTTCATCAGCACTGTTAATACCTAATAAGCACATGTTATTCTAAAGCGTTACCGAACTACTGATCTTCATTATCTCCCTGCTCGTTGACATCTTATCATCTATGGTATTATTTCATGATCGCTAAACGTTTGATTCTTTTTAATGTTGTCATCAGTTAACTTCATTCAACTGCGCTTGTAGGCTCTGCCATACAGTTGTGGACGTTCGTAAATTGCGTTTATGGGCGGAGAGAGGCAGAGAAAGGCACAGTTTACACCAAGGATTGAACGATTGATAAATACAACGGAAACTTGGGTCTGACAGCGCTCGCAGTCTGCGGTTTGTCCATGGCGCTGATAACGTTACGTTCGCAAATGTACGTACATCTGGCCCTCAGTGTGCTGCATTTGCAAAAAGGTGTTTGCCACATTGCATATCATATCACCAGGAAGGTACAGAACCATTCCTGTTCATAACCAGTGCAATATATGTTTATATTCATTTTATATTTTTATATATGTGCATTTTTTAAACTATTTATTATTGTTCTTATGCATACCTCATGAGTTGACAGCACTTTCAAATGTCGTTGTACCTTTGCAAAAAGTGTCAATGACAATAAAGACTATCTATCTATCTATCTATTATTTATTAAGTATAAATGTACTTACAAACATACTTTTGGATAGGATTATTTACTATGATCAAACCATTTATAACTGTGTGAACAAATGCTTTACTGATGATAAATTATGTATGAACATGAAATTACTAATGATGAACAAACAATTAACTAATAAGTAACAAAGACTTAATAAATTATGAATTGTGTGTAGTTATTATAAAGTGTTACCCAAAAGCCTAGTAATGATAATAGGCCCACTGATGATGATGATGATGATGATGATAATAATAATAACAACAGCAAAGCATGTATAATTCATATTATTATGTAATATTGTAAATGTGTTACAAGGCATAAAATGTCCCCACTTTAGATGAGCTCACAAAATAATCACTTGTAACTCCTCAGTTAATCATGAATTATAGTATTAGAAAGTGGTTTATAAAATATTTCCTCACCCTAACTAATCATTAGTGCATGTGTATGTAACAACTGTTAAATAATGGAAATATTACCTTATCAACACAGTATTATTGCATCATTTATTAAGTATTAACAATAATGTATTCATATTTTAGATATAGGCTTATTTACTGTGAACAAACCTTTTATAACTGTGAACAAATGCTTTACTGATAATACATTATGTATGAACAATAAATTACTAATAATGAACAAACCATTAACTAATACGTAACAAATGCTTAATAAATGCTGAATTGTGTGTAGTTATTATAAAGTGTTACCGGCTTTTGTTATAAGTGGGAATTGGCACTAGACCTCTGATATGACCTCTGGATTGGCTCAGCATGGAGTCAAAGAGAACCGGCATGTGTTGCAACACAGTGAAACAGGCAGAGGGGTAGCCTACCCTATTAGCTAAGCGCACGCCTAGCAGTTAAAAAAAATAGCTGGGGCTGAGATTGGGATCATCTTTAAAAAGACTGTTTGTGGTATTAGTCTTTAAAAAAACTGTTTGGGTTTGAAGTAAAGGACTAAGTAGATCGATATCAAGACTGATAACAGATAGTCTAGTGAGAGCTGGCACAAGCAAACTTGGCAAGAGACTAGACTAGAGTGAATGAAGCTTGATGCGTGTGCGGACACTTATAGTAGGCTAACCTAGCAGTAGTCTTGACTGGGTGCTTACCTGAGGATGTTCCCTGAAGACCTGATCAGCTGAACAATCTCCTTGTGTTGGCAACCCTCCACTGATGTCTCATTAACACATGCAATGGTATATCCTGCATACAAATTTGACAATACAAACATTAAAGGTGGTATTTGGAGTGTTTTTTAAACATCTAAAAATAGCAACATAATGTGACGAAACAACCATTTTGACATAATGTCAACAATGCATACTTTGTGTTGTCCAGATATCCCTCAAGAATGGCATGCAAACTAGCTAGCAGGGCTCTTTTCTAATAGGTTGTGCATGTGTACAAAATGCAATGCAAGTCAAGGTAAGAGTATTGTGTGGCTGTGTTCAAAACCAGTCACATCTTACATTCCGCATTCCTTTTTAATAATGTGCAAGCTAGGCTTACCCCTTCTAATGCGTAACATCAAAAATATGTATTTCATCCTTCAATATGCCAGACAGAGGTGGGAGTAAGGCACACATGTGCAAGTCACAAGCAAGTCTCAAGTCTTAACCTTCAAGTCTCAAGCAAGCAAATAGGCTTGTTATTAACTGCTGGAGTTTTATTTGTAAAAAACAAATAGACATTGCATTCATTTAAGCCACATACATCTGAATGGTTTATAGAATAAGATGAAATGTATAAGAATAAAAATGTATTTCAAGTAGACCTATTATAAAATAGCCTATTATTGTTTCAATATGCCTCAAATATTAGGTAAGCTACATCAAATCATGAAACTATATTCAAACAGTTCAAGTTACACCTGCCCTGACCTGTCACATCCCCAGGGACCCAATAATGTCAAAAAAGCGAACTAATCAATCAATCAAACATTGCCGCCGACGTCACTGCCAAACTTTGACAAGCGCGACAGCGCAATGGGTTTTAGGAGGGTTTAGGACCGTCAATGCTATATCATATTATAGGTACATAAGCCTAACATGTGAAATAAGCTACTTTTATATGATGATTGCTGGCAGTTAGCCAGGCCTACTGACTGTTGTTACTACTAGGGTGTAATGTATGGAACAGGGACGTGTTTAAGAGGGAGTGAGAAAGAGAGGCACTTACTTTAGGTTACATTGGCAACATTTTCGTTATTTCGTATTATGTTTTGGTATAAACGTAGAGCCTTCCATATTTGCAAGTTAGCCTACCTCAGTCTGTCTCATTTGATCTGGCACTTGCTGTTGGTCTGTCGCGTTGCGTCACTTGGTACAATGACAGGTTCGCTCGCGTGACGCATGCAACAGCACCTAAGCAGATTTTCTAAAATTGTAAAGTTAACTCCTTAATATCTATGAAAAATAAAAAGTCAAGTAATTTCAAGTCATTTGTCTCAAGTCTCAAGTCATCAAGTCAAGTCAAGTCTTTTATACATGTTGATCAAGCAAGTCTCAAGTCCTAAACAATGTGACTCGAGAGTCGTGTCAAGTCATGTGACTCGAGACGAGTCCCCCATGTCTGCTGATTACCTTATGAACTGCAGGTTTGGCCTAGGCGCTTTCTACGGGTTGGCCATGGCGCTGTGTGTGTATGTGTGTGTGTGTGTGTGTGTGTGTGTGTGTGTGTGTGTGCAACAATTTGTGTGATTTTAGGAGCAATTTGTGCAAAGATACACACAAGATAAGGAAAAAAATATAATCTACCACTCCAGGTCATTCATTACTCACCAACTTTCAGACCTGCCAGTTTGGCTGGGCTGTGATTGTGCACTCTACAAACAAAGGTACACATCTCCACTGAGTTTTCATTCTGATGGTGAAGACCATAAGTCTGCAAAAGGAAATGATGAATGACTTATCTGTAACATACTGGTTGGTTTACAAAAATGTAAACAAAAAAAAAACGAATCTACATTACATTTTCACAAAATGTATTCTAGCTTTAAAAATGCCAACAGGTGGGAAAAAGAAGTAGCTTTGACAGTCTGGGTCATAAACACCGTGGTCACCTACGTGGCTGCTTTGTTGTTCTCTAAGATAAATCAAGTTACTTTTGCATCTAATTCTATTGCTATCTATAAATGAAGTGAAAACACTGTACAGAGGTTTGTTAGATAACTCCATTTAAGATTTATGTACCATGATTTTATTGTTTCTTGCAAATGAAATGCAGTTGACATTCAACCAGAAGTGCAAAGAAGCATTAAATACCAAGTATTCTGTGCAGTTATGTAGACTAGATAACAGTGTATAGATAGATAAATACAGGTTTTCCAGATGACATGTCTACGGTGACAGATAAGGAGTATAGAGGGTTATGTACAGAGTATAAATAAACATTATATATATATACATATACATATACATATACACATACAAACATACATGTAATTTATATGTATTGCAGGTTTATGGGCAGGTTATAGAATATAAATATATTGTGCAGTTTTTGATGTTAGCAGTGCGAGGGCATTGATGAAACCGTGCAGGGGCCGGTTCCCCAAAACGTTCTTATCGCTAAGTAGTTCTTAACCTATTCCTTAATCTCTCTCTTAACGTTATGGCACGATTCCCGACACGTTCGTACGCTAAGTATATCTTCTGTAAGTCACACTTTCGTAAGGTTGGTCTGGACCATTCGTAAGCTTCTCTTAGCGTTGTTTGAGCTCAAGGCGCTAGTCGCCGCCACTGTGCAGTCTTTAGAAATCAGTGCAGCGCAGTACAAGTCAAACTATGGTAGACTATGTTGACAGTGTTGTGGCTCAACGATATTATGTTATGGAAATTTTAAAACTAATAATAAAATACGTTCGCAAAGAATATAGGCATATTTATGAAGTTTACTTTATTTGGTATCAGAACTAATATGGTGGTGATACGTAATGTCATTAAAGCGTTCAAATTGGCAATCACTTTTGACAATTAAAAGCTGGCAAACACTTTGGCTCTAAATGGCTAAGATCTATAAATGGGTAAGCATGGTGGTGTCCAGTAAGCGACCAACTATGGCAGCGAACCAACATGTCCTGGTGTTGAATCAAAGACGGCGCCGGCCGCAGAGCCATTTAGTTCATGTCAATTTTTTTATTCGCCAAAACTTCAGCCCTTTTGACATTTTGCCTGACGTGGCTATATTAAAAAAAATTCGCCTCCCAAGACAACTGATTATGGAGCTGCTGGACCTTCTCAGACCTGCGCTTGCCAGGCTAACGCGGCGGAATTTTGCTTTAAGCCCTGAAGTCCAGCTACTTGCAGCGCTAAGGTTTTCTGCTACAGGTAGTTTCATCGAGGTCGTAGGAGAGGGCCACGGCCTAAGCAAGAGCTCAGTGTGGAGGTGCGTCCACACTGTCACCAACGCCCTTCTGTGCCATGCCGGGGATTACATCCGGCTGCCGGCAACACGTCAGAAGGTCCAGGAGGTGCACCAGGGCTGTCATGCCATTGCTGGCATCCCCAGAGTCTTGGGCCTGGCGAATGGCACACTCATCCCTATCGCCAATCCATCAGTGATTGACCAGGCGTATATATCGCGAAAGGGATACGCGGCCATAAACGTGCAAGTTATAGTGGACCATAGGGGTGTGATCTCCGATCTGGTGGCAAGGTGGCCAGGCAGCACCCACGACAGTTTTGTCTGGGCCAATTCTGCCGTGGGTGAACAAGCAGAAAGAGAGGGGTTTGGTCAGAGCCTGTTCCTCGGGGATAGTGGATACCCTCTGAGAACATACCTATTCACACCGCTGACCAACCCACAGGGCCTACAATGTTGCACACGTTCGCACGCGCAACGTTGTCGAGTGTGCAATTGGCATCTGGAAGCTGCGCTTTTCGGTGCCTGCACAAGTCGGCAGGAGGACTGCGCATGAAGCCTCACAGCTGTTGTGCAGTTACGGTGGCAACGGCCATACTCCATAACATGGCTGTGCGCGGTGGCCCACCTATTTCAGAGGAGGAGGAGGAGGGGAAGGTGGAATCGGATGAGGAGGAAGATGGAGAGGTAGAAGTTGAGGTCCTCTATCCTCCACAGAGGGCTGCCCTGCACGCTGCCGGGGTTGAGGCAAGGCAGCTTTTGATTGCAAATGTTTTTGGTTGAGTTACATTTTCTTTTTGGATTACCTTGCTGAGCTATCATTAGCCATCATTCATGATTTTTCTTTTGATTGGTATTATGATGGAATGCTTAGTTTTCTGAAAAATAAACGGAAGTTCCAAACCTCGCATCCATTAAATGGTCTGTGTGTGATTCTAATCCTTTAAACCTTTACTCTATCATGCCATTGGCTCTCTCATTGTGTCCATTCCATAAGTGCTCTGTGCAACGCCAATCATTGACATGCTTCACTTAAGGTTGGCGAAGGAGCCTACACGTTAGAATTCCTGAGTCAAAAGTTGACATATTCCCAAATTACCACGTCACATTGCTGATACATCTTCATTCATTTGTTGGCCATTGAACGCAAGTCACATGGTTGTCAGAGGATTCCCTTTTCGCTGCTTTGCCTCATGCATAGCCTTGTGCGTCGTCAAACACACAGATAATGTCCATCACAAACTAATGTCTTTACGCAGCCTCTTCAAACAAGCCTTTATATCTCAATGTACACTTAGATTGACACTGCTTAATTTTCTTGTAGATAAATAAGGTATCTCATAGATAGAACAAGATTTGACGGTAGGTTTCCAATGGCAATAGAGAATCAGTTGTTGACTCATTAAGGATGACAGAATGAAAGATGAGCATACACACAGACACGGTCACTGGTGTGACTGATGGTCAGCATCTATGAAGACAAAGACATACCAAAATCAGATTATGAACTGTGAGGAAAGGAACATCAAAATCTAAAAACCAAGAACAACTGGCTCACCTTCAGCTGGCAGCAAGATCGGTACCGAGATTGAGGGCCTGTTAAATTGCGCCTCTGCTAGGGCATGCTGCTGTTTGACCAGTTCCAGCTTGGCTCTCTTCAGCTCCAAAGACTGGCGAGCGAGCTCATTTGCCTCGGTCAACTGGCGTTGAATGTCCTGCAACACGACCAACTTCTCCTTCTCAATGTTCACCAACTCTTGTTTTTGAGATTGAGATTGTGGAGCGACGTCGGGATGTCGTGTAGCGATGTCCTGGCGAAGACGTGCGTGCAGGAGGTGGTGGCGTAGTGCAACCTTCCGGCTCGGTGCTGCCAGGTGAGGAGAGTGCTGCAGGTGGCTCGGTGTCTGGAGAGCATGGCACATTGGGGGGTGGCGATGACCTGGAACATGAGGCCTGTTCAGCGTCACCTCGTCTTACGTCAATCCCCCCAGGGATTCCATGTGAGACTGTGTCTCCCATGATCGCCAGTGCCTTCTCCTCAAGTGCTGTCAAGGGTTGCACCAAACTGGTCCCAGCACCTGTCCTCGCCCGGTCTCTACGGACAGCAGAACCTCTCACCTTAATCTGGCTTGAAAAATCATGCCATTTTTTCCTTACGTCCTGCCAGGACCTTGGTGTGCCTGAACCCGAGGCAGCCATCTTCCGTGCTATGTCGCTCCATAGCTCTTTCTTGGTGCTGTTGCACAAGTTATTCCGAAAGCTGGAAAACAGTGTCACCTTGTGCAAGCTCACCTCGTCCAGCAAAACTTCAAGTTCCTCTGACGAGAAGCTCGGTGCCCTTTTTTTGCGTCTTCCCCACCATATTCTGTATCTAAATCTCTCTCTCTGTTCATTGTAGATAGGTTGCTTTTTATTGAAAACATTAACCAATGACAATCAATACCGCATTAACAGAAGTAACTGCAGCTGCTTGCCAATCAATTGTAAAGTTCCTTACCATTAATATAAAAGTGTATTACATAATTTTTAGATGTTGTTAAAGTGTCAAGAAGTGGCACAACGGGATAAGGAGGGTGGATGGTTTGCGAGGGGTACCCGGTTCGTCTACCCGTCACAACATAGCCTATCGTGTGAACATATTACTGACAATTTGATAATTTAATTAATAGTCTATATTTTACTGATTTACTATATTTTACTAACTTAAACTATGTTAAAATAAAAGTCACTGGAATAATTTGAGGAATGTTTCATTTGCATAGAACGTGTTGTCTTTCTTAACGCCATCATGCACCTTCTCGTGAAGTGGAAAATCGATTCCTGAGCAAACGATGCCAACTAATTCAGCACCTTCACTTGGGATAGCGCCTTTGTAACGTCGAACGTAAGAGGCAGCGTGTTAAGAAGCTTCCTAAGGGACACTTCGGGGAACACACTTAGGAACATAAACAACTTTGGAAAGATATATCTTTTGAGTCTTCTTAGCACGCTAAGAGTGAGCGTTATCGGGGAACCGGCCCCAGGAGTAAATGTAAAAATGTAAACAGGTAAACAGTGCAGTGCAGTCAATGTAACAGGTAAACAGTGCAGAAGTAAAAAGTAAACAGGTAAACAAGTAAACAGCTAAAGTGCAAGACAGGAGATGTAGTTTTTTCAGCAGTGTTACAGCCTCTGGAAACAAGCTGTACTTGAGCCTGCTGGTGCGGGAGCGCAGGCGTATCGCCTGCCAGATAGGAGTAGGGTAAAAAGACCTGATGGTTTTGGTGGGTGGCATCCTTGACAATGGATTTGGCTTTGTTTGTACAGCATTTATGACATGTGCTGTGGATGGAGGGGAGTTGGGAGCCAAGTCCTTTGGGCAGATTTCATTACTGTTTGTAGTGCCTTGCGATCGGCAGCATTGCACTTTCATACAGAGATGCAGTTTGTGAGTATGCTCTCAATGGTACAGCAGTAGAAGTCTGATAGAATTCTAGGACGCTTTCTTAAGGGTCCGTAGAAAGACTGGACTCCAGACTGGAGGAGTTGAGAGACCAAGAAAGATTTTCTGTGATGTGGACCCCAAGGAACTTAAAGCTAGACATACATTCCACCTCAACACCGCTGAGCACCCCGGGTGTGTGCCTTGCTCTTGGTTCTCCTGAAGTCCACAATGATCTCCTTGGTCTTCTGGGAGTTGAGTGCCAGGTTGTTTTTACACCACATAGCTAGGTGCCTCATCCCTATATGCTGTTTCATCCTCCTCTCTGATCAGGCCCACTACTGTGGTGTCATCTGCAAACTTGATTATGGCATTGGAGCCATAAACAGGGGCGCAGTTGTGGGTGAAGAGGGAGTAGAGCAGAGGGCTCAACACACAGCCCTGTGGCACGCCAGTGTGGTGGAGGAAGAGAGACTTCCTAATTTAACAGTCTGGGGTCTGTTAGTAAGGAAGTCCATAATCCAGTTGCAGAGTGAGTTGCTGATGCCAAACTGGCAGAGCTTGGAGATCAGCTTGGAGGAGATCACAGTGTTGAATGCTGAACTGAAGTCAATGAACAGCATTCTAACATATGCATTGGGACTGTCCAGGTGGGGGAGTGCCGGGTGGAGCGCTGTGGAAATGGTATCCTCGGTTGATCTGTTGTGTCGGTAGGCAAATTGGTACGGGTCCAGTGCAGTGGGCAGACATGATTTCAGTGAGAGGACCAGCTTCTCAAAACATTTCACAATGATGGGTGTCAGTGCAACCGGGCGGAAATGGCTCCATTCCTTGGCTGTGGATTGTTAAGGCGTTTCCTCTGGTTGGATCTGGCTGAGCTGAAGGCCTCCTGGTCCCTAGCATTGAGGAGAAGGCGAACTTCTTTTAGGGAATAATTTCACTGTTTTATGTGTAGTCACTCCCTCTACACACTTATATAATCCAGGACAGAGTTGGTGGATGTATGAATGTGCATTTGGGAGTCTGTAGTGGCATCAGCAGCAAACACATTCCAGTTGTTGTGCTGGAACTGGTGTTGTAGAGTGGAGTCTGCGGCCACGTCCACATATACCAAAACCATCTTTTCCCCCCGTCTTCCCTGGCATCGTTTCAAAAATATTTGCGTCCAAACTGATCCATCTCAACACGCTACTTCATATTCCAGGCCTATGGGTGGGGCTGTTTCTGTTACAGAAATTCACCATAAATGAGAGGAAGAGGTGCATAAAGCTTGCATGCTGTATACAAAGAGACAGTAGAAGAAGAAACCAAGCACATGATAAATACGACGAAAATAGCTAGTGCAAGGAAACCAGAATTGTTTGTGTGGACCGATAGTGAACTGTCAACTGTAGTCAATTGTAAAACCAATAAACTTAATTTTTACGGTTTGTGAAGGGTGCTGTCCAGTCCTTTATTTGGTGACCATAGGTGCAAATAAACTTTACTTTCTTTGGTTGTATGGTCCGCGATTCACATTAGTTGTTGGCTATCACCGCAAGTGCATTATGCTACTAAACACTATTCCTACCCAAGTTCTAGGCTATTCCGTCGTCACATTTACTATATAATATTGCTATAATACCATTTCATTACTCGATACTTTTTGCCTGCATCAAATTGCGCATTAAGTGTGCATCTACTGTAAGCTTAACATGATTTCTAAGCGACTTGTAGGCTCATATCTGACATTTATTTATGTTGTGACATGTAAAAGAAATGAATGTCACTGGCACTAAACACACATTCATTTAAACTGAAAACGCCCTTCCCTAATAACTTCTGACTAGTTCTCTCGAGTCAGTCACTGACAGTAACTAGAATGCATCAAGACAAACACATAGGAAAAATACTGTTCACCAAGTCATGATAAACTATGTTTAGCCTTCTGAGTGTAATCTCAGGTAATGTCATGTACGAAAACTAGTATTGCTAGGCAATACTATAATATGTGTCAAGTCGAGGGCAGCTGAGGTGTGGCGATGACATCATCGATACGCAAGTATGCGGCTTCACCATCCAAACAAACACGTAAAGACAACGTTTTCAATTTTTTTCACCCTGGGACCAGGTTTCAAAAAAGTGCGTCTTCAGGCAGTGCATATACAAGATTCGTTTGGACGATCGCCCAAACCAAAAAGCGTCTCCATGTGGATGGCGAGCATTTCCGGTCAGAGTGAGTTGTTCATCTGGTCGCGGTGAAATGATAAACTCGGGAGGGAGCTGGTCGAAAGTTGAATGGGTAATCCAAAACAAAGTTCTTGCAGCTTTGATGAATATCCAATAGTGTGTGTCTGTTGTAAAACAAGTAGGATAGTCAAAGTAAATAAACACTAAATTACAAAACTGGACAGACGTCGAGCCTCACGTTGTGCACGCACCGCCATCTTGGGTCATGTAGGTCCATGGATACATCTTTCCAGCAGATTTGTTGGGTGAGGCTCCAAATTAAAGGAGCCTTTAAGTTTTGGTCAAAAATTAACAAACTAGCTACCCAAAAGGCATGTCAAACCTTGCAAACACCACCCAGAGCCTTATACAAGCCCTGGCAAAAATTATGAACCATCACTCTTGGGGGATGTTTATTCAGCTGTTTTATATTTTAGGGGAAAAAAGACAAATCACAGATGTGCCTCAACACTATTTGTATGCAACAGAGAACATTCTGGCTTTGTGAAACATAACTCAAAGAAATTACAATCAATCCTGAGGAAAAAAGTCACAATCCTAATGGAATCACAATCCTAAAAAATCATAATTAGTACTTCCTTGAATTCTCTGCATAGACTTCACTAATGCAGAGACTTCACTAATGCAGAGAATTCACTAATGTAGAACAATATTCTTCATCAACCAGGTTTCAACTTTGTCAAGTAGCAGTTGACAGATAAGCTTTACAGGATGGTGCCTTGTTATGCACCATTCTCTTTAGCTTCCACCATACATGTTCAATTGGATTGAGATCCAGTTTGTGTGCTGGCCATGTCATTGATTGATATGTCTTTCATGAAGAAAGGTTTTAATGGTATTTGCTCTATAGCAAGATACATCATCATCATCCTGGAAAATGTGACAGACATATATGTTTGAAAGTTTTCAACAATTGCACGGTATGCTGTATCTAACGTGTACCCATGGCAGAAACCTGATGTTGCCTTGACTATAATCAAGTGATTTGGTGAGGGCAGTAGGCTACTTTTCCAAAGCTCTTTCTCTCCCAAACCTTCTTGCAATCATTTTTAATTAAATTTCAAACTGACATAAAAACAATCATTTTATTAAAGGCTATGTGCAGTTCCTAAACAAGTGTAAACAGAAATACCTTTTTGCCAAAAAAAACTCATGCTGTAGGCAACAAAAGGCCTATGTATCATCGTATTATCAACAGAATCAATCTCAATTTCTTCCCAGATGTCCACCTGCAAGGCCCATTTTCCACTGACCCATCTTCACAGAATGCTGCCACTATTGGTGTTGAACTGAGAAGACGAGTGTGTAAACCTGGTGAGTCTTTGCATGCACTGAGAGATGACATTTATGAAAACATGTCCATTGAATAGGCTGTGCAGATTGCTCTGAGGGGGAACAAGATATCATTGGTGTGGAGGTATTCATTACATTACATTACATTTAGCAGACACTTCTTGATCAAAGTGACTTCAGCTATATTACAAGGGATCACATTGTCCCCAGAGCAACTTGGGGTTAAGTGCCTTGCTCAAGGGCACAACAGTGGAAGCCGGGAATTGAACCGACAACTTTCAGGCTACTGCACGCTAGCCCAGCTCCTTTACCACTACACTACAACCCCCGTATTCATGAATGCCATGGGCGTTCCGAACTAGTGCAAAAGCTCTGGAACAAAATCCACACAAGCTAGCCAAGGCCTATGAGATTGCCCATAAACGTGATGCCATTAGGTGAGCAGCTGCCAGCGTGACTCAGCTCATGCACTTTTGTGAGCAAGCTACAGAGCAACGGGCCAGGACAACTGCAATACATGAGTGAGACAATCCTGATCGAGATGGATGTGAGCTTTCCACATAATCTGAACCGCAGCACCAGAACCTGTGCAGTCCGCACTAGGGTTGTGCCAATGGACGATATCATCGTCCATCGTGATGGTTGACAGACATCACGATGGGAAGCAACCATTGTGATGCCACGCCCCCACATGCCAGTCACTAATTCATGCTGTAACAGGCTAAAACATAAAAAAAACACTTTCCCTGGAAATGAAATTGAGCCTACTTTAAAGGCTGTCAGCCAAACAGTTATCACGTATTAGTCTACTGTCTTATAAGATAAAACTGACTGTGACGTGAATGTGTTTGTCTTTTTGTAGCCTAAATGTCTCGCAGGCCTATAGCCTACATTGGACGTAAAATATGTAGCCTAATGTTTTAGCAGAAAATAGTCCAATTGAATTATTATTGTTAGGCTACGACTAGGACATTCTAGCGCTCAAATATTTTTGCAAGGGTACAGCGAGCGCCAAATGCGTTGTTCTCCTCTGTGTTAAAATAAACCATTTCTTTCGTTAATTATAGGATCAGGAGGTAGCCTATCTGTCTTTTACTGTAAGGCTTGTATTTCATGCATTTAGCAAAAGTCCCAGACAGCAGCGGAGTGGTAATCGGGATTCGTTATTTGTAAAAGTTTTTTTTTTTACTTCGCCCTCCTATAGCCTGGACTGCGCGATCACAGCCCTTTACTTTCACTTCCCGCCGCCCTCATATTCAGCATAGACGGTAGCCTGATAACGTGGGATGCTGCATAGCGTAGCCTACTGAAGATTTTAAATGAGTGACCACGATAGTAGTCTTACTGTAAGTAGCTTTTTTGCTAGGCCCAGCGAAGGCTGGCAATGTGTAATATTCTGCTGGTTGGTGCAAACGCAAGTGTTCAGATTGATTGTCAATCCGTCTGTCACCACGATTTTCTTGAAGCAGATCTTCCACCCAACTTCGGTAGCCTGGTCAGTATGTCTCTCTTAGATGTCCACTTTCATCATGCCATATAGCCTATATAATATATTTTTTATTTTTTATGTAGAAAATTATAAATGTATTTCTGTACAGACATATGGTAATTAATTAGTGTTTACTAAACACCCCCCCCCCCCCCCACGATATCATTGTCCATCACAATGTTTTACTGTACACATCGTCAAATGCCAATTTAGGGGACATCGCCCAACCCTAGTCCGAATACCGCCCCCAGCCCTGAGTGTGAAATGTTTGGGCCCTGAAATGTGCAAACATGTGTTGCTCTATTGTATGGAGGTATGTGCTCTATTGGACACCTGCCTTTCCGATGTTATAACAGCATTGACCTAGACATTAAGCTGCCACTCCAGCCATCTACTGTTTAGTATTTGCAAGGCATAAGTTCAGTCAATGTGAATGTCCGTGGGGAGATCTACCTGCCCATTCAGATCGGCCCTCACACAGCTATTGTGAATGTCATCGTTTTCAGGCACGAACACGCCTTGACTTTGGCAGCCAGAAAATTATGCTATTCGGGGAGCAAGTGCCCTATTTCAATCCCAGCAACAAGCCTAGGGTGCACATTGTAAGAATAGCCCACACAACTATCCTGGAGTAGGGACCTGAATACATTGTGCTTGGTAATGCGTACATCCGTGAGCCAGTTGGCGGTGATGTACTCTTGAGTCCTACCAGGTTAAGGGTTTATTGGCCCGTGTAGTAGTGGATACTCTCCCCAACTATTGGCTATCGGGCTATACAATCTGGGTGCCGCCCCTGTCAAAGTAAAGAAAGGCAACATTGTGGGTTTTCAGCAGACAGCGGATATTGTTCAGCCCCTCAGCAGGTCTACTGAGCCATCGCTCACCACAGACCGGGGCTCTGGTGTGCCTGACCACTTGCAAGCATTATACGCCCTCAGCTCTGAGAGCTCTGCTGGAGTGCAGGGGAACGCCACGAGTTGGCACAGTTGCTCAGCGCATAGCAGGATGTTCTCTCCAAGGAGCCACATGATATGGGTCACACAGGCCTAGTGAAGCATTACATTTTCATTTAGATACTTTTATCCAAAGCAACTTACATATGTCAAGGGCTATTGTTCCCAGAGCAACTTGGGGTTAAGTGCCTTGCTCAAGGACACTGGATGCCAGGAATCGAACCCACAATTTTTCAGGCTACTGCCAGCTAGCCCAGCTCCTTAGCCACTACACAACCACTGCCCACATGAAGCATGATATTCAAACCCTGCCTGGGCCTTCCGTGAAAAAGCATCAACGTAGGATGGCATTTGAAAAACAAGTAAATTCTAACGAGCAGTCAAAGGTTCTAGAACAGAGCTCTCTTTGCCCATAGTTATGATGCAGAGGAAGGACCTCGGGTTCTCAATGAACGTACCGTTAAGGATGCCCATCCTCTGCCGCGGATCCAGGATACCCTGGATATCCTGTCAACAGCCAAATTGTTCAGTACATGGTCACATGACTGAAGTAGACCATTTGGGCCAATCAAAGCGCTACATATAATGTAAATCTAACCCTGACAAAGACTCAAGAAACACTATAGCTATTGTAAAATAGGGAAGTAATATGGTAGTGTGGGGATGTTTTTCAACTGTGAGAACTGGAAAAGCTTGAAGGGACAATGAATAGAGACGAATTTGACACAATATCACAAGAAAACCTGGAGAAGTTTGAGCTTGGCCCACCAGTAGGAAAAAAATAGTAGGTTTCCGCTGCAGTGAATTTCGCTTCATTCTCATTTAGGTTGAATGGAGCTCAAAAATGACCGTCCACTCTGGTTCTAGAAGTAAAAATCCCATTAATTTTCACCATTGAGAATTTGATTATAAGCCATGAGATTGTGACCATCCCAGATAGACTTACCACAAGCTACGAAATTGATGCGACTGTATATGTCACTACAGACACCACAAGTTCATATAATATCAACTTTGGTTGAGAAGAAGACATAGAAATGAGGAAACCCTAGATTTGCTTAAGAGGAAACGATGGTGTTTCCAGTTCAAGGCAGCTTTGTGCCCATTCACCGAGCTCTCCTTTATTTAGAAGTCCTACACTACCTAAAATCCAACAAAGCATGTAAAGCAGCGTCTGGTGTTGATCACCATTGCCATGGACATTTTTATGAATGAATTAATGAATGAATGAATGAATGTATATTGCTACTTGTTCAAAGAAGATGGCAGCTGAGGTAGTAAGGAGCAATATGCATACCTGCCAACATTTAGCTTTCAAAATACAGGAGATTTAAACAGAACTCATTACTGCTATTAACCCACTTGTTTTAACTGTATAGCCGCTTGCCGGCCACTACAGCCAAACAGCTTGTTGTTTTTACAAAGGTTGTTATCGCACTTTATTGTTACTGCACCAAATGGGTTCTTTACCCATTAATGTATAGGAGCTGAATTTAAACAAAAATACATTGCCAAGCCTTCCTTAAAGGATGCTGGAATATGGTCTTACCTGAATTTCAAAACCAAATGTCTCATCTGCATTCTTCTCCAGGACCACGTTTGTCCTATAAAAAGATTATTTTTTATTATTTAAAGCTAAACAACCTGCACACTGCTCACATACATGCAGTGGCACTTGAATGTGAGCATAACTGCTGATGTCCTAACTCTTTCACCAATAAGGTATTGAGCACAATAGTGTGAAAGTCTCCATATGCTACTTTAATTCATGACTTGCAAATGTATCACAATGACTATGAAACAAAGTTAAATGAGAAATGAATTAGTGGTCAAGAGGTCAGGTCAGAATTGAAATCCCAAACAAACTGTAATTTCTGAAGTTTCAAACAAAACTAATCCTGAATCTTCTGACTTGATTGTATTTGTATTATATTGTATTTGCATTTGTATTGTATTTTCTCCTGTCTAATGAGCACAATGGTTGAAAATGGTCTTTTTCTGAGTCATTTGATCAGATTTTATTCACATGATAGAATAAAAATAACAGAAACTGACCTGATTAGTTCTGATGACTGTGTCAGAGGTCTCCATTTCTGAAAGGGAAATGTTTAAAATATATTGAGAGATATTAAGAGAAAAGACTAAGGGCCAGATGTACTAACGCTTTTGCACCCACTTCACGTATTTGTTTCGCAATGTGCGTGTAAAATCATTGCGAGGTATGTACAAACAGGCTGCAATGATGTAAAAGCGCAAACTGCCCGTCGCGGGAGCTGAAAAGTGGCAGATTGCGTTTTTCATGCCATGCATATGCATTAATGGGAGGATCCAGGGGAAAGTGGGAGTTTAGCGTAAAAAGATGGGAGGGGAAGAGTAAAGAGCGCCTAATTATGTATTCCGCGGTATGTACAAAGACTGCTCCTGAAAGCGCACATCTATTCTGCACCTAAATACTTCCGCCTTGTAAAAGCAGGTGTCAATCCAAATTGCAGTTCAATGCGTCAATAAGAGAACCTTTCAAAGACAACAGAATCGGGTCATTCCACGTCAATTGAACCAGGGCCCACGCACTTAGGTCTCAAAAAATTCTGAAAAAATTACCAGGTGTACCTATGTTACCCAGGAGACACACTGTAAAATTACTCTTATGTGAGATCAATACTTTCCAAGATACAGCAAGTTTTACAGGGGGAGGGGGGTGTCGATTTTGTTCGGCCTCTTTTTTTTTCAAAGTTCACAAGCCCCCAGCGCAAGAACTAAACCATGTAGGAGGCTCATATTTTGCATTCTGGTACATAAATAGGAATAGTATGTAGCAAAATCGTCACGTTTGGTCTGGATAATCCTGCATGGTCATAGCTGTCCCTCAAAGTTGATACAAATGTTATTGGAGTTTTTGGCTGGGCTCTGTTCAGGCCTTCAGAAGACATATTTGTACTGAACATAGACTCTTGATTTATTTTCCTTACTGAGATAAGTAGAAACACTCTCACAAAAAGCAATGAACAGAAAATAAATTCCTTCAGGGTCTGAACAGGAAACCTTACAAGTCTGAAAAATCATTTTGGTTCTCATCCCCATTGACATCAATATGTTTTGTGTAGAGTTACCACAGTGCCACCTGTAGTTGTATAGAGTAACCTGTGGTAGCTCTATACAAAACATATTGATCTCAATGGTGCATTTTGCCCATGTTCAGGGTGGAAAGTGAAAAAGAAAGATTTGCATAAGACAAGTCAAATTGGTGTTTTTAAAAAGAAAGGCTCATGGAGAATAAAGAAAAAAATATAAAAAAAATCTTTGCATATTCCCACAAGGTGTTTGGGAGCTCTGAAAATGATAACCAAAATGATTTTTCAGACTTGTGAGGTCTGCTGTTCAGACCCTGAAGGGATTTATTTTCTGTTCATTGCTTTTTGTGAGAGTGTTTCTACTTATCTCAGTAAGGAAAATAAATCAAGAGCCTATGTTGAGTACAAATACGTCTTCTGAAGGCCTAAACAGAGCCCAGCCAAAAACTCCAATAAAATTTTGATCAACTTTGAGGGACAACTATGACCATGCAGGATCATCCAGACCAAGCGTGACGATTTTGCTACATACTATTCTTATTTATGTACCAGCAAGCAAAATTTGAGCCTCCTACATGGTTTAGTTATTGCGCTGTGGGCTTGTGAACTTTGACAAAAAAAAGAGGCCGACCAAAATCGACACCCCCCTCCCCCTCTATACAATATCTCCTTGATTGTTTACATCTTATCATGAATGGTATTATTGCATGATCGCTAAACGTTTGATTCTTTTTAATGTTGTCATCAGTTAACTTCATTCAACTGCGCTTGTATGTAGGCGCTGCCATTCAGTTGTGGACGTTCGTATTGCGTTTATGGGCAGAGAAAGGCGCAGTTTACACTAAGGATTGATCGATTGATAAATATGACGGAAACTTGGGTCTGACAGCGTTCGCAATCTGCGGTGTGTCTATGACGCTGATAACGCTACGTTCGCAAATGTACGTACATCTGGCCCTAGGTAACTAGCCTACATATAAACCATGCCATGTTTTCATGAAGGTTAAAAAAAAGTTGAAGTGTGAAATATTATGATTATAGTGATGATAATTTCATAGAGCAAATAAAAATAAATTTCAAAACAAGATCCTTGCTTTCTCTAGCCTATGTTTCCTAGACACATTTGAGTTCAGTTTAACATCAATGTAGATTTTGACCATTGTCTTATATTTCTGAATTTCATCTGCTAAGAAAGCTTTCAGCTTTCCTCTTGTCTCAAACCAAGACCAACTCAAGATCTTAAAATACTCTTTTGCTGTTCTTTAGCTCCTTATTTCTCTTAGAGGAGGTTTAAGAGAGACGGGGCAGAATTCAGCAATTCATTCTGAATCAACTGATTAATTTCTGTGAAACCAAGATAAGTAGTGAGCAGCATCTTTTTAAAAAATGTGTGAGGCTCTGTCATACAGAACATATACCCACTGTTGAATATTCCATGTACAATAATTGTGGAAGTTTATATCACCTCTGTCATTGGGTCATAATTATCAACCAACAATCAATCAATTATTGCTGATAGTTGAGACTCATTAATGAATGTCATTTCCTCACTGAGTCTTGATTAGGAGCAAACACCTAGAAAATCCCATACTGAAATCTATCCATACCTGGTTTAACTGTCATAAACCATAGAGACCACAGATAATGACTACCGCTCTGACATCAACGGTTATGAAGAAGCTTGTGAAGAATTTAATTCGCTCATCCCTGCCAAGTTCTTCAACCCCCTCCAATTTGCCTATTGAGCCAACAGGAGCCTTCAGCATACCTGACCACCTTGGAGGGAGGGAAGGGGAATTATGTGTGAATGCTGTTAATTGATTATATTTCAGCATTCAATACCATAGGCCCTCTCACTTTGGTCACAAAGATGAGGACTCTGTGATTGAACTCCTCACTGTGCAAATGGATACTCAGCTTTCTCACCAACCGATCACAGGTGGTCAGAGTGGGCAGTCTGGCATCTGGCACATTAACCATCAGCTGTGACCCCCAAGGCTGTTTTAAGCACCCTGCTGTACAACATCTATACTCATGACTGCAGAGCCAGCAGCAGTCATTCCGCCATCATGACATTTGCAGATGACACAGTAGTGGTGGGTCTGATAATCAACAGCAATCAACAGGCCTGCCTGAATCAGGTGGAGGATGTAGCAGTGGTACCAGTTCAACAATCTACACAGGCAAAAAACTGTACTTCCTACGTCAGCTGATTGAACAAATTCAAAAAGTCATCCATCTTGAAGGCCTTTTACTCTTCCGCAGTGGAGAGTGTTCTAACAGGTAGCATAATCACTTGGTATGGGAACTGTACAGACTGTGACTGCAGTGCCCTACAGAGAGTTGTAAGATCTGCTGAATGCTAGCCTGACGAGCCAGACCCATATTAAAATGTAGGGTCTGGGCACTCACCGTTCGCAGTGCTCAGTCCGAGGGGCAGGATAATCAGTTGTCTTTCAAATTCCCTCTGCACGCAATAGGACAGCGGCAGCGCTAAGAGTCCCATGCGTTTCCCACCAGCGGAGCTAGTTGGCTAGTTCAAACGTTTGCCAACTTAATAAAAGCTTAACTCGTGTCACACTGTTCGCCAACAGCAACATCCATCTTATTTGTTTTCAAGTAGCAGGGAATTCAAGCCAAACCGTTGCAACTCTGCCATCAATCATTATGTTAAAGGAGAATTCCGGTGTGATATTGACCTAAAGTGTATCGAAACATGATACCGAGTGTGAACGTATGTCTCATAGCCCATCTCGGCTTGTCCCCTGCAAAAATAATTCAGTGGAAATGCATGGATTCCAGTTGCTGCTACTGGAAGAAACTGGAATCCATGCATTTCCACTGAATTATTTTTGGAATCTGATCCCTTATCATACCTGTTCATTCTTACTCGTTGCTCGACTTATCGTGACTAAATTCAAGATGGCTGCAAACGTTAAACTTCGTGAAGATACTGTCTGTATAAATCGTCTTGTAAGTAAACTACCAGTGCTTTTTCAAAGTTCTCAATGTCTCGTTTTAAATGTCAGGGCCCTAGGAAGTCTACCAATGAAGTGTGGAGATACATTGAGCCTCGTAAATGGGTGTAAAACAGTGATTTATTTGCATGGCTAGCCCGATGCCGAAGCACCACTACTGAAAAAGTTGTTGGTAGCATCGGCTAACTAGCGCCAGATTTTGGAGTGCAGGGGACAAGTCGAGATGGGCTATGAGACATACGTTCACACTCGGTATCATGTTTCAATACACTTTAGGTCAATATCACACCGGAATTCTCCTTTAAGCCCACCTAACTCTATACACGATTTCATTGGCCTGATTGAGTTTCGATTTCTGGAGCTCACAAGCCAACTGAGAGTTGCTAGATTTCTAGGCTAGCTGAATGCACCATCAGAGCACCTTTCCCTACCTTCAAGGATATCTATACCAGAAGAGTACAAGGTATAGAACAAGTGCTCAAAATATTTTAAAGGACATTTCACACCCTGACCATGGACTGTTTAAACCACAGGTCAGGCAGAGGCCTCTGTTCCCACATGGTTAAAACAGAAAGACCTTCCGCATCCTGAACTAACTTAAAATTACATTACATGGACTTGCCATACTGCACTTACACACACTGGACTTTTTATCCCCTCCTCTCTCAATCTATTAAATTCTTTCTAAATTCTTTGTATTCTCTCTGTGCAGGAAAGTTAAGCAGCTAAATGCCATTTCACTATGTTTTACAACAGGCTGTGTGTAAGTCTCTATGTATGTGACAATCCTCTCAATCATTGAAAAGGCAACCATAAAGTGTCCTTTGTGTTGAGCCTGTTGGGAATGTCTACTATCATTTGCAGAGTTGTTCAAGACTGCATTCAATGGTTCATTTATATATAAAGTCTAATTGTGTGATCCTACACTACATATGTTACTCTAACACAAGGCCTTATTGTAGTACATTGTGCCCTGTGCCCTTGTGGGAGGTTGAAACACTGAGGAAAGAAATGACTGTGTCGCTTCCAAACAAGGGCAGAGCAGTGCACAGCTTCAAGATGGCCAGCTCCTAGACTCTCTAGTCACACGGTACACACACAGCTGCTTGTCTGTAATGGGAGTGAAGCCAAGATGCTTTGGAGAGACAGACATCCATTTGGTGCCTACATGCCATGCCCACACATTCATGATTAGCATAGTACAAATAGTCAACATTAGAGTACCTCAAACAAGTTTAGAGTGCTTATTAAGACTACAGTAGGTGCCAATTATATCAATCTTTGTATAAAACCTGATGTAGGAACATGTGTACGCACATTCCTATGATGTAGGTCTGTGTTTAAAGTCAAAACAGGATGAAATATGGTGCATGAATGAATACATGGATAATGGATATTCTTACTGAGCTCACACACTTCTCTGTTTTGCAATTTGCACATTTATAAGTGTATTGGAGTCTCAAACCACACCACATTTCTGCAGAAATGTTGTCATTGCCCAACAGCAGCAGAGGATCCCTTTTTACAATATGAATAAAAGCAATTATAGCTGCAAATATAGCTATAATTTTTTCAGAGAACTCCAGTCTAAAAACAACCCAAGGTCCATGTTTGGATGGTAACGAGTGTACATTTTATTTCTGATATCAAGAGGCTTCATTTATAAAAAGGTTGCATAGACACCACATTTCACTTGATCTTAGACAATTTTTCAACTGATTGTATGTACAAAAAACGTGTGTATGCCATTCTTTCAGACTTTATAAATCACCAATGATCATAAAATTGTCCACAACCGAATGGTTTTATGTCTCCGCCTTGTAAACACACGTTCATTAATATAATTGGAATCAATATCCTAACAAAACTGTACCTAAAAAAAAATATTACAAACAATATTTGTTGTAGGTCAATAACTTATTTACTTTTCAAAGCAGCGCTTACTGGAAAGAGATCTTGTGTGTCCATGCGACTGGCTTGTTTTCACTCCTGCTTGCAGTTTTGTGAAGTATCAAAACTATTTTCCAAGTGTTATGAAGCCCAGATCCTCCCCAATACAACACTGATATGCTACCAAACAAACAAAGGGAAAACAAAGCTAATATGCCTGCCTGCCTGCATAGGTTATGGCTATTTTAGCATCTGGACTCTTTCTCTATGGGGAAATATTGTTTAAATATATGCAGAATTTATTTTGCCATTATTTCCCTAAAATACTCAAAGTCTTCCCTGATAAAGGCATTGCTAGTAGGGCGGCTAAGAGCAGTTTTTTAGTGGAATCGTGCAAATAGTGATACAAGCACCAAATTTGGCACAGTTGTTCTCTACGGCATACTAAAACAATTTGTCTGATTTGCCACTGGAAAATCCAAGATGGCAGCCCAGTTTTCAAAAATGAGGTACTGTTGGAATCCTTGGATCCTCCACTGTCTGTTACCGTTGGTGAAATTGAGCCAGTACATGCATGTCTATGAGGAAAACCATCTTTAAATATGGCCGCCATCTTGAATTTTTGAGTGGAAAATCGGGTAATTTTAAGTATGTCCTAGAGAACAACTGTGCCAAATTTAGTGCTTGTATTTGTATGATTTTTGTATGATTTTTCTATTATCTGCCTAGCTATACCGAGGCTGTCAGAACAGATGTGTGGGCATCTGATGAAAACAATTTTTCTCATCTTGAAAGTTGAATTTACTCAATGGAAACGGTAAGTTAGTCATCTTTTTGTCTGACATTAAAAACATCTGTCTGACATTAAACTATCGTTAGGCTGCAAATATTCAAATGTGCAGTTTGAAAAGGCTTATGGGATGAGTAGTTCATTCGTTTTGAAATGAAATACAGTCTTGTACCTTTGCCTTTTTTTCGTTTTTTGTTAAGTTTTTTTGCCAGCATGGGCTGTCCACAGAGATTGCATTTTTTTTACAGTGTATTCAGGACACAGACAGCTAGCAGTTGGTTCTGTTGGTGCTGTTTGCGGTAAGTGACATCAAATGATTTAGCCTAAAAAACGAAAAACGTGTGACATCGCTTAGAGTACCTTTAACTGATTTATCTGAAACTTGGTAGGTATAACATATTGGAAATTATTATTGTGATGATAATCACGTGTAATTCAGATGCCTAGCATAGGGCCACCATCTGGCCAAGCATGAAATGTGCCAGTAAAAAAAAGAGACTTTTAGTCAACGAAAACCTGACTAACAAAAATTATATTTGAATGACTATATATGACAAAGACTAAAAAGGACATTTCGTCACAAGACTAAGACTAAATTTAAAATAGGTGACAAAATTAACACTAACACACACACACACACACACACAATACAACTGACCTGCCTGTACATTGCATATGTGTGCAAGATCTGCACACATACACATGCATGCACACACACACACATGCACCTCACGCATGCACACACACACACAAACACAGAGAAAGAGAGAGAGACACACACACACCGTGAGAGACACACACAGACAGACACAGGCTTGACCGGGGGTGTGGCCCAGGGACTCACTAGTGCCCTTTATGTCACAGAGTGTCATGCTTAGCATGTAGTTTAAGCTACACACACCATATTTGGTAGGTGTATGTAAGTCCCCAAGACAAACAAGTTTTTTAAACTCACACACACACACACAGAGAGACACACCATTAATAGAAAGATAATGATATTGATATATTAGGCTACTGTGTATTTCACACCGCACACAGAGAGCCAGACCCACATACAGTACACAGAGACACACACACACAGAAAGAAAGAGATAGCGAGACACACACACGCAGAGACACACAAACACACACAGAGAGAGTGATAAAAAGAGAGACACACACACACACACACACAGAGACGCACACAGACACACACAGAGACACAGAGAGAAGCACACACACAGACAGACATACACACACACACACACACACAAACACCATAGTCAGACTCACACACGCACATACACAGAGAAACACACACACCACACAGAGAGACACAAACTATACAGACAGAAACAGACACACACACACACAGACACACATTGATATATTAGGCTACTGTGTATTTTACTAAATCTACGTAGGAAAAGGCCAAACAAATAAGATTAATATTTCAGCACAGCATTTGAGGCAACAAGGTAGTCATTGCGTGGAGTCAATGCAGAAGCATGAAACAGCCTTAAGGCAAACATGAAGAGGGATCATGCCACCCCTTCCGCACCATACCATGTCCAGTAGAATAAAAACAACTTTCTAGGATCACTTCTCAACCGTTGCAAATTAGATCACAAAACGTTTGTGGTAAATTGGTCACTTCCAGATGCATCATCGTAGCCTATGTAATTGTAGTGTATTGCCACCTACTGAATGACATCACAGTAAAATGTAACATAACAGAAAGTAATCTGAATGAACATCCTGAAACTTCTTAGGTTAATAGATATTATGATCATCATAATATCTAGACACTCAATCTGAGTTTAGCCTACACACGCTGTTGACTGACCGCCTGAGGACTTACGGTGCCTCTGGAGTTATGGCTTCTAACAAGCATCCGCGTCTTTTCTCATTAGATGAGATAGTATTGATGTGCATCCACCATGTTTTGATGTCAGTGACGATCATATTGATGTAAGAAAATGACAAAATAAAAATATGAAAGTGTAATATATTTAACGTTAGCATCCTCCCGTTTGTCATGACTAAGTATTCGTATGTGAAAGTCAGTTTGAGTTTAGCTAGTGTAACGGATGCCAGATAGCTTAGCTGTGCATGTGAAACATTAGTAAACCTCACTCCCCGACGCCTCAAGAGTGCTGCTGGCATGCGAGCCAGTAGCCTGGGCTATTGGCTCAACTGTCAGCACGCTCGCCTCCCGATCCGAGGTGCTGCTGTTCGCAGGTTCGAGTCCGGGCGTGTGCAGGGCTGAATTGCGCAGGTTCAACACAACGCAGGTTACATTAGCACCAGCAAAATATAGGCATAATTCAGTGATGGGTCATAGCCCAATTAACCATAAAGTTTATGATAAACCCATGCCAGGTTTATTTGCAGTTATATCTTAACACACACATAACATTACCATTAGCCTACTCCTTTCTGGCATGTTCAGTAAAGCTAACATTATCGTTATCCCACTTACAGATAGTTATTGCAAACTACTATTGTATCTGTTCTCTCTCAATGAGTTTTTATGTTGACTAATAACCAAAGCGGGAACCACCATTGTGTTTTCTGCTTATGGATGTCAGGTGTATTGTAAAATGTATTTGTATACAAGTAGGCTAATGTCCCTTCATCTCATTTGTGATTACAAAAAATAGCCTGCTAATTTGCTACCTTCACTGAAGTAACGTTAGTCTAAGACTCGTAATGTTAGCCGAGGATAGGTTGAAGGTTAGTGAATGAGTGCAACAGGTTCATTATCATCAACTGATCAAGTTTAGATAAATTATATAACATGACAATGTGCATGTAAAACAAAACGTAAATCCATGTCAGGTTTAACAGTCCCTGTTCTTGGTGGCATACTTAGTCAAATGAGTCACGGTTTCATGCGCTATGCTTCTGCCCTCAGTTAGTTCATATCCTCATCATTCTTTAGCTGTAAGGCCCAACTGTCTAGCTAAATCCCAAATAAGTGCAAGATATGCCTGTCTATTTCAGTTAAATCAGTACTCATATAGTATCTTGTTTCCCAGCTTCTACAGTAATACATACCCATGTGAACCATATTTATAACTTTTTGTTAGTGAAAGACTGTAGACTGTAGAAGAGACTGTAAGTGAGTAGGCCTGTGGCCGTCTATGGGAAACAAGAATATATAATTCTTAATGGATCATATATCATTTGAAAGAGCTGAAAGAAACTTACAATTGACACTTTTCATTAGATTTTTAGTTATTCTTGGTTATTTGAAATGTTTCTCAAATTGCCCTTTTCTCTTAGAAAACCCAGGAATCTAGGGCATTGTAGAATTCCACTGGGGTCTAGAGGGTTAATCGATTGATCTGAAACTTTATAAAATATTGGATATCATTATTGTGATGATATTCACATGTGTAATTCCCTGCCTAGCAAATCACCAACATCTGGCCAAGCAGGAACTGTGCGTCAGAAATGTTCTATGCTTTGAATGAATGGTCCGAAACTTCTCAGGTTAATAAATATTATGATTATGATGACATCCAGGCGCCACCACCTGGCCAAGCAAGAAAATGTGCCAGAAATCACATACCGTAAAACTCCAAATAATAGCCCGGACTTTTGTTTTCCCAAATCGCCAAACTGTACCGCCTAGTATTAGGGACAGACCTTTAATTCCCTTTACACAAAATTAAAAATTCTTCTGCAAAGATGGAAAATATTATCGAATTAATTATTTCAAACACACTGAATGTCTACCCATATGACTAGGCTATCCGATGACAACTACGGACCATCATTCATTTATTGTTGAGATGTTATTCATTGAGTGAGATAAGATCCAAATAGCGGATATAGCCAGAACAAATTAAACACATTTTAATCAAACGTAAGAAATCATATCACACTGAAAGCTCATATTTTGTCACTAGCAACCTAGCCTATCTGTCCTCTGTCAAAATACAGTTGCATTATCAGCCCTGACCAAAACCGTTCAGGAATTATTTATGCAAAAGTGGAACGTGCATAATGTTTCATTCTCCCTCCTTTTTATCATGCTGTCTCACAAATGAGACAGCATGAGAAAGCATGAACCATATCGTTTCTCCCATATTTTATTTGGCAAATTTGACAACAGTCAGCTTACATTTCAGATCATAGCCTACTTCTTTCTCTTTATCGCCATGGCGGTACGCATTTAGAATAAAAAATGTTTGTGAACCCTTTTTTTGTTGCCAGCATAAACACAAGCTTACCCTTGGCCTATCCGCAAATTTGAAACTAAAGGGATGAATTGAACGGTGACGAAGTCAGACATATAGGCATAGTTCATATTGAAAAAAGTTATTCCCCACAGAAAAAAGCTTTTCCCCACCGCAGTCTTTTAACGCCATCTAATCATAACGTTAGCGTGCGCACTGCGTAGTCTGATCCATACTGGCTTAAGCCCAATTCACACTAAAGATTTGCGACGAGATGCGCTGCAACATTCTATAAACCAGCAACTTGATGCAACATTCTAAAACCTTGCAACTGTGACTAGACATGGTGAATGCTTTGCGACGGCTTGCAACAACGTGTAACATCTAATTCACACTGCTGCAACTCCTTTCTGCAACGGTTTCGCCTCATTGCGAATCTTTGGTGTGAATTGGGCTTTAAACAGATGATCTGGCGGGTTTAGAAGATTAAATACAACCCGAAACTAAAAAACAGACCAGGCCTCTATTTGAGACCGGCCTCCCAACCCTGTAGCCACACCAGGCGTTTAAAAGAGACAGGTGTCTTGGGACTCGGCTATTATTTGAAGTTTTACGGTATGTACATTTCTCAAACACACTACATGTCAGTTGGATTCCGAAATTTCACAGGTCGCGGACGGCAGGTGCTCGGGTCCACCATTGACGCTTGCAGCTATATTTGTAGCCTATGTAATTTCCTAAATACAATTAAAATAACACGCGACCCGTCAGAAAGCCTGTTTTCTGGGATAAAATTTTTAAAAATATCAGTTGGCCTAGCATAGCCTAGGCCTATACGTTAGATCAGTGGTTATTGGTCTGGGACCCACAATTTCCCATGTTCATGTAGGCCTAGTCGCAACACATATAGGCCCTATATATTTTTTAGCGTTCAAGCCAACGGATACCATGAACTAGCCTACATGGTAAGACACGCAAAATACCAGGTAGGCCTACTTGTTTGGTACGTGGTGATGTTTGTCATTATATTTGTGAACCCACTTTTGGGTCCCGACCCACCATTTAAGACAATGCGTTAAATTATGGCGAAAAGGTATTCGCTAGCTAAATAAACTAGGTGGACAGGATTAACACGTATGTGATATGATTTGTCCTATTTGATCATTAGGCTACACAACAAAAACAATGACAAGTTCACGAACTTGACAAGTTTTGGAAAAATATCCATATTCCAATATGAATCCAATATTCAATTTCAATTTGTGAGTGAAACGAGCTTACAGCTGTAAAGAACTCTTATCTTAATGTAGGCCCAGCCTAGGTCTACAATATTTCAAAAGAGCAGGGAAACTTACATTTCGAATACGTCTCGGCAAGGTGCCCCCCGAATATGCAAGCGTCTCGTAGGAATACATGTCAGTCGACTTAGAAACAAATGTTACAAATCTAAAATTATTGTAGTCCTACGACTGGGAAGGAAATATTTCTCTGTCACTGTCTTCAAAAGTTTCACTCTGGGTGTTCATTGGAATTCAATTGTCCAGTCTCCGGAAAGTCTTCTTTTTATATCTATCGTCTATAACTGTGAATAATATTAAGTTAGGCCTACATCAAGGAGATTCAGCCTCTGTGCCCTGTGGATTTTTTCGGATAAAAGTTCGTGCCATCAGCTTGGAGAATGTTATTGTATCCTCGACGTGCCACCAGTGTCCTGCCGATTCTTGCAGCGGAAATTGCTCGGAGGTGGGGCTGCAGTCACAAGGCGACAGGATTAGCTGTTTGTTACACAGGAGAAACTTCACAGGATTAGACAAAGTTGGCTTTGTGTAGGACATCCATAATGTAATTTTAAAGGAAATGTCAGTAGGGAATGATGTTGACTGCCTGTTTGCTTGCCTTGCATAAGTTCTTCAATTAGCTTAGGGTTGCCACATGCACTGGATTTCCCGGGATTGTTCTCTTTTTTGAGTGACTGTCCCGGATAATTAATGGTATTTCCCGGATCACGAATTGTCCCGGTTTTTGGTGAAAATTAACTTCTGATTAAAATTTCTGCTAGTTTCAAACGGTTTTGTTCTTGGTTGTGTTTATCGCTGATCAAATCCCGTGTACGCTACACAAAGGCATGCTTTTTGTTGATTGGCAGCAACAATAGAGTTTACATTATTACCTCGCAAACTGCCGCGCAACCACAGACCCAAATCCCACTTGTAGTTACGCGCCTGTCCTCCTAGTTGCTCTGTAGGCTAATATAGAAAGGGACGGCAGCAAAGCGAGTGTGTGTGTCCGCGTCAACGAGTGCATCAGGGCAAATATAGGTAAGAAACTATAGGACATGTTTCAACATTGTAGGCCTATTCACCACGCGCATCACGCACAAGGGCACCAAAGGACAGAGGGGGTACCAAAATGTAGCCAATAGCTTTAACGGCTTCTCTCTCTTTGAGAATGTTTACGATGTCAAAATGAGCCAACTTCGTGTTATATGTAAGGATAATCATGCAGCAACATCTAACTTGAACGTTACTTAGGCCTACTCTAATTAATTAGGAAACATTTCTTACATATGGTTCCTTTAAGGCTTTAGCAACACAAAATTGAAGATTGAAACATAAAATAAGATTGCACAAAATTGTTTAACATAACATAAGACTGAACAATATTTTAAACAATTTCATAAATTGTGCTGTAAATGGAGTTAATAAGTGCAGAATCACATCATTCCCATGTCTCCCAGCCCACTCGGTAATTCATGCGCCACAAAATAGTCAGGGGGAATTCTGAAAAGGGCTTCCGTTAAGACTTTTGCGGACATGTTTTGGTACAAGCTTTCACCCTATTTTTTTTAGGTAGAAGACATCCATAGGTAAAATATTAGGGTGGTTGTCAAGCAGAATTTTTTTTTGTGTGACTTGTACAATCAATTTCAGGCCATTTTTTTGGTTTCCTGCTCAACCGACATGCCAACAATAAATGTTGAATCTCCACAACCACAAGGACCATATTCATAAAGAAGGTATCAAATGAAAACTAGGGCTGTCTGCAGAATGGACAATTATTGTACAGTGTGAGAGACAACAGAACTACAACATGAAAAAAACAATCTCCGCCTAAAGAGAACCAGTTTTCAAAGTGAATATCAGCTTGTAGGGAGAGACAGTGAAATACTGCATAAGTTATAATTCTTTAATGTCAAGGCGGAAATGTAGAACTTTAGATGGTGGTCTATGGTGCTATTTGACTTCATTAATGTACCATGTTGTAACACAAATTATATGTAATTAACATATCACTATAGTTCTTAATTCCATCCTAACATAACTGCTCTCTCACTTCTTTAGGGTTAGGGGTAAGTAACTAGTTAGTAGTAATAACTATATAATAGTCAAAAGGCAAAGGTATGTTTTTCCCCATCCAAGCAGTGACACTCAGGTAGGCAGCCAACAGAAGGCACCCAGGGACCATGTCCAGATGCTCAGTCTAGGTCCTGGTCAGGGACACAAAAGCTGGATGGTCCCCGTACTGTATAACCCAGAACACAAATATAACAACACATTTTGATTACTCTAAACAGGACAGCTTCGGCACAGATAAGACTGCTGCACCCCTGTATCATGCCTAAATGGCATTTGTATGGTATAGTTTTCATAGACAGGGGTATTTTCTAAGCCTCAAAGATACCAGAAATCCAATATTGCTGTGCAATAAATAAGTAATGAACAAATCCAGATCTTTACTGATGATTGAAATGATGCTATTTTATGTACACAATCATGTTGCCAGTTAAACTAATTGGCTGTAAAATTGTTCTCCATATGTTGTCGTTAGCATTAGTCCAGTTTTTGTATCTACTATCACCCCTTTGAATATATTCTAGATCTGTGTTCATGGCCGAATTGGTACATGGAAAACTTCAGTCCAGCAGAATGATTGTCATGGAGGGTGATGCCACTGTGCAGGGCGTTCTGACAAAAGTCCAAGATGCCATGGGAGCCTTTGACCCCTTGGTCCTGACAAATGGACAGGGGAATGATATACTTGATTCGGAGTGAACCAGAGATTAAAAAAATCTTTGTCTTTGTAGTCTAGATCAGGGGTTCTTAAACTGGCCTGGGTGCCCCTTTCGAAGGTTTGAATATTGTGTTGCTTACATTGGTCCCTCCAAAAAGTACTGGGTCATTTTAATCATAGAAAGTACAACATATTTTTCATATCTGTAAGGATCTGTTCCTGTTTTGTTCTCCCAGTGTAGTGTTTTTGTATTCCATTTTGTCTCCTTTGTTTACCTCCTGTGCCATGTGCTCCTTTTATTATGGCCTCTGACGCAATTTTGTTTGGAGCCACTATGTCAGGAGTAGGGATTGTCTCGGACGCGCAGTAGCTGACTTGTAAACAACTTAAACGTTTATTATGTTCGAAATTCTTCTGTTACATATCAGTCATGACTACAACCACGGTCAAAAAACTGTCCCCTCTACTCCCGCCACCTCATTCCCAATCACCTTCACCCTACCACCTGTATAAGTGATCAGCCAAAGTAGGCGACCATATCTGTGCCCTAATCACCTGTGGCTAGGCAATATCATAAACCACTGTTAATTATACTAACAAAATATGAAATAACATAAAATAGCTTAAATGGCTCCAACACCTGTTTCAACAAAAGAGGCTGGTAGCTCTTGGTTTTAAAGCGTAGATTTTATCCTCGTATCGGGTGGTCTTGGAAAATGGGATCAGTTCATGAGAAGGAAAGCAATCCAGGCACTCCAGGAAAGGTGACTGAGGAAGGTATATTTAAAAAGCCTTTATTTGTTACTGGCTAATCCATAGCATAAAACGCCTACATGTTTGGACCACACTTGGTCTTCATCAGGGCATGAGGACTTAGGTCTCACCCAGAGCCATAGAAAAAGAGAGTTGCGACACTCTTTGAAGTCGGCGCCACACGGTCCGTGGTTCACGTACGCTTCAACAGCTCCAAATAGCTCTTTGGATGTCGTGTTATTTCAATGGGATAGACAGCAGTGAGTGCGTTATTGAACAGGAAACATTACAACAAACCAAAAACGAGTGTTATTACGTGTTAGCATGCTTACATTATAGTGTCAATTACATATTGCGAGTATAATTGGTCTGCAACATCGATCCAAAATATGTTCTTTGGTAGTTCTAACATTGAAGGTTTGTTTCCTTGCTGGACATAAGCTGTTATTGGATTCCTACATTTGCCTGCATCACGCTACAGTACATATACTTTACTTACATTGTCAAAACGTAGGCTATGCATTTTGTATCCTTTTTGTGTGTGGACATTAGATCCAGTGTCCTTTTCAGTTCATTTGGTGAGATGAGATGAAGGTGTCCCCCCCCACACACACACACACACATACACAAATCTACCACACAACTTAAATCATTGTAAGACTAGCAATAAACGTCTATAAAATATATTACATGTGAATAGCATTCAGTAGCCTAACAGCTTAAAGTTTGATCAATGCATTACATCTGTTCAGTTATTTTAGAGAAATAGCATAAAGGTGGCCACCACACAGCCTTGGTAACATTTTAAGACTAGCCATAAACATGTCAAAAACACATATGCTAAATAAGAATCAATAACAACTTAAATGTGAAAAGTTTGATCAATACTGCAAGATAAGACACCCACTGTTTCAATAACACACTTAACAAAATAAGCAATCAACTGTTTCAATATAATACTTATAACTTATATTTCAGCTGGCTGGTGAGACTACAGCATGAAAAGGATGACTGATATACAGGTATGTTGGGTTTTCAATAGAATTTTTATTAAGTTTTTAATGTGTGTTTAAAACAAGAACAGGAACAAATGCAAAAAAGACTGGGAGGAAGGTATGGTGACACTGCAACTGATTTCAGTTTCCAACGTTTGAACAACAACTGTGTGTGAACTACACAAAAGCTCTCCATATACTCTGTACACCTATAAGAGGGACATGTTAAGGAGGATGCAACACATTTGGCTGGAGTCAGGAGTGTTATGGGAGGTGTGGAAGATGCTGGATCAACACATTTCCCTTTGTGTAAGGGCCCCATTGTGTGGACCTCAAACATAAAAAATGATCTTATCTGACCATTCCAGTCATATATCGCACACCCTTCTTGTCCTCTGCATCCTTGGTCCTGGATAAGCAGAACAGGCACAGTGGAGAATGGAGGGAGAGAACAGAGCAGGTAACCCTCAGTGTATACTTGGGACAACACATAAGTAGCAGAAACATAAGCAAGAGGCCATCTCCAGCAAGAGGCCAGCAAGAGTTTTACATACCCATACACAGCCAACCATTTGCAAGGCTGGTTGGGGGTGCCACAAGCCCAAACAAAAACTATAACAATAACAACATGAAGAATGATTTTTTTGGGGATTACTTTCAGAGTGATCTATGCCTATTAACTTGACTACACTTTTCAGTTATCCAAAAAAAGACATTTTGTCCTACTTACAAAGATCACTGACCCTGATCACTGAAAGGCAATGCCCTCTTGTCACGTCAGTCTCTTCCATGCAAACTTCGCTATTTGACAAATTACTTGGCAGACAAAGCAATCAAAATTATTACACCAAGAACACCAACACGAAATGTAAAATTACTGAAAACTAAATGAACTGAAACCTGAAATCGATTATCAGTTGGAGCAAAAACTCCTACTGTAGGCTACTATACAGACGCCACTGTCCCGTTTGGAATAGTGACACAGGACTGGGCTGGCAAGGGACACAAGAGCCACGCGCCAGTAACAACAACAATAACTTATAATAGTCTAGGTTTTGCTCCTACTGCTTCCCCTGAAATTCATAACTGAAATCCCCTCGTTCACGAGTCGTGGACACTAGCCTACTTCATGTCATGTTCAGCCCATGCACGGTTCAGTTCATAACGCCATAAAACTCGCCATCTAGCAAGCTAATCTATATCAGATTTAAAGACAATAATCACATTTATTTGCTCAATTTTTCACTTGAAGAGCGTTAATCACAAACCCATTGATAACCAGCACATCTGAATATAGAGTTACCATGCTGAATGAAATGTATTTTATCAAGATAAAGTTTGTGTTCCCCCTCATAGCATGTCTAACGTTAACTACGACGGAGTATTAGGGCCACACATGAAGGAAAAAAATATTTTTGCCATGACGAGATTAAACTCAACATGATATTTCAACTTTATTCTCGAAATGTCGAGTTTAAAGTCGACATGTCAACATTAAACTCGACATTTCGAGAATAAAGTTGAAATATCATGTTGACTTTAATCTCGACGTGTCGACATTAAACTCAATATTTTGAGAATAAAGTTAGTTTGGAGAGAGAACGACCGCTCGGGACGATTGAAAGGGAGGATGAATGAAACAATGCAACAAGTGCAACAATGATTCAGAGTGTTCGAGTGCAACAATGATTAGACATAGGCCTATATCATGTGGACAAAACATAGAACATATTAACTTACGTTGCTCAGCCAAATACTTTGCTGTTAGGTCCTTATCACAGAGTTACAGGCGATAAATGCGATGGTCAAAAGTAGCCTAAACGTCATAGCGGTTTATTTATTTATTGTAGGCCTATTATTAAAGTGTTGTTCTAAACATTTAGTTGTTGCATCTAAATGTTCAACTTCATGCTTATGCACTAGAGGCATACTAGGCGCTCTCCCCAATCCTAGACTTTCACGTTGCTTGTTTGTAATGGATGCAAAACAGCCCATTGCTGAATGTCTATGGAGGGACGAATGAAGCTGTCCTCCCGACCACCCCATGTAGGCTAGTAGCCTACTTGCACACATATGCACACAAAGTGCATAAATAAAGTGCATGCACACATATTCTCTCACGGGATTAAAATAGTATATATGCTTAGGCTATACCTGTGTTTCTAGCCTCCTATAGGCTACGTATTGCAGGTGAGACATGGAAAAGCAGTTTTAGAAAAATGAGTTTTGCCATGTTATCCTATGGAGAGTGACGCCCGTGGGTCATGAAGGGCAGTTATTTGGATGTGCAGTAGCCTTAACCACGTAAAACAGAGTGAAATAACATTTTGTATAGAAACATTATATCATTGGATACATATATTTTTCTAGCTATTTAGCCTAAACGGCATAGTATTTCCATAACCGCGAGACAGCACTTCACGATGACGGCAATCTATCTGAAATAACACCTATTTGAAGCCCATTTTTCATGTAATATATTGTGTATTAGTGTAGGCTACATATCTTAAACTGTGTAGGCTATGTAAACAGTAGGGCCTATTGCGAGTTTAATGTCAGCATGTCGACTTTAAAGTCGACACGTCGAGATTAAAGTAGATATGATATTTCAACTTTATTCTCGAAATGTCGAGTTTAATGTCGACATGGCGACTTTAAAGTCGACACGTCGAGATTAAAGTCGACATTAAATTTCAACTTTATTCTCGAAATGACTTTAAAGTCAACATGTTGAGTTTAATCTCGCCATGGCAAAAATATTTTTTCTCTTCATGTGTGGCCCTAATACTCCGTCGTAGTTAACACTATGTAGCCTATGTGAATGAGCTGACTAGCTAACATAAGCTAACACAATCAGGTTTAAAAAATATAGCATTATAAACATAATAAAAACCTGTTGAAAACCAACCTATCATCTAAAGTTGCCCTACTACAATAGGCTAACCTATTTTGTCTGTTTTGTCTGAAATTCATTATTGACGTAGGACCATTATCTTTAAGCTAGCCTCTCTCCACATCAAGGTTTGCAGGCTAACTTTTGGCTTTGAAATTTCGGTCAACATTTAAGCTATAAATATCAGCTAAACAAGCAGCACAAAAACTATATATGCCAATTGAAAAAACGTTGTACCTTCGTCTACTTACCACTGACAATATCAGGCAGAAAGCAATGGAAGCGAATGGGACTAAAGCCGTGAATGTCAAAGTTAGGAACTTTTGAGCTCAGCATAAGCGGAAGTAGCCTGGAAAAAGCGCCGCCATTGTTTCCTATGGAAGTCTATGGGAGTGTCGCCACTCTGTTTTTCTACTGCTCATGGTCTCACCCAGTGGCGTGCACAGACATTTTGGGGGGCAGGTGCTCAGGAGGGGGGGGGGCACTTTTAGCGCACGTGGAACACTTAATTATAAAAACAAATTACACGCATATGTTGAATGAAATTTGACTTGTGCTGCAATTAGTAAATCAATATACAGTTAAGACAATAAAGAGACCAAAATGTGTTAATTTATGTTGCTAACAAAACCTATACAACAGAAAACGTTCGTCTTAACACATAAATTTGCAAAATCTACCGAAATTATTTGTATGTGGTCTATACTGAGTTACAGTATAGTGGGCTACTGACTGTTGTCATTGCATGAATGGGCAGATGGGCATTTTTCACAGGTAGGCTAATGGGGAACTTCTCATTTCTTCTGTCACAAATGAATGTGTTAATACATGTTGCCTAACAAAACATATACAACAGAAAACGTTCTTCTTAACACATAAATTTGCAAAATCTACCGAAATTATTTGTATGTGGTCGTCACGTTATCTGTCATTGATTTGGGCTAAGGCGTATTACTTTATTTAGCTTCATCTAACTAGTTTATCAGGTGACCAGTCGGCAAAAATGCTTGTTTGGTGATGAATGAGACATTTTACTGCACAACAAAATTATTACATGTTGGGCTTAGAGGGCAAACTGTAAGATTTTGCTTGATCTGTATGTTACCTGGCTGATGGGGCACGGGAGAAGCAGCCTGTCAGCGACCATGCCTGCTATCTGAAGACGCTTACTGAACTGCTATGGTGCTGCGCATCTAGCGTGCCCTGCGCGAGTTCACGTAAAGAAAGAGACATATAGGCTGGTCGCGTGTGCGCAAGGTCGTTTTTAATGGCTCAGGTTTTCAAAAGATCATTTCAAAACCGACCTCAGTAAAATCTTAACAATATTAATTAAAAAAAAAAAGTTTCAAAAGGGCATTTTCGTTGATAAAGGGCAAACTTCCTAGTGCTTTAGCACCACCTAGTGTCTATGTATGCACGCCTATGGTCTCACCTATATAGGGTTAAGAGGTCATATGACCAGAAAAGACACTCTACAACAGGTGACCCTTTGCACATCATCACAGCAGAAAGGAAAAAAAATGTATAATAAAAAAATGTATAATAAAAATACAGTGACATTCACATCAGTAGGCCTACATCACTATAAAAAACAAGTGAAATCGATGTCTTCATTCAGACCTGGATATACCATAGCATTCAGGCGATGTATCCAGAACGACTCTCGTTGGTTCAACCTGTGTAACCAATTGCCCCCCCTTGCCATAGGTCTGACATGCTCAATGCCCTGTATAGTTAACAAGTTCAAGAGTCGTTCTTGTTGTGGTACTCGTTAAAGTGTCTAGCCATGGGGTAATCTTTATTCACCACTCTGATGGCATATTTGTGTTCAGCAAGACGGTCCCTTAACCGTCTTTTTGTACGGCCGACATAAAAGAAACCCTCCTCACAAGGACATGCCAAACGATAAATTACAAATGTTGTGTTACAATGAATAAAATCCCTTAGTTCATATGTTTTGTTGGTTCTTGCGTCCAGAAAACATTTTGATTGGTTGACATTGGCACAATGCATACATTTAATTGTACCTAAAGGTTTTCTAAGAGTCTGAGTCTTTTCGCTCAGGTTGGAGGTATGAGCGCATCAACTTATCCCTAAGAGGAGGTTCAGGAAACACTTCCCGTAATTGGCTATCACTCTCAATGATCACACCTGTGTTTACCATGTGCTCCTTTGTTTGTCTTGCCATGTCTCAGTTTCCTGTGCCTGTGTCTCTGCCCCTCACCTGTTCCTCATTATTAGTCTGCTAGCTTAATTATGATTTCCAGCCCTGTGTTCGCCTGTCTCTTGTTTTACCTGGTTTCGTGTCCACCTGTGCCCTGTTAGCCTTGTTAAATCCCTGTGTATATAAACTCCTAATTTTGTTATGTTCCTTCTGTGTTATTGTTGTATTGTTCGTGTGCTGCTCTCTGTCAGTAAAGTTGGTGAGATTACTCTTTGTGTGTTGTTTTGCATTGGGGTCCAGTAAAGAAGCAGCCTATCCACTGCCCATCCATCTATCTATCTGAAATACTATTAATTGTTTCCTCTCTATAGGCTCTATCTATTGGAAGCAGAATGCAAGAAAAGTTCTTGCAGTGCCAGAGCAGCAGTTTGCCAATATGAAAAAGTTGGAAAAGAAGGAGATCAACGTAAGTACCCCTAAACAAATGAACTGTCAATATAATTAGTCTATAGAACTATTTACTCAAAGCTGTTAATGTTCTTGTTTTTAGCCAAAAAGATGATTAAGCAATGGGCCTTCAAGAGGTTTATGAAAAAATAGAAGAGGTTGTGATGGCTGCCCAGTCGCTCCAGGAAGTGACTCAAGCTATAGAAAACCTGTCTGAGCTGGGCATCGAGTCAAGAAAGACTTACGTCTTGATGGAGACACAAGCTGAGCATGTTCGTGAGTCATTCAGCTGTTCTGTGTGCAGGGGTATGTTGATTGTTACACTTTGAAACGAGCTGCTGTGTTCCTTAACGCAAACAGATTTTTTTTCCAAATTCAATACAAAATGCCACTTATCACTACTGCGGTATCAACCTGCCTAGACCAAATCGCGCAAAACACAAGCTTTTTTTGTTGCAGAATGTGCAAGCTGAAGTAATAAAGAAGCCACTCCATGTTTCAGATAACAGTATTGGTTGCCTTAAAAGTATACATTTTGTCGTTGAAATTGGGTATAGTGTTGGCAAATTTCTGCCTCGCTATCTTTGTGCTGGGGCGTGTTAGCTAATTTCCATACTGAACTGCAGTTGGCCATCGACATGCTTTTGTTATTTTTTCGGCCAATCAGCTGCATGTCACAAGCGATACACATGGCTACTTAAAGTGCCCATATTATGACTATTTTTTCAACAAGTTAAAATAAGTCTATGAATTCCAGAAAACATGTTTCTGAAGTTGCTTGTAGGAAAATATGTATTACACTCTTTTTCAGTCCCTTTCAAAGTGTGCTGTTTCTGCTGCTCATTACATATTAATGAGCTGCTGCTCACTTACCCACGCCCCACTCCATTAACTGTTACCAGGGTCATTCGTGTCAAATCAACAAATGCCTCCAGCCTCGCCTGACCATCTTGGCTTTGCTTCATACTTTGTCAATAATGCTAAATATTACCCAACAACTACTGTGCAAAGGTTTAACCTTGTATCTACATTATTTTCTGAGATATGTAGGCTTAAAAAACAGTTGAACTCGTAGGCTTGGTGTGGAGAGGTGGGGTGTTGATTATGCAACGTCTGAAACACGCCAATTCAAAAACCCCTATCATCTACTACACCTTCGTTTTACATAGTATAGCCCGTAGCTAACACTTACCATAATCTCTATGTAAAACGGTTAGCTTGCTAGCTAGCTATCTAACAGTGGAACTTCAGTAGCCTACAACATAAGCTTAGCTATCTCACCTAGTTGTAGGAAATATGTAAGTGATGGAATTAGAATGAATCCCATAAACAAACAGATAACTCTTACACCAACCTTATTTTGTGCCTTTCATTCACGTTTGTTCAACGATTTAGTAGGCTAATAGTCCAGTGGACAGAAACGGAACCCGGAAATGTTGAGTACACCAAAGTTTTATGATGGAAATATATAGTATGGGTTCCCAGCATGCAGAAACTGCCGGATGCTAATTTGCATATGTTGGGCAATTTGTAATTGAGCTAATTAGCATAAATGAGCATAATCACCTATATTGATCATATTATAAGAGCTGCTTGGCCAAAATGGACCATGTTAGTATGTTTTTAGGGGTTACTGGAGATGCTGAGTCCATATCTGACATTTTTGAAGATTCAAAATCACTATTTAAACTTGGTTTGGTCACGATTTTACTCTCATTAAGCTGATGAGTTTTTGGGGGCGATTTTTGGAGTATAAAAATGTTCAGTGTTTAGGAATAATTTCGATCCTCAAGTTATTTCTGAATTCCACAATCATTTTGGAAATAACTATTCACTGGCCCTCTGCTGTGACTCTCAATTGAGTAACAAAGGGAAGAACTAGCCTCTACTACTCCTCACCGTCCTCATCCGTTGTCCTGTCGCCATCTTCTCCAGACTCTTCATCCCTGTCCTTCTGCTGTTTTTGCTGTGTAAATATATTGCCACATGTAACATCACTGCCTTTGCAGAAACAATAATTAGTACAGGCCAGGCCTGCAGCTGCACAGCTGCACTTTCCAGATACATGTATACACAGTTTTAACCCAGCTTTGCAGTTACAGCTGATAACATCTAACAAATCAGGAGGAGCAACAGGACTTGAATCGAGGGTGGGCAAGTTCCTCTCCTTTCTTCATACCTGTCTTCTAACTCCCTCCAAACGCGGTTATATCCACAGCCGTTGGATCAGGACGGTCTGCTGCTCTCCAAAGCAGCACCTGTAGATGGGCACGTTTTCCATGGAGGAGCAAGTTGCGTTCTGTAGGAGACAGTGTCTTCAGTGCTGGAGGAGCCGGGAGTGGGAGACCTCACCGCCAGGGATAAATTACTGCACGGGCCTACCGGGCCCGGCCCAGGGGCCCAAGGGGTCAGGGAGCCCTGAAGCTCAAGCCTTTGCATGAAATCATTGCCTCAATATCAACACATCAGGATGTAGGCTATGAATCTGATTTGAATTTAGTATTGGCCATCCCCAAAATGCACCAGAATACAGGAAATCACATCAAACAAATTAAAACATTTCTGAGGAAGGACCTCCAAATCCCCCTTCCACATATGCAACAATTAATGGGGGGCCCTTAATACATCTGGGCCCAGGGGCCCGAAAGTTCATAATCCGTCCATGCTCACCGCTAGGTGGAGGCCCAAGCAAAAGGATCCGAAGAGAACCCTTGTAAGGGGTACTAAAAAGCTTACAGAGGCCTTCAGTAGAAGCCGCAGGAGGAGACCAGCCGTCGCCTGGACCTAGCTACGGGAGAAATGCTTGCCTGAAGAGGGTTTTGATGCAGTGGCCACGGCGGAGAAGGACTTCACTCGAATGGGAGAGCGGTCTGAGGAAGCGGCCTTGGAAAATAAGGTAGTGACGCTGGCCTGGGCGCTGACTTCACGGAGAGAAGACCTTGATCCCCTGCCCCCGCCGGACAGCTTTAGGCTGGAGTTGGCGGTGGCCCTGGCTGCAGAGCAGAGGTGGAGCGGCAATGAGGTGGTGCCTTGAGGATGGACGGTTGGCGGAGCCTGTTCGAGTCGGCCTGTTCACCGGTGCTCTTTAGAAAAATAAGGGGGAAAAAAGTTTGTTGTGTGAAATCCGATGGCACGAGCCAGAGAGGTCTAGGCCTTGGCACGATCGTGGCGGTGTGGAGTGGCCGAAACAAGGCCGCAGAGGAGGGACTCTAACGTCGGTAGCTGTAGCTGTGCGCAGCGTGGTCCGGCTGCGATTGAACTGGAGTCTGCTGCCCTGACTGGCGAGACGACGGAGTGGAGCATCGGAGGTGCAGTGCCAGTTACGGTGCTCAGCGCCGGGGAGTCTGTGGCAGTGGAGGCTAGGCCCCGCCAGGTGTTGGAGGAACGTTGCGGTGGTGCACACTGCGAAAGTGCGACCTGAGGGCATTCTCTGAAGGGAGCTGGGGACAAGAGGCGACAGACCAGGTGACTGCTAGCACGCCCCGCATTGGGCCGCTGGTGGTTGTGGTTCCCCAGGGTGAGTAGGGCTCTTGCGGTGTGTGCACCCCACCTGCTGTGTGGCAGTGCCAGAGACTAATTGCTGGAACGCCCGCGCCGAGGATGGCAATGGCTTGTTGGGGGAGCTGTGCAACGCCAGCGTGCTGGACTGTGCTTGAGATTCCCACGATGTTTCGCTCTGGGGATTCTGGGAGAACTGAATGATCATCTCAATACCAATGTTTCCCAAAAGGCTTGTCCCAAGGAGAACAGTATTACCTTAAACATTACATTACATTACATTTGGCTGACGCTTTTTTAACCAAAGCGACTAACAACATGGTAAACAGTAAGTTTTAGAACTCTCACAATTTTAGGACCGTTTAAAAAAAAAAAACACATTAGAGTACAGTAAGAATAAGTGCGTCGGTGAGTGCTGTATTTTAACAGTTACTTGTCAGTTTAACGGCTGGTGAGTGCTAGGATCAGTAAGACTTGTTGTAAGTGTTGCTATGAGAGTAGATGTTCTCTAAAGAGCTGGGTCTTCAGGAGTTTTTTGAAAGTGGAAAAGGATGTCCCTGCCCTTGTAGGAACTGGCAGTGTGTTCCACCAACGAGGAAAAACAGATGAGAAAAGTTTGGATTGGCTTGAGCGTACCGGTGGTAGAGCTAGACGTCGTTCGTCAGAGGAGCGCAGCGGTCTGGAGGTAGTGTAAGTCTGTATTAGGGCATTCAAGTAGGTGGGAGCAGAACCGGAGACTACTTTGTAGGCAAGCGTTAGAGACTTGAATTTGATGCGGGCTGCCATAGGTAGCCAGTGTAGCTGGATGAGCAGCGGGGTAACATGTGCCCTTTTGGGTTGGTTGTAGACCAGGCGCGCCGCCGCGTTCTGGATCATCTGAAGTGGTTTCACTGCGCAGGCTGGGAGACCTGTCAGGAGGGCATTGCAGTAGTCGAGTCGTGAGATGACTATTGCCTGAACCAGAAGTTGGGTAGCATCTTGAGTCAAGTAAGTCCTGATTTTCCGTATGTTGTAGAGTGCGAAACGGCATGACCGGGCGACTGAGGCAACATGATCTGAGAAGTTTAGTTGGTTGTCAAGAACAACTCCTAGATTTCTTGCAGTCCTGGTCGGTGAAACAGACAGGGAGTCAAATTTGATGTTGATGTGGTGTATGGTAGGTTTAGCTGGGATGACCAGCAGTTCAGTCTTTGAGAGGTTCAGCTGGAGGTGGTGTGCCTTCATCCATGTAGCTATGTCTGAAAGGCAATCTGAGATCCGTGCTGAAACCAGGGGGTCGTCAGGTGGAAAGGACAGAGAGCTGTGTGTCGTCTGCATAGCAGTGGTATGAGAAGCCGTGCGAACGGATAATCTGTCCCAAGGAGGTGGTGTAGATAGCAAAGAGGAGGGGGCCCAGCACTGAGCCCTGGGGGACCCCTGTGGTGAGATGGTGAGGTGCAGATAGCTGACCAAGCCATGATCCGTTAAACGAGCGTCCTGTGAGGTAGGATTCAAACCAGGAGAGAGCAGCTCCGGAGATTCCCATGTCAGCGAGTATAGAGAGAAGGATACGGTGATTAACCGTGTCAAAGGCAGCCGATAAGTCAAGCAGAATGAGTACTGATGATCGAGCGGTCGCCCTGGCTTCTTTTAAGGCTTCTGTTACAGACAGCAGAGCCGTTTCGGTAGAGTGGCCGCTTTTGAACCCAGACTGATTTGGATCCAGAAGGATCCAAATCCCACATGAGGAAACTGAACAGTCCAATCAGTAGACTAGGATAAGCTAGCCAACTATGCTACTTTGTTTACAATATTTCCAGGCTTCACCCAGACAGCTGAATGTGGTAGAGTTGTAATAGAAATAGTAGGCCTAAGCTATAGGCTAATCTGCATAAAGTGTGCTGTCATAAATATCAGACATTCAGTATTCTCTCTCTTTATATCAGGATATAAAATAATACAGATAGGTAAGGTAGGCTATTGAAATGTCTAGCCCCCCCTCCAAAAAAAGAAAAATCGAGGTTCGTATCAAACCGTGGGTCAAAAATCGTGATACGAATCAAATTGTTAGGTTGGTGTATCGTTACAGCCCTACTGTATATCGCTACAGGCCTATCCTCCAAAAAATCTGTCTAAATTGCAGGGCTCCGAACCAGTTTAAGGAACGAAAACGAACGGAATTTTACGAGGAGCGGAAACGAAAACAAAATGGTCTTCAACTGTTCCGGAACAGCTGAAATCCACAAAACCAGTTAATAACGGTTTTTTTCGTTCTCTATATATTTTATAAAATTTCACAAAAGCATATCCTATGTCAGGGAGACTATTTCCGGTTGTGCGAAAAACAAGCCCGCATCTACACTGTTAATGTGAGCTAACAAGCCGCTATGTAGCCAACTACTGTAGGCGAACAGCCTAATTTGATTTCTGCAGTTTGAAAAAAAAAAAAAAAAACGAATAAATGGTCCAAATGTGTATATTTTGTCTTGCTGTTGTAATGTAACCTATCCGTCTGCCACTTCGGATCTTAGGCCAGCTCGTAGCGTAGGCTACTGAAACTGTTTTGGAAATTGTTTGTAGCCTATGCGTAATAGCCTATTTTGCCTGTCCACGCCTTGTCGTTTTAAAGTCGGGATTTGAAATGTTTGCGCAATTATAGCCTATTCTATGTAGAAGAGTTAAACGGGAAATTTGAGATGGGCCTTGTCAGCAACAGACAGGTTCGTTTATAAACAGGGTTGGAATTATAGCGCAAGCCGTTGAAGATCTCCATATGGATAAAACTTAGGCTACAACCAGGTAAGGAGTTTAGCACGTATCCAGAAATATTTTTGATAAGAAATTATTTATAGGCATAGGTTAGGCCTATAGTAAGTCTGTAGGCTATGGGATGGATAGCCCATCTGAATGTTTTTGGATGCCACCTGTGATTTTATTATTTCTGGGCATAGCTACGGTATAGGCTAAATCAAGGGGAAATAATGAGTATGTCTATTCTAAGGTAAAGTCCACAAAAATAGACTTGATAGGCCCGCCAAACACTGCCGGAACTTTAAGAACGAACGGTATTTTGCGTTCCGAACCGGTTCAGGACCGATTTGTTGGTGGCGGAACGCATGCAAAAACGAAAACGTTAAACATAGGCCTACCTGAACCGTTCGGAACGGAACGTTTGAAAAATAATTTCGTTTTCACACCCTGCTAAATTGTACTAAAAAACAGGACAACGGATGAGGACTGTGAGGAGTAGTAGAGGCTAGTTCTTCCCTTTGTTACTCAATTGTGAGTCACAGCAGAGGGCCAGTGAATAGCTATTTCCAAAATGATTGTGGAATTCAGAAATAACTTGAGGATCCAAATTATTCCTAAACACTGAACATTTTTATCCTCCAAAAATCGCCCCCAAAAACTCAGCAAAATCCGCTTAATGAGAGTAAAAACGTGACCAAACCAAGTTTAAATAGTTATTTTGAGTCTTGAAAATGTCAGATATGGACTCTGCATCTCCAGTAACCCTTAAAAACATACTAACATTGTCCATTTTGGCCAAGCAGCTCTTATAATATGATTAATATAGGCTATTATGCTAATTTATGCTAATTAGCTCAATGACACAAATTGCCCAACATATGCAAATTAGCATTGCATACGGCACGGCAGTTTCTTCATGCTGGGAACCCATACTATATATTTCCATCATAAAATTTTAGTGTACTCAACATTTCCGGGTCCACAATGGGGCTCTATGGGCTGTCCACCGGACTATAAGTATAAATCCTTATCCGTAACGTAATCTTTGCCCTAAAAGGAGGTGGTGGGTGGGAATATTAAAATGTTTCGGCTTGTGACGTCAAAAGCCTTGCCGATTTTGACCAGCTCACCCTGGAGGCTGAAGGCAGGATACATCCAGAAACCCTTATCTCACTCAAAAACAGCATGGATGTTTTTTTTTTCCAAGTTTGTATGCGCGTGGAAGCACCAGAGACACACAATAACACATCAAATCCCAGAAAAAGTTATTTTTTCATAATATGGGCACTTTAATATACAGCAGAGGAGCAGAGCGTGAGATATCAGACGCTATGGACCAAGCAAGATGTATTGTAGAAGAGCTCAACCGTGGTTCTTACAGCACAACTCTGTGAGTACTCTCTCTGAGTACTTCTGGGACAAGCCGGGTGCTTATCCAGATGGCGATCTAACTTCTGAATCTGAAGATGAGTGCACGGATGATGAAAGTGATTTTATCAAACTGGAGAACATCCCTCCCTAATCTACAGCTGACCTTAGCCGACGATGAAGACGAGGACAGTAGCGACAAACTTTCTGCAGAGCTTATGTACAAAATACGGAGTTATTCTATAGCTGCCTGGCAGGACATGCGATTGGCCATCTTGAGGCAGACAGACGTACAGTAGTTACTTCGGAGATGACTACATCCACCAAAAAGCCGCAGACGAAAAGAAAGTCCTCCCGGACCACGTATCATCGGAGGCAATGAAGTCTGCAGGAATACTTTTCAGTTTCTCATAAGTAGTCCCTGTTACATTGCAATCCCTGCTACATTGCTTTCTAGCTAGCTACATTGTTATTAGCTGCTTCAATTAAACATTTAAAGGAAAATTCCGGTTTTTAGCACTTTAAGGCCCTTTTCTGGTTTGTTTTGGATGAACTAGAGTGGTGGACACCGAAATTTTGACGATTGGTCCTGTCTTGATTTTTCTGACTCGTTTTGAATCGCCTTTGACTGCTCAGGGTGGCTGCCAACAGGCATACTGTAGGAGGCTACTCAAACATGTCCTAAAACAACCCTTAACGTTCGTTTTCAAAACTGTGCAACTCACCGAGTGGTTCGTGGAGTTTGTTGACTATTAAAAGCAAATATATCGGCGCAATGTATGATTTCCAGCCGTCTTATTTGCTAGGCCTATTGTGGAACTATTTATTCAGACACCTCACAACCGTGTACAAACTTCCGCTCAATATTTGAACCTGAAGCATAGACGTGGCGCAGTAATATCAACGTGCAATGAGTCTTCCAACAGAAATCAATGGGATTTTACAAGATGGCAAATAAAACACGACAGAAACTGTATTTAGCTACGCTACTTATTTTGGAACATCAACGAACACAACTAACCACTCGGTGAGTTGCACAGTTTTGAAAATGAAGTCATGTTTTTCAGTGTAAAAAAAACTACTGTATGATCCCTTATCCCATGTGTTTTAATTGACCAACTGGTGCTGGACTCCCTCTTATGAGGTCATCATTGTGTCTGGAATGTTTCCTGGAATGTTCATAAATTCAGTTATAAAAAATAACTAAATATTGTTCTATTGTATTTTAAAGGTCCCCTGTGTAACATTTTCAATTAACAAAATCAACATTTCCCATACATAAATGTGGCCCCATTCATGTTTAATAACCACCACCAACAACTCACATACCTATTGGCTTAGAAATCCTCATTTACATTTAAATAGCGTAGTGTCAACTCGCCGTGTACGTGTGCCATGTTAAAATACCGGTGGCCAGCAAGGGACATAATATGCGAAATCTTAGTCTTTGGCATGCGAAATGCAGCTTAGTCTTTGGCATCTGCATGCATAGAAAAACATTAGCTTGGATTCATCTGCAGAATTTCCCTACATTTAGCAATGTACGTTACGAGCCCATTTTCTACAAGTCATATCTTCCGAACAGTCCGACATTGAAATTGTATTTTCCAACGAAATAAACAAAGAGAAAAATAACTTTGTTTGTGATCCGTCACTTGATCTCTAGTTTTTTAGACCCAGAGACAGTTGACAACCTAACCTAACATAGTTTTGTTAGGACTAGTAGACCACAAAGTTGCTGAACGTATTATTTCAGTTTATTTTGCAACAATATACAAGTTTAACCAAAGTCCTAGATGCAGTAGCCTAGCCGTTCCCATTTACTTTCCGTTTACTGTGTTAACGATAGCTAGCTAGCTAGCTTGGTCCGAAAGAGTTTCATTGGCATCACACACAAGCGATGGCAATAAAATGGTACACAAAATGTTATTAATATGTTATTGCTTATTCAAGCATACCTCTCGCCAGAATGCATCCTAGGATGTTTTTGTGAATGTACCCGAGTCAAACTTTCGTGAATGTGAGTCGTAGCGCACTACTATTTTGATACGTGATTGCGTCAAAATCAAAAACAATAACAAAACAATAAGAAGGCTCGACACAACATGAAACTTTGATCGAAGTATCATCAGTGTCTCTACACATACACTTGAGCATTGAGAACATTGTTAGTGTACTGTGACTTCCCTGTCCTGTGAATATTGTGTCTATTTAATGTAATGCTGCGTTTGGCCATTTGGGCAGCATGGCACTAGTTAATTAACGAGTCCCCTTTGACCTATATATATCCGGACGTCTGGAGGAGTTGGCGCAGTGTTGCCAATTTAGCGACTTTGTCGGTAGATTTAGCGACTTTTGGCGTCTCTGGCGACTGAAAAGTGTATCTAGCGACTGACAACACATCTGGCGACTTTTTCGTCTGTCTGGCGATATTTGTTTTCTCTTTGCGTTATCCTTTGGTTTGCCAAGGCTGACTGCAGCAGCAGCTTAAAGCGTGAGAAATCTTCTCGCAAAGATGGCAAACTCTGTTTCGTTGTTGAAACGTCAGAAAATCTCCCCTCTCTTGCCTGTTCCGTTAGTGAATTAAATCGCGAATTTGCCCAAAGCGTTGCCCCATGATGATTATAAAAGGAATGACAGGCCTATATAGTAACAGCCCATTTTATTACAAGGAAGTAGATGTTCTATTGATCTAAGCTCAGACAACGCTCATTGGAAGGTGCAGCGACTTCGGGTGAAATTACAACAAGAGTCATTGAGACGAGAGCAATGACATGATGACATGGAAACAGGGACACGCTTGCCAGCATCGTTCAACAATTGAACAAAGGAAGTAGCCTAGGCTACAACTTCATTCACAAGCAAAGCAGATAGTTAATCAAACATACATGTTAGAAAAACCTATAGCATTCGTTTAGGCTATGTAGGCCTAGCTTCAATGTTGTCAATGCAAGTCGATGCAGGACTGTCGGCTGAGTTAAAAAAAAAAATAATAATTCTATCGGTCTGTCCGAGTGACATTTAAGCCTATATTATGTACCCTAAATATATCCAAAATATAGCCATTGCCGTAAGGGTACATTGCGTGTTGGCTACCCTATGGTCACATTATAATCAGACTTCAAGCAGTGCAAAGCAGATGCAGCATTGAATAGGTTGGAAATGACTGCTTTTCAGCCACCTGATGCTAGTGTAGTCTAGATGACAGGATAGGCTATAGAAAGTAAAGTATAGCCTATCAATAAATATACAAGTATATTAAATCAAATATATTTAAACTAGGCTCTTAAAGTTGGCTATATGCGTAGGAGAAAAGCAAACCGGAGTAAAAGGGAATTAAAGGGCCATCACCTTTTTTTTTTTTTTTTTTTTTTTTTTTTTTTGGGGGGGGGGGGGGATATGAGGTGCTGACGTAATTAATATGCAAATTAGCGCGTGGCGTCATCTAGCGACATTTAGCGACTTTTCCTTCGAAATAGTTGGCAACACTGAGTTGGTGGAGTAAGAGATCCTGACGAATGCGTCTCGGGAGAGCTCTTCTATTACTAGCGTTTGTTTTCGGGAGAGTAACGTTTGTCGCTGTCTTCGGAATTGTTACAAGATGCGTTGACTGGACTGCTCGAATTTCATGGAAGGATTACGGGAGGCAGTAACTTTCACCGTTTGGATCTAAACAAAGTGACCCACGGATCAGAGTAGGCCTATTGACTGACGTGACCCTGAACTTGATCCGACGTTAGCGTTCTCCCTTATTGACTGTTGTTGACTTTTGGAACATTTAACATATACAAGGGGATTGACGGTAGCACTCGTGTTGAATGGATATAGTAAACGAAGCATCTGTGGGATTCTGATTATCTGTTGATGAACTATGTATCTTATAGGACTTCTCCTGCTTGTGTGTTACAGGTAGTTGATAGGCTACATGTATTTTGTAATGTTTCTTACTTTCCTGACACAACTTAATGACTAAATTGGCAGACTAAAAGCTGCCTGGCACCCCAGCAAAAATTAAGAAAGTAAGCAAACCGTTACAGAAAATGGCACCCCAGATTAATTAACCTGAATCAACCTGGTAAAGGAGAATTTTTGTTTCAAGTAGCCGAAATCCAATCCTATCTTATAAAATGTCTGCTTTACAAAGCAAACCGCTCAACAAAATGGATCTCCATTGCAGGCTGTTGTCGTAGGTTCTCAAGGGAATAAACTCATGCCAAAGCCTCAGAAGGGAAGTGCTTCTCCACGAGCTGCCTCAATAATGCCTATGATGAATCTGAGCTCTGATCAGAGAAAGCATTGCATTACAACTTCAGGAAAACCCATGTCTCATGTAGTCACTCCATTGTAAATATGGAATTGTTGGATGAAATTGTGCCACAAGGACAACCAGTAAACAGCCCCAATAGCGACATTAGCCTCGGAGGCTACAAAGATGAGTTCTAAAATGGTGTTGGATTCACGGAGTTATCAAACAAAGGAAATACGGAAAGAGGTGAATGCACACATGGAACAAGTAACAGACATGACTGAGCACTTGAGACAGGATTTCAAAGAGTTGCTGAGTGAGCAGATGGATTATGTGCGAATAGAATTCAGTGCCACCTTGAACTGGCGACCATACAGAAATTCTTAAAGACTTCATTCAACACTGTCCTCGTCAGGCCAATCTTGGTCACTGCACACAGCGCCTTGATCAAGTAACTCTTGATATAGCTAACCTCAAGTCTTCTGTTTTGAATATTGACAGAACTCCCGTACTTTGGGAAAAGGCCAATTAAACTCCAGTTTCCCTGCTTTGGTCGAATGAAGGACAGCCCTGACCCTCTATTGTTTCTTGAAGTGCCAGGATTTCCTAGCTCTGAATCCTCTTTCAGATGAAGAACTAATCGCAACACTTAGAGATTGGTGGGATGTTGCTCGTTTAGAGATTTTGTCTGCCTTTCTCTCGGACAAAGAGAGGGGACGAACTTGCAGAGAGAGTCAGAACTCGCGTGCAACAAGATGGTGAGAGTATTCGGGACTTTGCATACATGTATCGTGCCCTGTGTAAACGATGGAAACCCACCATTGATGAAGAGGTCATTAAACTGATCTTAAAAAGCATCAATCCCCAACTAGCTAGTCAACTGCGCAGCAATGGTGTTACCTCAGTGGATAGTCTAGTTCCCCTTGGTCAACAACTGGAAAGAGATAAATCAAGTGCAATATGAGCAAAGGATACAGACCTATTGTCAGCCTCGACCTAGCCATGGCTCATCAAACCCTCACCAGTCCTCTCAGAATCATGTTAAAACTCAACAACCCTTTTGTTGGCGTTGTAAGGACTTGCACTCGCCCGCCTCTTGCTCTCAAATGGCTCCAAATAAAAACAAACCATACAAACCTCCTCAAGGGCCATCTGGACCTGCTACCACGCCCTAAAACACTGTCTGCTATCAGCTCTGTCAGTCAGGCTAAAACCAAGGAGGATCCCACTCTGTACATCAATCTAAATGTTTCCCAGCAATTGCAGTGGGCATCGCTTTCAAATGGCCACTTCAGTCGCGCATTACGAGGCGTGAAGCTTTAGTACCACTTTCAGCCACTGTGCGTCGCTCTGCCACTGTACATCGTTCTGCCTGCCGCCCCTTCTGAAAAAGCTCGATTTACCTCGATTTAGGCTACTTGGGTATGGCTTAAGGCTTGACTACACGGTGGTAACGAAAATCGAAATCGAAATTTGCTGTCTACATTATTGTCAGTGTTGGATTAACGCAACTACGCAAATCAAAACAGTGGTGTGATAATTGAGCCAGTAGAGAAATAACTGTTCAGAATTAATCTGTAGCCTTGGGTAGGCTTCTGCAACATTTTAACAGGCTACGCTATAGAGGCTTAGAACTATGACCCACGTTTTGGTTTCGTAAATTAATTTGCCCTACTTCTTGACTGCAATGTAGTCAATTGACTGCTTGACATGTCATTTTTATTTTTCTGTACAATAAACAAATACATCTGCTTTATGCCGCAGAATTACATTCATATTTGGAACTTTATTTGGTCCAATGCATCGTTACACTACGTTAGCGTTTCCCAAAACCATAGTAGCAACGAACGTTCGCAACCCCTATCGTAAAGTTGTGTAGTTACCTACCTGTGGTAGAATGCTAGTAAAAGCATAGTTCCAGGGATCTTCATGTCACTGATGCCAGTTATTTGTTTGCAAATTAATAATTATAAATATATTTAGGTTTCTAATTGATATTTACACTTCTAACCACCATACATCCATATTTTAAAATGCCCAAGGCAGAAAATACATAAATTAAAAGTCAATTTGCAGCCATGTGCACGTAAGTAAAAGTCACACACTTGCAGATGATAATAATAAGGTGGTGCGCACTTTTTGACGAGTCAGCTGAGAATATGTAGCCTTTGATTTTCATCAAAAATCACGTCCTTGTTAGTTTACGCAAACCAAGCCAAGAAGGCTGATTCTGATTTTGATAATATGATCTGCACAAAAGATAAACTTAGGTAAACAACGATGTCAATATTGTTGTCAAAATCTTAACCCAGATTCGAACTCTTGGACAGGGGACTGGTAACTGCTGTGCAACGGCGGCTGTCATCTGCCGGCCTTAACGCAATGCGCCACCGAAGTATGTGCAGGTGCCCGTTCACGTGCTACTAAACGTCATTAACCACCTTAGTCCAGACTACTGAAGTTTGGAAACCATCATGGTCCGAACTTACAGTACTATGTAAGTACGACAGTTTTGGGAAACAGTCGTAACTTACATGTTGGTTAGTTGAACGATGCATCCTGTTAGTATAAAGCTAACCTCCGTAGTTGTACGGGAAACGCACCTCAGAACAGCTTGAAGGCCATTAGCAATCTGTTTATTTTATTTTATGAAGCCTACACAGTAGATCACATGCCACATTCTCACTTTCAATAGACAGATGCAATAGCCATTGGTCAAGTATTGAGTATAAAGCAATTAAGATAGTACCCTATACAAAGAGTACTTCATACTATCATAAAAATTCGTTAACACGAATAGCATTTTGCAACTTGACAAAACACTGGATTAAATATCGTAGGCACAGGATAAAACTTGTACATCCAATGGCCCGTAGAGAGATCACATGCCAGTTGCCTCTCCCTTCAGTGCTATGACTCGTTCGGCTGTGAGCTTGTTTCGCCAAAAAAACTCTATTGCAGATATCAATGCGTCTTTGTTCATGGGTTTGGCCTCACCGCAGAGGCTTAGACAACTATGACCCACGTTTTGGTTTCGTAATTTGCCCTACTTATTGACTGCAATATAGTCAACATATAGTTAGCATATTTGCATGCTAGTTAGCGACTCTTTTTTAGCAGTTTTGTTAAAAATGCTAAGTTAGCTAAGTAACATGGTTAGCATAGTTAGCATGTTAGTTAGTATAGTTAGCATAACTGTTAAAAATGATTAGCTAAGTTAGCTAAGTAATATGGTTAGCATGCTAACATGTTAGCATGCTAGTTAGCATTTTTAGCAAAACTGCTAAAAATGATTAGCTAAGTAATATGGTTAACATAGTTAGCATGCTAGTTAGAATAGTTAGCATACCTACTAAAAATGATTAGCTAGGTTAGCTAAGTCACATGGTTAACATGGTGCTAGTTAGAATAACTACTAAAAATGAAAACATTAGCTAAGTTAACTAAGTTAAGTAACTTGGTTAACATTATTATCTTTGATAACATAGTTAGCATAAATGCTAGCAAACATTAGAGCCATTCCAACTGTCAGTTATCGTCAATTATCTACCTAAATAATTTAACCATTTAAATTATCCACCTATTTAACCGTTCAATCATTCCAACTATATTAAACCTTATCTACCAAGCAAATAATTTAACTATATAAACTATCCACCTATTTAACTGCTCAGTCATTCCAACTATATTAAACCTCATCTACCTAGCAACCAATATAGTTTGTTTTTACTCTGTATGATATTTTACATCACATTTTTTGAATTTTCATGCACTGTATTTCCTTCAGGAAATGCTTTTCTAGTTCTTATGCTTCTTATTCTTCTTCTAACGCACTTAATGCAGCTTCAACCATTTAACGTAGAAACTTCATTCAAACTATGTTACGTAGGTCTTACTTAGGACATGGGTGCTATGTATTTTTCAGCTTTGTAACTTTTATACTTTTTAAACTATTAATTAAAAACTACTCAAAGTCCCCATAGACTTAACATTATGATTATGACATCACAATACGGCCGTTAAGCAATTAGAATCCTATGGTAGGTGTTCGGGCCACCTGGATCAACTGCCAGTCTCAGGCTTTAAGCATACAAACTGGCCCTATTAAGACTACACATCCTGTTCAACTGCTTCCTCTGCCAAAAACTGTTTCAAAATAAAAGTCCTCACTACAATATTTCACTGTTAAACAATTTAACCCTTTAAACTACTGAACTTTTTAACTGTTCAGCCATTGTAACTGTTACTTGTCATCAGCTATGACTCCTACCCACTGTAGCTAGTTAGCATGTTAGCATGCTAGTTAGCATTTTTAGCAAAACTGTTAAAAATGATTAGCTAAGTTAGCTAAGTAACATAGTTAGCATAGTTAACATGCTAATTAGCATTTTTAGCAAAAAAACTTGGTTAACATCATTATCTTTGATAACATAGTAGCATAACTGCTAGCAAAGATTAGGGCCATTCCAACTGTCAGTTATCGTCAATTATCTACCTAAATAATTTAACTAATTAAATTATCCACCTATTTAACCGTTCAATCATTCCAACTATATTAAACCTTATCTACCAAGCAAATCATTTAACTATATAAACTATCCACCTATTTAACTGTTCAGTCATTCCAACTATATTAACCCTCTAGGCGCCACAGTCGACTATAGTCGACAAGATGCGGTACTGAATAAAACGGCCGATTTAGTCAAATAGGGTGTCATATTTCGTTCGACTTCCACTCCACTAGATGGCAGACATGTCATACGTCATCCCCGAGTCGAAAAAAGGGCACGCTTTAAACAAAACTTTCTAGCTACAGCGCATTGAATCAGTGCGTGAAATACCGGAGCTAGTGTGCGTGTGAGCCACTTTGTCAGAGCGATATTGTCAACGTCAGCGAGTATTTGCATTAGATTATCGTCTAATGGCATCAAAAAGGTTTACCTGAAATGAAGTGTTGGGTCTTCTATTCGTGGACCCTGATTCTGAAGGGGAATATCTGCCTTCAGAAAATGACGGTGATTCGTTTAGTGAGGCTTCAGATGCGTCCCTGCCTTGCAATGATGCAGCTGGACAAAGTGAGAGTTTACTCCATAGTTTAGCTTACACCAAGCACAAACGTTGAATCGTTTGCCCAATGTCACTGGTGGGAATAATGTTTCACGGGTTCGGAGTGTTCATCGGGAAGTTAGCAGGGTGTTAGTGGTGTGGCGAACGAGGCTGCATAATGGAGGTAGCATAATGTCCATAGCGCTAGCTTCTGTCTTATGAACGTGTGCCTCTCCACAATCGCGGCGACAGTAACGTGGTGGAGCCTTTGTATAATGCCACTGGGTATGTTAGACGAGGTCGAAGTGCTCATAGGACAGTTAGGGGGGAACGTAGTGGCAGTGTGGGGAGTCGCAATGAGAATGACCGTAGGCCTAGTCCGAGCTGCGCAAATTCTCTCCACTCGGCGCGCGCGAGGCAGATCTGGCCATGCTGCTCGCATGGTGGAGGTGGTGACACGCTCTCTCCCTCTCCCACACACACACACTAGGTCATGCATAGTCTATCACAAGATGATGGGAATGCCGGCCCTGTATGGATAGGGATATTCATTATCATTATCTGTACAGCAAAAGGCCTGCTACATAAAAAAAAAAAATGTCAGCCATTTAGTAATGATTTACACTGTTGATTTGCTATCTACTTCCCTGATCATTTAGGACATACAGTACACTATGTGTTCCTTTTTGTGTGTTCATGTCCTTGTGATGTGTGTGTGTGTGTGTGTGTCTTTGTCAGCTAAGAAAAAAAACAAAAAAACATCAACAAAAACAACAAAAAGAAAAAAAATACTAACATTGTCTCTTGTCTTGTCTCGTCATCTTACTTTTGATCTGTGCCTTGCCGTGGCAAATGAGCTTTTGAACTAAACAGGTCTTGTCTACTTGTGTTTGTGTGTCATCTGAATAATATATATGTGCCCCATACATGGAATCAGAGTGGCTACTGTATGTAGTAAATGGAAAATCTCTACAGCAAAAGGCCAGTCTACCGCTACATGCATTTGGTTTGTTTCTGCCATTTATTAGTAATGATTTACACAGTTTGTTCACTATTTACTATTTACCTAAGCATTCAGTATTGTGCAATATAGCATACAGAAGGTGAGGGACATTTTGGGGGGAAAGAAGTGGTGCATTTTATCATTCAAACATGCGGCTTTTCATGAAAATTCTATAATCCAAGATGGCCGCCACCATATGACGTCATAATATGCCAATTAGATATAAACATTTAATCTCTACATAAACTTTGGGTCATCCTTAATATTTCTCTAATTTACAGAAAGTCTCTATCTCTCATCACTTTTAAGATATAGCCTTTTGAAATGAAGATGTCAAAATTGATCGTTTCGGAAAAAAACCTCTGGCGCCTAAAGGGTTAAACCTCATCTACCTAGTTCAGTCATTTGAACTATATTAAACCTCATCATGTTGGTTGCCAATTAGCACATCATCTGTTTTAACAATATATTTCACACCATATGTTTTGCATTTTCATGCACTGGTAATTCCCTGGAATTGCGTTTTCTAGTTATTATTATTCTTCTTCTAACGTAGCTAATGCAGCTTCAACCGTTTAACGTAGAAACTTCATTCAAACATTGACGCGTAGGTCTTAATTAGGACATGTGGGCTTAGTTTTTGTTACAAAGATGAAAAATACAATCAAAATTTCCCCATTGACTTAACATTGCCCTTTATGACATCACAGCAATTAGAATCTTCTGCCAGGTGGCCAGGCCACCTGGATCAACTGTCAGTTTCTCAGGCTTTAAGCATACAGTATCATTCTATTAAGACTACACATTCTGTTCAACTGTTTCCTCTGTCCACAACTGTTTCAAAATAAAAGTCCTCACTACAATAATTCCCTATTAAATAATTTAACCATTTAAACTATCCACCTATTTAACTGCCCAGTCATTCCAACTATATTAAACCTCATCTACCTAGCAAACAACTTAACCTTTTAAATTGTCCACCTATTTAACTGTTCAGTCATTCCAACTATATTAAACCTCATCTACCTAGCAACCAATATAGCAACCACCTCAAGTACCCTAGCCACTTCCACAGTTACAACCTAGCAACCAATGAGTTTAACATAGCAACCAGCATAGCAACCACCACAACAAACCTAGCAACAGCCTAGCAACCACCTCATGTACCCTAGCAACAGTCTAGCAACCACTTCCACAGTTACAACCTAGCAACCAATAAGTTTAACCTAGCAACCAGCATAGCAACTAACCTAGCAACAGCCTAGCAACCACCCCATGTACCCTAGCAACAGATTAGCAACCATGTCAAATACCCTAGCAACAACCTAGCAACCACTTCCACAGTTACAACCTAGCAACCAACATAGCAACCAATGAGTTTAACCTAGCAACCAGCATAGCAACCACCACAACTAACCCAGCAACAGCCTAGCAACCATGTCAAATATCCTAGCAACAGCCTAGCAACCATATCAAATACCCTAGCAACAGCCTAGCCACCACCACAACTTCAACCTAGCAACCACCATAGCAACCAACAGGATTACCTAAGCAACCAGCATAGCAACCACTTAATTTGGCATAACAACCAACATATTTACCTTAGCAACACTATTGCAACTATATCTGCATTATTTGTTTTTACTCTGTATGATATTTTACATCATATTCTTTGCATTTTCATGCACTGTATTTCCTTCAGAAAAGCCTTTGATACCATTGACTTTGATATTTTGTTGCATAAATTGCACCACTATGGTATCAGAGGTATAGCACTTCAATGGTTTCGAAGTTACCTATACGAGAGGGAACAGTATGTCCATGTCAATGATCATAATTCTACCTGTAAGCCCATACTCTTTGGGGTCCCCCAGGGTTCAATTTTGGGGCCACTCTTATTCATTCTATATATAAATGATTTTGTCAATTCCTCCCAAATATTTCATAAAATTATTTTTGCTGACGACACAAATTTGTTTACATCACACAGGAACCCACTTAGGTAACACTTTATTTTAATGTGTCGCTGTTACAGTGTACCTACCTAATTAGGTACAGTGGTACAACCTGTGTAACAACATGTACTATCAGGTACTATCATTGTACTTGCATTATGTATTTGTGGGTACCTACATACAGTTGTTACATATTAATACTGAGTGCTTTTACAAAACTTTGCCAATTTGTCTAAATTTTCATTCATCATTTCATTTCACCGCTTTGAGTTACTAAAACTGGCTGAGCTGAATGTTTATCATAATGCCTGTCTTATGTTTCAAATTGTCAACAGGCTCAACCCTAGGTTGTGTAGTCTTATTCCCATCTCCAGCCCCCAGCACACATACCAAACAAGAACTAAACCACTCATTACAGGTAAATGTCGTCGACACGTGCGTGCCAGTATGAGTGTTGCCTGTAGGGGGCCACAGATTTGGAACAGGATTGATGATGGCCTCAAGGTGTTGCCCTCTATCTCCAACTTCAAAAGACAACTAAAAAACAATCTCTTACTAACCTATATCTAATATAAAACTGTTTTCCTCATGGACTACTGGGATGTATGTGTATGATTGTATGTGTATGTAATGTTGTATGTGATGTTTTGTGTATGTAATGTTAAGTATGTATGTTATGTCGTCACCATCTGGTCTCAGATGGTTACTGTGAATATCATTGTTTGTACCACTACCCTTTCATGAACCATGGGCCCCCACCTATAAGCTTTTCTAGCTTCTTTGGGGGACCCATTCACTCTACCCGTCTGTCTTTGTACCCATACTGGTTTACTGTAATGTTTGAAGTGGTATTGTGAATAAACTCAAACTCAACTCAATGCTTTTCTAGTTTAGAATTGAGATCACTTGAAGAAGAAACCAAGAAGCTAGAAAAAGAAACCACAGCAAAAAGAACTAGAAAAGCATTTCCTGAAGGAAATACAGTGCATGAAAATGCAAAAATATGATGTAAAATATCATACAGAGTAAAAACAAACTATATTAGTTGCTAGGTAGATGAGGTTTAATATAGTTGGAATGACTGAACAGTTAAATAAGTCAATAGTTTAAATGGTTAAATTATTTAGGTAGATAGTTGACGATAACGGACACTTGGAATGGCTCTAATGTTTGCTAGCAGTTATGCTAACTATATTAACAAAGATAATAATGCTAACCAAGTTACTATGCTAACTAGCATGCTAACAATGTTAAAATGTTAAGTATGCTAACCATGTGACTTAGCTAACTTAGCTAATCATTTTTAGCAGTTATGCTAACTATGCTAACTAACATGCTTACAATGTTAACCATGTTACTTAGCTGACTTAACTCATCATTTTAAGCAGTTTTGTTAAAAATGTTAACTAGCATGCTAACATGCTAACCATGTGACTTAGCTAATCATTTTAAGCAGTTTTGCTAAAAATGCTAACTAGCATGCTAACATGCTAGCATGCTAACTATGCTAACCATGTGACTTAGCTAACTAGCTACAGTGGGTAGGAGTCATAGTTGATGACAAGTAACAGTTACAATGGCTGAACAGTTAAAAAGTTCAGTAGTTTAAAGGGTTAAATTGTTTAACAGTAAAATATTGTAGTGAGGACTTTTATTTTGAAACAGATTTTGGCAGAGGAAGCAGTTGAACAGGATGTGTAGTCTTAATAGGGCCAGTTTGTATGCTTAAAGCCTGAGACTGGCAGTTGGTCCAGGTGGCCCGAACACCTGCCATAGGATTCTAATTGCTGTGATGTCATAAAGGCCCAATGTAAAGTCAATGGGGAAATTTTGAGTAGTTTTTAATTAATAGTTTAAAAAGTATAAAAGTGACAAAGCTGAAAAATACATAGCACCCATGTCCTAAGGAAGACCTACGTAACATAGTTTGAATGAAGTTTCTACGTTAAACGGTTTAACCCTTTGCAGACCGCGCAGAACATTCCATTTTTTCATACTCGATGGCCTTATGGCACAAAAAGGCTTATTGTGTGGTTATGCTACATGACAGAGATATAATTTACCCACCATTATAATCAGGAGAAATAGCCCTTTCAAATGGTATAAAATATAATTAATAATTTTGAGGAGAACACACATATTATTTTAAAAATATCTTTAAAATTCAACCCCAAAAAACACAAAACGATCAGTTTGTCAAGATTAATCTAATTTTTCCCCCAATTTCTGTTGTAGATAGAGAAAAACTTAGAGTGTATGGGAGATTCACAATTTTGTCCTCTACTCAGTGATAAAAACAGAATCAATGTATCACCTTTTGTTCAAAAGTTATGATAAATTTATTAGACCTTTGCAGACGGCACGAAACATTCCGTTTTTTCATACTTGATGCCCTTGTGAGACAAAAAGGCTTATTGTGTGGCCATGCTACATGACAGAGATAAGATATACCCACCATAGTAATCAGGAGAACTAGCCCTTTAAAATGGTACATATCATAGTTAATAAGTTTGAGGGTAACACACATTGTTTTTAAACAATACCTTCAAAATTCAACATCAAAAAACACGAAAATATCAATTTGCCAAGATGAATCTTACTTTTCACCTAATGTCTATTGTAGATATAGTGTGTGAAAGATAGACAGTGTTGTGTTCTCCTCAGTGAAAAAAACAGAATCAATTTATCATCTTTGGTTCAGAAGTTATGATTAATTTACTCATAACTGCAAGTCGCAGTAACAAGTAGAATTTTTAAAGAGTAGGATGTTTTCCTTTCCTGGTTTGACATCTGACCAAAAATACACAGATATAATGGTCATGTAACAAATATAAGATGTTTTACCATAAAAACAAGATGCATAGCTAAATATAGGATGTCTTACTGTACTCTGAGGAGGCAAAATCAATTGTGGGGAGGAAAGATAAAGGCTGAAATAAAGACTAGGCAGGTGGTAACTGCTTCTCCGTGTGCTTCATTCTACTATGAAAACAAGAATAAGAGACACTGGCACATGTGTTAGGTTTACGAAAGAGGAAATAAATCATTTTATTTAGATAAGTCTTTATCAATTTCATTAAATAATCAGGAACAACAACTTCAGGTAAATAACATAAACATATGTTTACAAACAAGCAGTAACTATTAGAACTACAAGAATGACAAGACAACAGTATAACAAAGATCAACAAAATACTTTAACATGATGAACAAAGCATCAATTCATATTATAGCATAACAAAGCATCAATTCACATTCACACATATAAACAATTAAAACATTAGAAGAAATTCAATACATTTAACAACCATACAGCATATATTTCGATACAATATATAATTATCGATATCATTTGCCCTACACAAAAGGTGATACACTAACGCCGCATTCACACCAGATCTGTGGTGTGTGTGTTGTCACAGCTGTGGCGTGTGTGTGTGTGTGTGTGTGTGTGTGTGTGTGTGTGTGTGTGTGTGTCCATCTAAGCCTAGCAGACGATGAGGTGTAAATGCTACTGGAGTTGGTGTCCCTGTCTGTGTTAGAAGGATAGGCAAAGTGTATGCTTTCTACCTGACATGGGACTTGACCAAGCTCAAAATAAAGAAATTGTCAGATAAGAAAATTAGAAATTGAATTACAAATCTAAGCAAACTATTATCACTATAATCCCTGTCATTATTGTTATAAGCAACACTCTTATCACAACCAGAAATGTGCATACGCTCAGTTGGGCGAACACACACACACACACACACACACACACACACACAAACATGCTTACCCATCTGAGGATGATGGGAGATTACTCTCCTCCTCTAGCACATCATTGTCTTCCTCTTCATCCAGAAACTACCCGTCCATGCCATCGTGCCATCGTGGTCCTTGGGGTCATGTTTGCCATCAGCAGTCGGCTGCTTTCACCTCAGTTGCACGTACTTCTCTCCCTCCATCTAAAATAACAAAAAGAATCACAGGTCTGATAGTGAATAGGTTGTTTAGTTTTATTTTACATTACTTCCACATAATCTTAATCACCACCAACCATGACTCTTTTCACTAAAAGTATTTTTGTCACTAAAGGACTCCAATATTGCTTGGAGAGGTAACATTAGTCTCAGAGCTCACTATAAGTGTTATTGCCTTGGCTAAACTATACATAGCATACCAGCTTACAAGCTAACATTGATTCATGAACATGAGTCAGGAGATATGACAGAAAACATCTAAATAGCGTATGCATACACATACACACCGTACATAGGCTACTGCAGTTGCGTAAAGACAAAACACCCCCTTAGAAAATGATATGTCGACGAGTAGGCTTGGGTGTATGAGCTCCCATCATAGTTAGCCAACCAAAAACCTCATAATCGTAGCAGCCAACCTTACAGCCTAAAAGTTAAACAATACTAAGACACATTTCTAACAAATCTTCAGTCATGTATTGATGAAAACAGCAGTCAATGAATAAAATCCTTACGTTACACCATCGGTGATCAACACACTCACGTCGGTAACATAACATTAACGTTGTCATTCATGTCAGATGTTTCTATCTAAGTAAGCTAAGCAACTTGGCTACAAACAACTGTAAATTGTGCTATACATATTACGAAGGAATGAAAGGTTTATTTGACAATAAAATACCGATTAGGTGTACTTGACATAAAGTTGCCAGTCATGAAGCAGGGGAGTGAACTTTATCGCGACTACGCGTCAAGGACATGTTGCAGCCTCTCCTGATGCTAACGTTACCTAACTTAGCTAGTTTTCTGTATCATCAGATGACAAGCAAGCAATCGTTCAAAATAGAACAAATCGTTAAAGTTTCAGTCCTAGTAGGTCTGTAATCTTGGTTGACATATAGTAAACCCCAAAAATGACTGAAAATAATGAGTTTACTAAAGATTACGGTGTGCTAAAATACAAGCAGTCATATCAGCTGAAGTGAACACACACACGCATTATGTTACGGCCATGCATACAAGGTGTAATTACCAGGAAAAATAACTTTTAAAAACGATTTTGAAGTAATAACATGGATAACAAGTAGTAATAACATAAAAAGACTTGTTTTTACCTCAGATGATCCAGTAGTTTCTCCTTTGGACGACGTGAAGATCAACGATGCATAGTGCTTCCTGTTGTTTTTCCTCTAGTGGAGGGAGACGTCAACTCTTGATTTTTCCTTCACGTAGTAAAAGTAATTCGCGCCACAAATCCCTTAACTAATCATATCGCCAGAAAGCCTATGATGTGACGTTTTTGAGGAAGTTTTCATTGATAAAATTGGTTGGGGTATGGCGGAGTTATTAGACTGAACGTCATCGGTACTGGGGTACCGAAATTAGAACGTGCGGTCTGCAAAGGGTTAAGCTGCATTAACTGCGTTAGAAGAAGAAGAAGAAGAAGAAGAAGAAGAAGAAGAACTAGAAAAGCATTTCCTGAAGGAAATACAGTGCATGAAAATGTAAAAATATGATGTAAAATATCATACAGAGTAAAAACAAACTATATTGGTTGCTAAGTAGATGAGGTTTAATATAGTTGGAATGACTGAACAGTTAAATAGGTGGATAGTTTAAATGGTTAAATTATTTAGGTAGATAGTTGACGATAACTGACACTTGGAATGGCTCTAATGTTTGCTAGCAGTTATGTTAACTATGTTAACAAAGATAATAATGTTAACCAAGTTACTATGCTAACTAACATGCTAAAATGCTAGCATGCTAACTATGCTAACCATGTGACTTAGCTAACTTAGCTAATCATTTTAAGCAGTTTTGCTAAAAATGCTAACTAGCATGCTAACATGCTAGCATGCTAACCATGTGACTTAGCTAACTTAGCTAATCATTTTAAGCAGTTTTGCTAAAAATGCTAACTAACATGCTAGCATGCTAACTATGCTAACCATATGACTTAGCTAACTTAGCTAACTAGCTACAGTGGGTAGGAATCATAGTTGATGACAAGTAACAGTTACAATGGCTGAACAGTTCAAAAGTTCAGTAGTTTAAAGGGTTGAATTGTTTAACAGTGAAATATTGTAGTGAGGACTTTTATTTTGAAACAGATTTTGGCAGAGGAAGCAGTTGAACAGGATGTGTAGTCTTAATAGGGCCAGTTTGTATGCTTAAAGCCTGAGACTGGCAGTTGGTCCAGGTGGCCCGAACACCTGCCATAGGATTCTAATTGCTGTGATGTCATAAAGGCCCAATGTTAAGTCAATGGGGAAATTTTGAGTAGTTTTTAATTAATAGTTTAAAAAGTATAAAAGTTACAAAGCTGAAAAATACATAGCACCCATGTCCTAAGGAAGACCTACGTAACATAGTTTGAATGAAGTTTCTACGTTAAACGGTTGAAGCTGCATTAAGTGCGTTAGAAGAAGAAGAAGAATAAGAACTAGAAAAGCATTTCCTGAAGGAAATACAGTGCATGAAAATGCAAAAATATGATGTAAAATATCATACAGAGTAAAAACAAACTATATTGGTCGCTAGGTAGATGAGGTTTAATATAGTTGGAATGACTGAACAGTTAAATAAGTGGATAGTTTAAATGGTTAAATTATTTAGGTAGATAGTTGACGATAACTGACACTTGGAATGGCTCTAATGTTTGCTAGCAGTTATGCTAACTATGTTAACAAAGATAATAATGTTAACTAAGTATGCTAACTAGCATGCTAACAATGTTAAAATGCTAAGTATGCTAACCATGTGACTTAGCTAACTTAGCTAATCATTTTTAGCAGTTATGCTAACTAGGATGCTAACATGCTAGCATGCTAACTTTGTTAACCATGTGACTTAGCTAACTTAGCTAATCATTATAAGTAGTTTTGCTAAAAATGCTAACTAGCATGCTAACATGCTAGCATGCTAACTATGCTAACCATGTGACTTAGCTAACTTAGCTAATCATTATAAGTAGTTTTGCTAAAAATGCTAACTAGCATGCTAACTATGCTAACCATGTTACTTAGCTAACTTAGCTAACTAGCTACAGTGGGTAGGAGTCATAGTTGATGACAAGTAACAGTTACAATGGCTGAACAGTTAAAAAGTTCAGTAGTTTAAAGGGTTAAATTGTTTAACAGTAAAATATTGTAGTGAGGACTTTTATTTTGAAACAGATTTTGGCAGAGGAAGCAGTTGAACAGGATGTGTAGTCTTAATAGGGCCAGTTTGTATGCTTAAAGCCTGAGACTGGCAGTTGGTCCAGGTGGCCCGAACACCTGCCATAGGATTCTAATTGCTTAACGGCTCTATTGTGATGTCATCAGCCCATGTTAAGTCTATGGGGAAATTTTGACTAGTTTTTAATTAATAGTTTAAAAAGTATAAAAGTTACAAAGTTGAAAAATACAAAGCCCACATGTCCTAAGTAAGACCTACGTAACATAGTTTGAATGAAGTTTCTACGTTAAACGGTTGAAGCTGCATTAAGTGCGTTAGAAGAAGAAGAAGAAGAAGAACTAGAAAAGCATTTCCTGAAGGAAATACAGTGCATGAAAATGCAAAAATATGATGTAAAATATACAGAGTAAAAACAAACTATATTGGTTGCTAAGTAGATGAGGTTTAATATAGTTGGAATGACTGAACAGTTAAATAGGTGGATAGTTTAAATGGTTAAATTATTTAGGTAGATAGTTGACGATAACTGACAGTTGGAATGGCTCTCATGTTTGCTAGCAGTTATGCTAACTATGTTAACAAAGATAATAATGTTAACAAAGTTACTATGCTAACTAGCATGTTAGCATGCCAACTATGCTAACCATGTTACTTAGCTAACTTAGCTAATCGTTTTTAGCAGTTTTGCTAAAAATGCTAACTAGCATGCTAACATGCTAGCGCTAGCATGCTAACTATGCTAACCACGTTACTTAGCTAACTTAGCTAATCGTTTTTAGCAGTTATGCTAAAATGCTAACTAGCATGCTAATATGTTAGCATGCTAACTATGCTAACCACGTTACTTAGCTAACTTAGCTAATCATTTTTAGCAGTTTTGCTAAAAATGCTAACTAGCATGCTAACATGCTAGCATGCTAACTATGCTAACCATGTGACTTAGCTAACTTAGCTAACTAGCTACAGTGGGTAGGAGTCATAGTTGATGACAAGTAACAGTTACAATGGCTGAACAGTTAAAAAGTTCAGTAGTTTAAAGGGTTAAATTGTTTAACCCTCTGTACCCCGTAACGGCCGTCGCCGGCCGTGCTGTTCTTCCCCGTAACGGCCGTGAGCGGCCGGCGTTTTTTCATGGATGACTACAGGCGATCACTTAATTTCTACAGCTTATGTACACTACAGATCAATATTTTAGATCCCCTTCGATGTATTGTCATAATCAAACACATATGTTTGTATTGATTTATTTTTAGATATTTGCGTTTTTTTACGATATGTGCCTGTTTCTGCTCCGTGGCCGCTGTGGTTCAGCTGATATGAATGATGGCATGTGTCCAAGATATCTAACAAACGTCACTCATCTTGCCATGATCAATTTGGCACAGCAGTCGTAGGATTTGTAACACTTTACTCTTTTCCCCAGCCATCAAAACAAAAAAATCTGCTTGTAGGCTTTGATATATGTTGATCTTTTATGCTACGAGATGTGCCTATCTGCTCCGTGCGGCTGCAGCAGTTCAGCCGATATGAATGAGGACTCAAGTCTCAAAGTTACAGTAGCCTATGCTATCTGCCAAATCGTCACTCATGTCACTGTGTCACATCAATCATAGGATTTGTTACAATTTACTTCTTTTCCCGCCGTCAGGACCTACAATTCTAAACATTATAGCCTCCGAAATCACGAGACAGAGTAACAGGCAAAGAGATAATGTCTTCTGCACCGAAACGCCGCAGGTTTAGTCTGGCCGAGACGGTTTTGATGTGCACTGATCCATCTCAGGTGCTGGAAGAAGATCTTCCCATATTGGATGGCAATGACACTGATGTAAGTTGTAAATGTAATGTCGGCAATAAAAGAATATGACCGTAAACAAAATATGTCAGTGATCGCTAAGTTGATTGCTAAGTTTAGCGCTAACTTTCTAACGTTGAACACTAACACTAGTTACTGTAACACTTCAACAAGTGCAGTGCGGCGCTGGGATGTCTTTTACCTTTTTGCCGAAAAATTCAGAAAACATGAAATTTCTTCATTCCTGTCTTCTAATCTGCTAGATCCATACAAGACATTGGCATAGATTTGGCATTACTTCCATACGTTGTTAGCTAGCTCACTATGGTAGTCATCAGAGTAGGCTAATCCATATCAAGTGACAACAAAACTTCTGAATGGATGTCAATTGGTTACGTCAGGGGTGTTCACCTTTGACCTAGATTTTGTTGCGAGAGCTGGATGGATAGATAGATAGATAGATAGATAGATAGATAGATAGATAGATAGATAGATTTATTATTATTATTATTATTATTATTATTATTATTATTATTATTATTATTATTATTATAACAGACTGTAGATAGGGCTAATATTGAATCCGAACAGACTTTTGGTGTGCAACTTTCATTGTCAGATCAATCTGTCGGATGTGTCAGATCACAGCTCTCAAGGTGAGGAGGACAATGAAGTAGGAGAGGCTATGCGAGAAGAGGAAGAGGTAATGATGGAGAGAGAAGAGGCGGAGGAGGCAGGTGAAGCAGTGGAGGAAGAAGTGGAGACCAGAGTGAGAGCCAGGGCAGAGTATAGAAGAGGTCGAGGGATAGGAGGAAGAGGAGGAGGAGGGAGAGGAGGAGGAGGAGGGAGAGGAAGAAGAGGAGGAAGCTTGGGAGTGAGAGGGAGATACAGTGGGAGAAGGAGACAGAGAGGAAGGGTACAAACACACGACGATCCACCATGGTCTGACTCTATCCCAGTTCCCTCCATCCAGCCTTGTATGGTTGATCCTGGCCCCAGATGTATCTTGACCAACGTGCTGGATATCTTGTGGCAGATGGTTGGGGTGTTATTCATCTCAAATCTAGTGCAGTTTACAAATATGTATGCTGCATCCAGCAATCCCCCCGCCACGTGGTACGATACAACAGAGGAGGAGATGAGGGCCTTCATTGGTTTCAATATCCTCATGGGTATCCATCGTTTACCCTGCCTCGCCGACTTCTGGAGCTCTGATCCATGTGTCCGAGTGCCATATATCGCTGACCGGATATCTCGCAACCGTTTTGAATTAATTTGCCAATTTTTTCAGTGCAGTTCACAAGGAGAGGATACAGATAAGCTGGCAAAAGTTAGGCCATTTATACAAGTGCTACAAGAAAATTTCCCAAAACTGCTTGTGCCCTGGTCTGCGCTGTCTGTGGACGAAGCGATGATTAAATTTGATGGGAGACTGCGTTGGAAACAATATATGCCGAAAAAACCAGTGAAATGGGGCATAAAGTTATGGTGCCTTTGTGACTCTTTGACAGGTTATTGTCTCGCCTTCAATGTTTACACGGGAAAAGATGACGTACAGGGAAAAGGTTTGGCCTACCGAGTAGTTATGCATCTGCTTAGAGGATATTTGGACAAGCACTATCATGTCTATGCAGATAATTTTTTTTCTTCCATTCCCTTGGTGAGAGACTTGCTTGATCATAACACCTACTATTGTGGCACCATCAGAAAGACCTCCAAAGGCTTTCCAACGCAAATCACGGAACCAAAATTAATGATAGGGGAGAGCAGAAAAGTGGGAAGGGATGGGATGATGGTATTGAGGTGGATGGACAAAAGGGATGTGTATATAGTTTCAAGCAATCATGCAGGCAGAGACCAAATGAAGCAAAGATCCAAGTTTAATGCTAATCTAATCTCTTGCCCAGAAGCGGTCCTTGATTACAACAGGAAAATGGGAGGGGTTGACCATCTAGACCAGTTTCGAAGCTACTACAATGTTGGGCGAACTGGAAAGAAATGGTGGAAGTACCTGTTCTGGGGACTGTTTGACATAGCAATTATAAATGCATATATTGTGTGGCAGCTTCAGCTCAGGCCACTTCCTAAGGGCAGGAAAACCTGGGGCCTGAAAGCCTTCAAACTTAAAATCGTGCATGCCCTATGTGATGATTTTTTTGGCAGGAAGCGGGGTGTCCAGGGCATCAATACCCTGGGTATCGACTTTGTAGTGAGTAGGAATTTAAAAGAAGGCCACTCACTTGTGCGCTTTGAGGGCAGGAAAAAGGGATGTGTAAGCTGCATTAGAGCAGGGCGCCGCACCAATAGTGGGCGGTGCATTGAAACTTCGTTTGGCTGCTCAACTTGTTCTGCGCCATTGTGCAAAATGCCACCATGTTTTCATGAATTTCATGGTATGTTATAGTTTATTGAATAGTTAATGAAATGTAATCTGTTAGGTTTGTGTTGCTTCGGTCTAATTAATATAATACTGTTATAATAATAAAAAAATATATATAAATAGATAATGAGGTTTATTATAATAACAATACCTTTATTATTATTATTATTATTTTAGTAGTAGTAGTAGTAGTAGTAATTGCAGTAGTAGTAGTAGTAGTATTTATATTACTATTATTGTATTGTGTTGTATCAATGTAATGGTCTCTTGTCACTAATAATATTGGCCTATTCTAACTGCTGTAATGTTCTGAAATGGTAGTCGCTAAATGAAAATGACAAAATTCCATCTGCTGCTCTTTGCAGACTAGATAAAAAAAATATTAACCCCTGAACTACTCAACAGTTTCATATTTTTTGCAATGTAATACTTAAGTTGGTCTATCATATATTTTTAGATGATATTTTAAGATTGAAAAGCTTCTCTTTTAGTCTTTTAGTTGTCATCATATCACAATTTCTATCATTTCATTCAGATCAATGGCAGTCTATGGAAATTGTGCATACATAATTGGCAATGAATTATATATCATTTAAAAAAGCAGTTTCTGACCTTTAATATGAATGTAACTTGCATTTGACACTTTGCCTTACTTTTTAAGTTATTTTTCATTATTTAAAATATTACTGAAATTGCCTTTTTTTCCTGGAACTTCCAGGAATCAGAGGCATTGTTGTAACATTCTATTGGGGTATAGAGGGTTAACAGTGAAATATTGTAGTGAGGACTTTTATTTTGAAACAGTTTTTGGCAGAGGAAGCAGTTGAACAGGATGTGTAGTCTTAATAGGGCCAGTTTGTATGCTTAAAGCCTGAGACTGGCAGTTGGTCCAGGTGGCCCGAACACCTGCCATAGGATTCTAATTGCTTAACGGCTCTATTGTGATGTCATCAGCCCATGTTAAGTCTATGGGGAAATTTTGACTAGTTTTTAATTAATAGTTTAAAAAGTATAAAAGTTACAAAGTTGAAAAATACAAAGCCCACATGTCCTAAGTAAGACCTACGTAACATAGTTTGAATGAAGTTTCTACGTTAAACGGTTTAAGCTGCATTAACTGCGTTAGAAGAAGAAGAAGAAGAAGAAGAAGAACTAGAAAAGCATTTCCTGAAGGAAATACAGTGCATGAAAATGTAAAAATATGATGTAAAATATCATACAGAGTAAAAACAAACTATATTGGTTGCTAAGTAGATGAGGTTTAATATAGTTGGAATGACTGAACAGTTAAATAGGTGGATAGTTTAAATGGTTAAATTATTTAGGTAGATAGTTGACGATAACTGACACTTGGAATGGCTCTAATGTTTGCTAGCAGTTATGCTAACTATGTTAACAAAGATAATAATGTTAACCAAGTTACTATGCTAACTAACATGCTAAAATGCTAGCATGCTAACTATGCTAACCATGTGACTTAGCTAACTTAGCTAATCATTTTAAGCAGTTTTGCTAAAAATGCTAACTAGCATGCTAACATGCTAGCATGCTAACCATGTGACTTAGCTAACTTAGCTAATCATTTTAAGCAGTTTTGCTAAAAATGCTAACTAACATGCTAGCATGCTAACTATGCTAACCATATGACTTAGCTAACTTAGCTAACTAGCTACAGTGGGTAGGAATCATAGTTGATGACAAGTAACAGTTACAATGGCTGAACAGTTCAAAAGTTCAGTAGTTTAAAGGGTTGAATTGTTTAACAGTGAAATATTGTAGTGAGGACTTTTATTTTGAAACAGATTTTGGCAGAGGAAGCAGTTGAACAGGATGTGTAGTCTTAATAGGGCCAGTTTGTATGCTTAAAGCCTGAGACTGGCAGTTGGTCCAGGTGGCCCGAACACCTGCCATAGGATTCTAATTGCTGTGATGTCATAAAGGCCCAATGTTAAGTCAATGGGGAAATTTTGAGTAGTTTTTAATTAATAGTTTAAAAAGTATAAAAGTTACAAAGCTGAAAAATACATAGCACCCATGTCCTAAGTAAGACCTACGTAACATAGTTTGAATGAAGTTTCTACGTTAAACGGTTGAAGCTGCATTAAGTGCGTTAGAAGAAGAAGAAGAAGAAGAACTAGAAAAGCATTTCCTGAAGGAAATACAGTGCATGAAAATGCAAAAATATGATGTAAAATATACAGAGTAAAAACAAACTATATTGGTTGCTAAGTAGATGAGGTTTAATATAGTTGGAATGACTGAACAGTTAAATAGGTGGATAGTTTAAATGGTTAAATTATTTAGGTAGATAGTTGACGATAACTGACAGTTGGAATGGCTCTAATGTTTGCTAGCAGTTATGCTAACTATGTTAACAAAGATAATAATGTTAACAAAGTTACTATGCTAACTAGCATGTTAGCATGCCAACTATGCTAACCATGTTACTTAGCTAACTTAGCTAATCGTTTTTAGCAGTTTTGCTAAAAATGCTAACTAGCATGCTAACATGCTAGCGCTAGCATGCTAACTATGCTAACCACGTTACTTAGCTAATCGTTTTTAGCAGTTATGCTAAAATGCTAACTAGCATGCTAATATGTTAGCATGCTAACTATGCTAACCACGTTACTTAGCTAACTTAGCTAATCATTTTTAGCAGTTTTGCTAAAAATGCTAACTAGCATGCTAACATGCTAGCATGCTAACTATGTTAACCATGTGACTTAGCTAACTAGCTACAGTGGGTAGGAGTCATAGTTGATGACAAGTAACAGTTACAATGGCTGAACAGTTAAAAAGTTCAGTAGTTTAAAGGGTTAAATTGTTTAACAGTGAAATATTGTAGTGAGGACTTTTATTTTGAAACAGTTTTTGGCAGAGGAAGCAGTTGAACAGGATGTGTAGTCTTAATAGGGCCAGTTTGTATGCTTAAAGCCTGAGACTGGCAGTTGGTCCAGGTGGCCCGAACACCTGCCATAGGATTCTAATTGCTTAACGGCTCTATTGTGATGTCATCAGCCCATGTTAAGTCTATGGGGAAATTTTGACTAGTTTTTAATTAATAGTTTAAAAAGTATAAAAGTTACAAAGTTGAAAAATACAAAGCCCACATGTCCTAAGTAAGACCTACGTAACATAGTTTGAATGAAGTTTCTACGTTAAACGGTTTAAGCTGCATTAACTGCGTTAGAAGAAGAAGAAGAAGAAGAAGAAGAAGAACTAGAAAAGCATTTCCTGAAGGAAATACAGTGCATGAAAATGTAAAAATATGATGTAAAATATCATACAGAGTAAAAACAAACTATATTGGTTGCTAAGTAGATGAGGTTTAATATAGTTGGAATGACTGAACAGTTAAATAGGTGGATAGTTTAAATGGTTAAATTATTTAGGTAGATAGTTGACGATAACTGACACTTGGAATGGCTCTAATGTTTGCTAGCAGTTATGCTAACTATGTTAACAAAGATAATAATGTTAACCAAGTTACTATGCTAACTAACATGCTAAAATGCTAGCATGCTAACTATGCTAACCATGTGACTTAGCTAATCATTTTAAGCAGTTTTGCTAAAAATGCTAACTAGCATGCTAACATGCTAGCATGCTAACCATGTGACTTAGCTAACTTAGCTAATCATTTTAAGCAGTTTTGCTAAAAATGCTAACTAGCATGCTAACATGCTAGCATGCTAACTATGCTAACCATATGACTTAGCTAACTTAGCTAATCATTTTAAGCAGTTTTGCTAAAAATGCTAACTAGCATGCTAGCATGCTAACTATGCTAACCATGTTACTTAGCTAACTTAGCTAACTAGCTACAGTGGGTAGGAGTCATAGTTGATGACAAGTAACAGTTACAATGGCTGAACAGTTAAAAAGTTCAGTAGTTTAAAGGGTTAAATTGTTTAACAGTAAAATATTGTAGTGAGGACTTTTATTTTGAAACAGTTTTTGGCAGAGGAAGCAGTTGAACAGGATGTGTAGTCTTAATAGGGCCAGTTTGTATGCTTAAAGCCTGAGACTGGCAGTTGGTCCAGGTGGCCCGAACACCTGCCATAGGATTCTAATTGCTTAACGGCTCTATTGTGATGTCATCAGCCCATGTTAAGTCTATGGGGAAATTTTGACTAGTTTTTAATTAATAGTTTAAAAAGTATAAAAGTTACAAAGTTGAAAAATACAAAGCCCACATGTCCTAAGTAAGACCTACGTAACATAGTTTGAATGAAGTTTCTACGTTAAACGGTTTAAGCTGCATTAACTGCGTTAGAAGAAGAAGAAGAAGAAGAAGAAGAAGAAGAAGAACTAGAAAAGCATTTCCTGAAGGAAATACAGTGCATGAAAATGTAAAAATATGATGTAAAATATCATACAGAGTAAAAACAAACTATATTGGTTGCTAAGTAGATGAGGTTTAATATAGTTGGAATGACTGAACAGTTAAATAGGTGGATAGTTTAAATGGTTAAATTATTTAGGTAGATAGTTGACGATAACTGACACTTGGAATGGCTCTAATGTTTGCTAGCAGTTATGCTAACTATGTTAACAAAGATAATAATGTTAACCAAGTTACTATGCTAACTAACATGTTAAAATGCTAGCATGCTAACTATGCTAACCATGTGACTTAGCTAACTTAGCTAATCATTTTAAGCAGTTTTGCTAAAAATGCTAACTAGCATGCTAACATGCTAGCATGCTAACCATGTGACTTAGCTAACTTAGCTAATCATTTTAAGCAGTTTTGCTAAAAATGCTAACTAGCATGTTAACATGCTAGCATGCTAACTATGCTAACCATATGACTTAGCTAACTTAGCTAATCATTTTAAGCAGTTTTGCTAAAAATGCTAACTAGCATGCTAACATGCTAGCATGCTAACTATGCTAACCATGTTACTTAGCTAACTTAGCTAACTAGCTACAGTGGGTAGGAATCATAGTTGATGACAAGTAACAGTTACAATGGCTGAACAGTTCAAAAGTTCAGTAGTTTAAAGGGTTGAATTGTTTAACAGTGAAATATTGTAGTGAGGACTTTTATTTTGAAACAGTTTTTGGCAGAGGAAGCAGTTGAACAGGATGTGTAGTCTTAATAGGGCCAGTTTGTATGCTTAAAGCCTGAGACTGGCAGTTGGTCCAGGTGGCCCGAACACCTGCCATAGGATTCTAATTGCTTAACGGCTCTATTGTGATGTCATCAGCCCATGTTAAGTCTATGGGGAAATTTTGACTAGTTTTTAATTAATAGCTTAAAAAGTATAAAAGTTACAAAGCTGAAAAATACATAGCACCCATGTCCTAAGTAAGACCTACGTAACATAGTTTGAATGAAGTTTCTACGTTAAACGGTTGAAGCTGCATTAAGTGCGTTAGAAGAAGAAGAAGAATAAGAACTAGAAAAGCATTTCCTGAAGGAAATACAGTGCATGAAAATGCAAAAATATGATGTAAAATATCATACAGAGTAAAAGCAAACTATATTGGTTGCTAGGTAGATGAGGTTTAATATAGTTGGAATGACTGAACAGTTAAATAAGTGGATAGTTTAAATGGTTAAATTATTTAGGTAGATAGTTGACGATAACTGACACTTGGAATGGCTCTAATGTTTGCTAGTAGTTATGCTAACTATATTAACAAAGATAATAATGCTAACCAAGTTACTATGCTAACTAGCATGCTAACAATGTTAAAATGTTAAGTATGCTAACCATGTGACTTAGCTAACTTAGTTAATCATTTTTAGCAGTTATGCTAACTATGCTAACTAACATGCTAACAATGTTAACCATGTTACTTAGCTGACTTAGCTCATCATTTTAAGCAGTTTTGCTAAAAATGCTAACTAGCATGCTAACTATGCTAACCATGTGACTTAGCTAACTTAGCTAATCATTTTTAGCAGTTTTGCTAAAAATGCTAACTAGCATGCTAACATGCTAGCATGCTAACTATGCTAACCATGTGACTTAGCTAACTAGCTACAGTGGGTAGGAGTCATAGTTGATGACAAGTAACAGTTACAATGGCTGAACAGTTAAAAAGTTCAGTAGTTTAAAGGGTTAAATTGTTTAACAGTAAAATATTATAGTGAGGACTTTTATTTTGAAACAGTTTTTGGCAGAGGAAGCAGTTGAACAGGATGTGTAGTCTTAATAGGGCCAGTTTGTATGCTTAAAGCCTGAGACTGGCAGTTGGTCCAGGTGGCTTGAACACCTGCCATAGGATTCTAATTGCTTAACGGCTCTATTGTGATGTCATCAGCCCATGTTAAGTCTATGGGGAAATTTTGATTCGTTTTTAATTAATAGTTTAAAAAGTATAAAAGTTACAAAGATGAAAAATACATAGCACCCATGTCCTAAGTAAGACCTACGTAACATAGTTTGAATGAAGTTTCTACGTTAAACGGTTGAAGCTGCATTAAACGCGTTAGAAGAAGAAGAAGAACTAGAAAAGCATTTCCTGAAGGAAATACAGTGCATGAAAATGCAAAAAATATGATGTAAAATATCATACAGAGTAAAAACAAACTATATTGGTTGCTAGGTAGATGAGGTTTAATATAGTTGGAATGATTGAACGGTTAAATAAGTGGATAGTTTAAATGGTTAAATTATTTAGGTAGATAGTTGACGATAACTGACACTTGGAATGGCTCTAATGTTTGCTAGCAGTTATGCTAACTATGTTAACAAAGATAATAATGTTAACCAAGTTACTATGCTAACTAGCATGCTAACAATGTTAAAATGCTAAGTATGTTAACCATGTTACTTAGCTGACTTAGCTCATCATTTTAAGCAGTTTTGCTTAAAATGCTAACTAGCATGCTAACATGCTAGCATGCTAACTATGCTAACCATATGACTTAGCTAACTTAGCTAATCATTTTTAGCAGTTTTGCTAAAAATGCTAACTAGCATGCTAACATGCTAGCATGCTAACCATGTGATCTAGCTAACTTAGCTAACTAGCTACAGTGGGTAGGAGTCATAGTTGATGACAAGTAACAGTTACAATGGCTGAACAGTTAAAAAGTTCAGTAGTTTAAAGGGTTAAATTGTTTAACAGTGAAATATTGTAGTGAGGACTTTTATTTTGAAACAGTTTTTGGCAGAGGAAGCAGTTGAACAGGATGTGTAGTCTTAGTAGGGCCAGTTTGTATGCTTAAAGCCTGAGACTGGCAGTTGGTCCAGGTGGCCCGAACACCTGCCATAGGATTCTAATTGCTTAACGGCTCTATTGTGATGTCATCAGCCCATGTTAAGTCTATGGTGAAATTTTGAACAGTTTTTAATTAATAGTTTAAAAAGTATAAAAGTTACAAAGCTGAAAAATACATAGCACCCATGTCCTAAGTAAGACCTACGTAACATAGTTTGAATGAAGTTTCTACGTTAAACGGTTGAAGCTGCATTAAACGCGTTAGAAGAAGAAGAATAAGAAGAAGCCTAGGAAGAACAGTACAGTGCATTTTCATGCACTGTAATAAGAAGCCTAGGAAGAACAGTACAGTGCATTTTCATGCACTGTAATAAGAAGAAGCCTAGGAAGAACAGTACAGTGCATTTTCATGCACTGTAATAAGCAGAAGAAGAATAAGAAGCCTAGGAAGAACAGTACAGTGCATTTTCATGCACTGTAAAAAGCCTTGGAAGAACAGTACAGTGCATTTTCATGCACTGTAACTACTACTCCTCAGAGCACAATACAACAAGCTATCACTATCTAAAGCTGAAAACAGCCTATTTCGCCTGAAACAAACATTCTATGAGCAGGGAGAAAAATCTGGCAAACTTCTGGCCTGGCAAATAAAAAAAAATACAATCTAATAAAGCCATTATTATCATAATGCAAAACAAACTCAGGAACTCTCTCATCTGATCCACAGGAGATCAATGAGGCTTTTACTTATTTCTTTAAATCGTTATACAAATCAGAATCTGCTGGAGTTACCGTCCAACAAACTAGCTTTCTAGATAGTCTTCAAATACCTGCCTTCTCAAATGAAGTGAAACAGAAATGAGATTCACCTTTGTCTGTAGAGGAATTACTGAAGGCTATAGATACAATGAAAAATGGGAAAACAGCTGGACCAGATAGTCTCCCTATAGATATGTATAAAGCTTTCAAAGATCAATTAATTCACCCTCTATTTGAAATGTTTGAGGAGTCCCTAGAAACTGGAATTCTGCCCCCGTCATTAAGAAAGGCCTTAATTACACTTTTGCCAAAGCCAGATAAACCACAACACTATTGTGAATCATATAGACCGATCTCTTTGATTAACACTGATGCTAAAATACTAGCCAAAGCACTAGCTATGAGACTAGAAGCTCATCTACCAGCAATAATTCATAATGACCAAAATGGATTTGTGAAGGACAGGCAGGCCTTTCATAATATACGCCAAACATTGAATATTATCCACGAAAAAACAGATACTACAGACAACTGCATACTGTCTCTGGACGCCGAAAAGGCGTTCGACAGAGTTGAATGGCCTTATTTATTTGATATGCTCTCTCGATATGGATGTGGACCTAAACTCTGTCAAATGCTTAAGTCATCAGGAGAGTCCTCAGACTATTAGAAAATGGCCTGGATGGAAGACTTTCAGACAGTCATTACAGAGCTAGAATGGGAAAAGGCATGTTGTCAAGCACAAACTATGACTATTAATAGTAGATTGAGGTTAATTCAATATAATTGGCTCATGAGAACATATATAACTCCTGAAAAACTCCATAAGTTTAATCCGAACATTCCAGACACTTGTATAAAATGTATGACAGAGAAAGGAACTTTGTTTCATTGTATCTGGACCTGTAAACATATTCAAGAATTTTGGAATGCCATAATTGAGATCATTTCCTGTATCATTCAGAAAGAAATCCCTGTATGCCCAAAAATCTGTATCCTTGGCCTTATCCAGCATGTGAAGCAAATGAGGATGCACCTTTTCTGTGTCTCTGAGGTCGATGTGAGCAATGCCTTTAGGAGGGTTAATTGTAGAAAAGCTGCTGGACCGGATGGAATTTCTAACAGGGTTTTGAAATCCTGCACTGCTCAGTTAGCTCCTGTGTTCACTTATTACATTACATTACATTACATTACATTTGGCTGACGCTTTTTTAACCAAAGCGACTAACAACATGGTAAACAGTAAGTTTTAGAACAATTCTCACAATTTTAGGACAGTTTAAGAAAACATTAGAGTACAGTAAGAATAAGTGCGTCGGTGAGTGCTGTTTTTAACAGTTACTTGTCAGTTTAAAACGGCTGGTGAGTGCTAGGATCAGTAAGACTTGTTGTAAGTGTTGCTATGAGAGTAGATGTTCTCTAAAGAGCTGGGTCTTCAGGAGTTTTTTGAAAGTGGAAAAGGATGTCCCTGCCCTTGTAGGAACTGGCAGTGTGTTCCACCAACGAGGAAAAACAGATGAGAAAAGTTTGGATTGGCTTGAGCGTACCGGTGGTAGAGCTAGACGTCGTTCGTCAGAGGAGCGCAGCGGTCTGGAGGTAGTGTAAGTCTGTATAAGGGAATTCAAGTAGGTGGGAGCACTTATATCTTTAACACATCATTGGCTCAAGAGACAGTTCCTACTTGCCTCAAGCAGTCTGTTATTGTTCCAGTACCGAAAAACAAAAGTCTATCATGTCTGAATGACTACCGCCCAGTAGCCCTGACGTCTACAGTGATGAAGTGTTTTGAGAAGCTTGTGAAAAACATTATCTGCTCATCCCTCCCTGCCTCCTTCGACCCCCTCCAATTTGCTTACAGAGAACAGGTCTACAGAGGATGCCATCTCAAACCTTAACTCACCTGGAGGAGGGGAATGGGAATTATGTGAGGATGCTGTTCATCGACTTTAGTTCAGCATTCAACACGATAGTACCTCTCACCTTGGTCACAAAGATGAAGGCCTTAGGACTGAACTCCACCCTGTGTCACTGGATATTTGACTTCCTCACCAACCGTTCACAAGTGGTTAGAGTGGGGGGTCTGGCATCTGACTCATTAACCATCAGCACATCACCAAGGCTGTGTTTTGAGTCCACTGCTGTACAACATCTACACACATGACCGCAAAGCCAACAGTAGTCATACCTCCACAGGGGCGGACCTGCCATTAGGCATGGTCAGGCAATTGCCTGGGGCCTCGGCCACCAGGGGGCCTCGTCATCCCCGTATCGTTTTTTTTTTTTTTTTTTTTCTTTTTTTTTTTTTAAATAAATGATCACTGCATCCACACAATATATTCTAATCCATAATAAGGATTTAAAAAAAAATTGCCTCATGATTGCTCATAAACTCATCATAAAATCAAATTACTGCAGGTCCGCTTCCTGTCACCATAGCAGCAACTAGCTAGTCTGAACGAGGTCTTGGTGAGGTGTGGAGTTGAGCGATTGACAGCAGCCATGAAACATTTCCAGAGTGGAAGTGATAAAAGAAAAAGGGAGGAGGAAGAATTTAGAAAGAAATTGCATAAATTAACCAACTTCTTCAAGTCAAAGAATTCTACCACGGAAGAAAGTAATTTGGATAGTGATGCAACAACATCTGCTGAGCTAATGCTAGCTGCAGCAGCAGCGATGCACCACCACCGGCAACTCAAACTTGCACTACATATTCTTCTACTGATGATGATTATGATGTTGATCTATGTGAAACAGTCGTGAGGGACAAGATCATTGTCACTGCCGAAGTCCGCACTGGTGCTGGTGGTGCTGCTACGGACACCATTTCAGTAGCAGAAGCTTTGGGTGCAAACGAAACCAGTAACGTGAGTAGCCCTAACACGATACCTAGCACTACAGTTATCAGTGACGACCCTGCGTTATGGCCAGACACCGTAAGAGATGCAGAGCGAGTTGAAATGGTTAAAGAAAGGCCCTGTGCTCGGATGGGCCTCGGGATCCTTTGCCTTGGGCCTCAAAGTGTCCAGGTCCACCTCTGTACCTCCATCATCAAGTTTGCAGATGACACAGTGATCTTGGGCCTGATTAGTAACAACAATTAACAGCTCTACTTGGATCAGGTTGATGATCTAACAGCTTGACACTGAATATCAATAAAACCAAGGAAATGGTAGTGGATTACAGAAGGCAGCAGCAGAACTACAGTTACACCCCACTAATGATCAGCGGGCAACCTGTAGAGAGATTCACAAGTTTTAAATACCTTGGTGTCCACATTACTGAAGACTTAACATGGACTGTTAACACTCAATATGTTCTGAAAAAGTCCAGACAACGACTCTACTTCCTTCGTCAGCTAAGGAAGTTTCTACATCCATCATGAAGGCCTTCTACACTTCAGCGGTTGAGAGTGTTCTAACTGGTAGCATCATCACCTGGTATGGGAACTCCACAGTGAGAGATTGTAGTACTCTGCAGAGAGTAGTGCGCTCAGCTGAACGTACTATAAGAACTCAACTCCCTGCTCTACAAGATATCTATTCCAGAAGAGTACCGGTACTCCTAAGAGCCCAAAAGATTCTGAAGGACTCTTCTCATCCTAACAATGGATTATTCCTACCGCTGAAATCAAGAAGACACCTATGTAGTCACAAAGCCAGAACTGAGAGACTCAGGAGAAGTTTTTATCCCCAGGCCATCCGAACTCTAAACTCATGGGCGGATTATGATCTTTCGGGCCCCTGGGCCCAGATGTATTAAGGGCCCCCCACTAATTGTCGTCTATGTGGGAGGGCTGTTTGGGGGTCCTCCCCCAAAACATTTTTAACTTGTTTGTGATTTCCTGTATTCTGGTGCATTTTGGGGATGGCCAATACTAAATTCAATCAGATTCATAGCCTACATCCTGATTTGTTGATATTGAGACAATGATTCCATGCAAAGGCTTGGGCTTCAGGGCCCCTTGACCCCTTGGGCCCCTGGGCCTGGGCCCGGTAGGCCCGTGCAGTAATCCATCCCTGTCTAAACTCACACTATACTGACTTTGCACTCATTCACTCCTCAGCACTCATGAGCCCCCCCCCCCCCCCCACACACACACACACACACCTACAAGACTTCTAGCACTTTTACATCCCTCTCCCTATGCTACAGACCTTTTATTTATTTTCTTATTTCATCACACGTCAAAACACACACACACACACAGACACACACACATACATTTGACTTTCTCCAACTTTTGCACATCTCCATAGAACTTTTTATTTATTATTTTGATTTCTCCTCCATCTACCCATGTCCTTGATTGCCTAGCCTTTCTGCCCCCCCCCCCCACCCCCCACCCCGCCCCCATCCCCAACACACACACACACAAAAAACACACACACTTACATCATCACTGTCATCACCTCACATACATACAGCACACTGTTTGCTACAGTAAGCCTCCTCTACATACTTCAGGATCTTCTCCAACACACATCCTCTACATACTTACAGCACACTGCCCCCACCTACCCACACACACACACTACATACACACACACACACAGTCACTGCTCCACTCCCCTCCCGCCCACACACACATATTCACTGTCATCACTCACATACATCATACATACAGTACTCTGCTTGCAATAGTAAGTCCCTTCACCATACTTGCAGTACACTGCCCCCCACCCCCCTCCCCTACATACACAGCACATTATTTCATTAGGAAGCTTCTCCAACACACATCCCCAACATACTTACAGCACACTGCCCCCCCCCCCAATACACAGCACATTGTCTCATGAGGAAGCTTCTCCAACACACATATTGCACACTGCCCTCTCCCCACATACACAGCACACTATCCCATCTCCCCTGTCATCCCCCCAACACACACACCAAGACCCCTGGCAGTTGGGTTAGCCCCTTGAGCCGTGTAAACTTCCTTGTATCCTTGTATCCTTATCCCGGAGACATTATCCCTTGGAACACATGAAAACAAATTGGTCAGCCTCTGCCTACTACATGCAAAACGTCTTATTGCTAGACAGTTGAAAAGTGTTTGTTGTCCATCTGTAACTCTATGGGTTAATGAACTATCTTCATGTATAGCGATTGAAAGGCTTACATATGCCAAAAGCCATATTTTCCATAAAATATGGGATTCATTCATTACATTTTTGGAATCAAGACCCAGTAACCTATGTTCTTAAATGCCACAATAACAAGTGAGACTACCCTCATGTATGTGTTTTTGTTGTTTGTATTTTATGTTTGTTTGTTTGAGTGTTGTTTTTATTTATTTATTGATTTATTTTATTATTTTTTTATTATTATTTTTTTTACAATTATTATTGTTACTTTTATTGCAAACTATTATTATCAACAGATGGCTCAAAGTGGGTGGGTTGGTGGGAGATGGGCAAGAAATGTATCTTTATGTTGTATTTGAATACATGTGTTGAAAGAATGTTGGTTGTTTAAAATCAATAAAAATAAAGATAAAAAAAAAAAAAAAGACGGCTGGAAGACACTTTCATATGGGACACAGGGCCAGATGTACTAACGCGTTTGCGCCCACTTCAGGCGTATTTGTTTCGCAACGTGCGTGTAAAATCATTGCGAGGTATGTACAAACAGGCCGCAATGATGTAAAAGCGCAAACTGTCTGTTGCGGGAGCTGAACATGGCTAATTGCGTTTTTCGTGTCATGCATATGCATTCATGGGAGGATCCAGGGGAAAGTGGGAGTTTAGGGTAAAAAGATGGGAGGGGAAGAGTAAAGAGCGCTTAATTATGTATTCCGCGGTATGTACAAAGACTGCTCCTGAAAGCGCACGTCTATTCTGCGCCTAAATACTTCCTTACTTACCTTGTAAAAGCAGGTGTTAATCCAAATTGCAGTTCAATGCGTCAATAAGAAAACCTTTCAAAGACAACAGAATCGCTATTTAGAGCACCAGTTTTGTACTATCAAAAGCAACCTCAACTTTCGTTGGCCTTTTGAATGTCTTACTTTCACTTTCACGTCATTCACTTAAACTTTCCTACTTGCTAGATTTGACCAATTTTCCATAGCCTACATGCACAAATACTTTGAGTAAAACTACTTATCTTCATTATCTCCCTGCTTGTTGACATCTTGTCATGTATGGTATAATTTCATGATCGCTATACGTTTGATTCTTTTTAATGTTGTCATCAGTTCATTTCATTGTCAACTTCATTCAACTGCACTTGTATAGGCTCTGCCATTCAGTTGTGGACGTTCGTAAATTGCGTTTAGGGGCGGAGAAAGCCAGAGAAAGGCGCAGTTTACACTAGTTTGATAAATACGACGGAAACTTGGGTCTGACAGCGTTCGCAATCTGCGGTTTGTCCATGACTCTGATAACGCTACGTTCACAAATGTACGTACATCTGGCCCACAGTTTCTAAAAGTTCAGATGGGATCGAACTTGTTCAAAATATCTTGTTGATAATGGGGGACCTCTAAGTGACTTGGATCAGGAGTAATAGAGGCTCTAATAGCCACCACATACTCAGTAAAAAAAAATGAGAATTTTTCACAATCAGCATCACTTTCAATTGGGGCACAAGGTGGGTTTGGGTTTACCAGATAATCTACTGTTTTGAATAAAAAAATTAGGGTTCTTAATGCATAAAATAGTGTGATCTTGCATTCTTAACCATGTTGTTGTATTGTAATAATAAATCTTTCACAATATCATAATGTATTTGGAGACCAGACTTTTCCCACCTATGCTCTGCTTTCCTGCACTCTTTTAACAGCTATGAATGTTATTGTTAATCCAAGGCTTTTTCTCTGAGGACTTGGTCCTAACCTTAAGAGGTGCTATTGTATTAATAGAAGATAAACAGATGGAAAATGCTCAGTCAGATCATTAGTACAATGATGTTCAGATAAGGTTGGGCAATCACTTTCAAATAAAGCAAAGAATTTCGAGGCATTAAATCCATTAAAGATGCGGGTGCAGGAGGAGTGGGGTGACATATTGTCAATAGTAGGTGGTTCACAGCTAAAAACTATACATTTGTGGTCAGAAATAGTCATATCCAGGTAATTGACAGAGGATATTCTACACCCAGGGTAAAAACAAGGTCCCGTGTATGGCCAGGGTAATGTGTTGGCCCACACACACACTGCATGAAATTAAAAGAGGTAACAGTATAGTATGTGAGAGAGAATAGTAGTATATGTGAGAGTATAGTAGTATATGTGAGAAAGTACAGTAGTGTATGTGAGAGAATAGTATGTGAGAGCGAATAGTAGTGTGTGTGTGAGTTTGATTGAAACGGAAGGAGTTTAATTTTTCAGTTCCTGATTGGTTCTTCAATGTCACTTCTCTCTAGCTAGCCAATTAAAATCAAGGAAGGGGTGGGACCTACACTGTCAACAATTAGAAATTAATTAATTTCAGTCAAACTCTCTCACACACACTACTATTCGCTCACATACACTACTATATACTCTCTCACATCTACTATCCTCTCACATACACTACTATACTCTCTCACATACTACTATACTCTTATACTCTAATACTCTCTCACATACACTACTATACTCTCTCACATACTACTATACTCTTATACTCTCTCACATACTGTACACTACTATACTCTCTCACATACACGACTATTCCCTCTCATACATATGTAAAAGGACTATAATAATGAGTGTGTATGAGTATAGTGTTGTATATGCAAGATTATGATGGTGTGTGTGTGTAAGACCAAGTATGAATTATGTCCTAGGCCAGTGGTTCTCAACCTTTTTTCAGTGATGTACCCCCCCATTTTTAGTTGAGGAAAAAAAGACTTAAAACAGAGCACTGTGCCATCAGTGTCTAATTTATTAAACTATGGAACTAATAAACACATACAATACACATACAACTTATATTTTCCTGAAATATTTATTAAATAATTGTTTTTTAAGTATTTTTGCATGGATTCTACTTTTTAAATATATGTATATTTTAACCCTTAGTTTTTTTTAGGGCATTTTCACTTCCTTTATTCATAAGGATTTATTCTGGTCATTGTAAGTGCCACACACACATATTATGTATTGTTTTTTTCCGGCAGAGTCTAGGCTACCCAGATCTGCCATCATTTCATGTATTAGTACTAGCATTGATTTTATTTTGATTTTTAAAGAATTAAAATATAAAAAGCGTATTATAAAAAATCTTATATTTTGACATGTATCTCACCACAGCAAGCTCAGCTCTACTTGCATGTCATGTGTGTGTAGGGGACGAACTGATCTGACCTGACTTGACCCGAGTTTACGTGTGTGTGCCTGTCTGCACTCATGATTCTCTACAACTTTTTACTGCGTTGCCATGAACAAAGTAAAGGCAAAAAAGGTGTTTCTTTGTCGAACAAATTGTGATGCAATGTGAGCCTTGAATTGAATGCCATGCAGGAATTTGCTAGGATCTCAAAACCGGATTATGAACATTCTTTGCCATAGCGAAACACACAATAGCGTTGGATTATAAACATGCTTTGCCACAAAAAACATGAGGTAAGTCGAGCTATATGAAGTTATTATTTAGCGGTCAATTCGTCTGTTTTATAACCCAGAAGGATGTACTTGGTATCAAATGATAGCTCTGTATCTCCTCTTTCATCTGACATGTGTGGCATATCTATCCGTAGGTCCGCAAGTAATTTAAACGAGAGTAATGGGTGTGCAGTTGGTTTTTGTACATGACGTTATTATTTTGCAGTCACTTCTTCTGTTTTCATAAGCCAGAAGGATCGACATACTTGGTACCAGTGGATAGCCCTGTGTCTCCTCTTTCATCTGATATGCTTGCCATATCTATGCGTTCACGCGGTTCGTGAGTAATTCAACTCGCTGGGTGCGCAGGTGAACGCAGAGACCGTAAATATGATGCAATTTGATTTAATCTTAATCTTCATACTATAACGTACAGACAAGTGCGTGGTCTCGTTGGAAAGCCCCACCTCTGCTCTGTCACACAATAAAGGCTTCTCGCTGCTATGAACAGTTGCGGAGCAATGTAACAGAGAAGAAAGGGTGTGTTTTTTGACGCACTTAGCGTCAATCGGCTTCTAAGGGTTAAAATCTCACGTACCCCCAGGGGTACGCGTACCCCCATTTGAGAACCACTGCTCTAGGCGGCCCCTCATATACATCCAAACACACACTCAGACACAAACCTTTCTCCAATTATTGATTTCAGAAATAAAAGCTCAAGTTAAATATCAATTTGATTGTTAAATGATACCTTTATTGTCATGCATTTAAAACATAGTTTATTTCAAATAGAAATTACATTTATAGCAATAGAATTTGTAGAGTTCAATCATTAAAAATCATTTTTGATCTTGTACATCATGATGTTCATTCCCTCCATTATATACCACAAAACTGACAAGTGTTTACTTAACACTGACTTACATATCCCCAACTCCAAAATAACTTTACTTACAGCAATCCAAAAAAATAGAAATTGCCAACAGTGTTGTAATCTCTTGTTTCATGACAATGCTTGCCGTGAAAGGAAAAGTGCAAATACCACCATAACATTACCCAATGTCAATTTACTCCTAATGTGAAAGAATGCCATTAATACTCTTCTATTATTGAAATATTTAAAAACAAAACATCTATGAACACACACTATTTGTCTAGGAAACACATATCCTACTTGAGTGTACAGCAGAACATAATTACTCTATTCCTCAAGATTAAATCATTAAATCAATAACATGCATAGGGATACTTTTTTGTCATGTTTCCATAATTCATAACTCCAGGAGCAGGTTTGCTGGAAAAAAGCCTAGTTTTCGTCCAGTGCTGACTTTCAAATAGCCATTAACTTCTTCTCCTTTTTTTACGACAATCTGTAAAATACATTTACAGTTACAATATAAATAAACGTATACATTTTAAACATTGTTAAACTATATACAGTGGGTATCAGTTAAGTTTGGACGGTTTCCTGCATGAATCACGCACGAAACGCGTACCATATTCTCATCGGAAATGGCACAAACTGCAGTTGACCCAAACAACCACCAGGTGGCTCTTGGTAGTTCTGCCACTATATTTTTGATGCGACTTGACTTACTGCTTCCATGACTCATTCAGTTTCCAAGTCAGTAGAACAATCAGAGACAGTTGAGCCATTACCAAACATATATGATAATACAATAGCGTGAGTTTATATATCTTATCAAGGGCGTCGCCAGCCGATTTTGCCGGGGCTTCAGCCCCGAATGTTTCGAGTGTAGCCCTGAATGTATTTTGCAAAGTTGACTAACAAATATGAAACCATTATTTGGATCATGCATTGGAACTGTGAGAAGAGATGGACCTATTTATCAAATATAAAAGCAGGACACGGGTTTCCTCTCACTCTCCTTCATGCAGCAGATCTAACTTGAACGTTACCTTACCATAATTTAGAACGTAGGCTGCTTAGAGCACGCGCACGCACGAGAGAGAGAGAGAGAAAGAGAGAGAGAGACAGAGAGTCAGTCAGTTCCAGGGTTGGGCATGTCATTTTTTTCGCATTTCCTATTTAGTATAAGAAAGTTATAAGGAAATCATAAAGGCAACAAGGCAGGGGTGCCAGAACGAGCAAACAACCCCCCCCCCCCCCCCCCCCAAATCACGCGCACTGTATTTTCTCTTTCTTGCGCAAACAAAATGTGTGCGTTCCAAATAGCCTGCGTAATTCTGCTTCATAAAGTTGAACAAACGCAGGTGGTAATTTTATAGATAAATAGAAATAGCCAACTTGGAGTGAATTTACACACGGGAGATTCTTTCTCTAGGCTACTTGTAGCTGAGCAGAGTTGGGTGTAATGTGTTAGTAATCACGTTACAGTTCCTACAGTGTGCGAGCAAAGATATTCAGAATTCTGGGAAGGTGACAAGAATTAAAAAAAATCTAATTCATCGGAGTAGGCTATTTGTTATCTTACTACTGAGTGGGAAACAGTGCACAACCAACTAGCTAATGACTAGTCTGATGTCAATCACACCACAAATTGATTCCAAAAAAATATCAGGGTGTTAGGCTATAGCTAGGACTGCCACTGTTTTCAGTGTGAAGAGCATCTAGTATAATTAATTACAGAAAGAACGTAACTCGCAAGCGCACTTCACTCAAAACAGTGTAATGTTTTGCAAGTTGTGTGCGTGTCACCATTCGACATTGTGAAGGAGGGTGCGCGAGCTGGGCAGCAGCGCTTCCATAAAGGTCTCTTTCATAATGTCCTGTTACAATTGCAGCTGCTTCCAATTGTTGAATATTTAGAAAGTTGCCTACATGACGGCATTTTTGAGCTAGTAAGAGAGTCAGATTTTTGGCTTCTGGTAGTAACTTGCTAATTAACTAAAGCAAGACTTGAGTGATATCACAAATTTGAAAGGCAAAATATGAAGGCAACATAGCTTATGTTGCCTTCACAAATGTACAAAGCTTATAGGCTACAGTGGACTAGCATGTTGCAGGGGCTGCTAAAAACACAGACAAACAACCTATGCAAACAACACACTGAAAACTCGGCCAATCACACTGTCGAACGCTCCGTCCGGTTCGACCGCGGAACGCCACAGCGGACTTATGCTGCCCCCAAGCAGCTGCAGTTGTACTTACATTTCACGCAGCTGCGTGAATCACGTTTTTCGTGAAAGAAGTGTCCATTTTTAACTAGTACCCACTGTAAAACATTTAATATACCTGAGGATTAATCTTTGATAAATAAACCTCTGGCCATAAACAAATAAACTGGTGGCCATTCAACAAATGTTGTAATTGAGTGACAAATTATTTTCCTTGCTTTTGTTTTTTCAGTTTTCTTCTTTAAGAAAAAAATATTATATACAGCTTCAGAAATAATGATTTTTAAGACATTTTAGTGTCCAAGACTAGCCTGGCGGGGCCATCCTATATCTTGAGATGTATAGTCTGGCATCGAACCATTCACCTCGCTTAATCCAAGGGGCGGGCAGAGAATTGTCTTTCAAACTGCCTAGGCATGCAATAGGCCAGCGCTACGACCATATCCGTATCAGGTCGGCAAAACGGCAAATACATCCTTCTTCGAAAGTAATGACTTAAGTGCATTGTGTTGCTCAACTTTCAAAGAAAAGCACAAGTCCAACTCCTCCAAAGTTGACGCCAATGCCGATTCAAACAACCGCTCTTCGTTCGCCATAGCCACCTTCCTTGTTGTTCACAGTCGCAGGACTGTCGTTATCCTGTTAAGCCCGCCTTAAGACTCTCTAACAAAATAGAGCGCTGTGATTGGAGAACATCCATGGTGCTAAGCCAATAGAAATCCCTATGGTTCGATACTAGACGTACAGGCTGAGCAAATTAATTTGCCGCCGCTAGGGTGCGTCTAGATTTCTAGGCTAGTCCAAGACATTATTATTATTGCATGAGCTGTGTACGGACTTGCACATTCATGTAAAGACGATTGAAAGTATGTTAGACAAATGACAGTGTTAAGTCACTACCACATCACTCCATGAGCAATTTCACAGTTATAGAAATTTGACCTAACAACGACGTTAGATCTCGATAATGTCCTTGTATTTGTCTAAATGTGGTGGGAGGAGCCACAGCGCAGCGGTAGCATTAGCGTCCAGTACAACATACGGGCCCAGCTAGTCTATCACTGCAAGTGCATACAAAATGTTTTTGGCCAAATTTTGCTTTAATCCAATTTACATTTGTTACTACCAGTCGTTGTCCTGCGTCAAATCACGATTGAGTGTGCATCTAATGTAACAGCGGTGTCTCCGCTGAGACATCCACTCTCCATGTTAAATTTTTGCTGTTGTTGCGAGCGAGCTAATAGGCTACGATATGGGTAATACTTTCAATACAATCAGCTCCACGATGCATACATGAGTGTTTTAAAAAGGTTAGAATGTATTTGAAATGGTTTAAAATGGTTTAATTGCTACGGTTGGTCAAATCTGTTAGTCAGATCAACTCTGATGACATCAGTGTCAACGCTGTTTGTTTAACATTTTGCTCTTAAAATGATGATGAAATGAGATATGTACTGTACATTTCCTAAATATATATACATATATTTTATTGAGTTCCTTGATTTGTCTGTTAGTACTTTTTAATAAATATTTGAAATCTTACAGGGTTTAAGATCAGAAAATACTTGGTAATAACATGGTAACAATTACGATGACCTGACATGCTAAGTTGCGGTCATATTTATTTATATATATATATATATATATATATATATATATATATATATATATATATATATATATATATATATATATATATATATCTGTGTGTGTGTGTACTCAATGTACTCATTACTTAAGTATAAGTATATATACTCTTTTGATCCCGTTGAGGGAAATTTGGTCTCTGCATTTATCCCAATCCGTGAATTAGTGAAACACACTCAGCACACAGGTGAACACTCAGTGAGGTGAAGCACACACTAATCCCGGCGCAGTGAGCTGCCTGCAACAACAGCGGCGCTCGGGGAGCAGTGAGGGGTTAAGTTACATTCTAACCTTTTTAAAACACTCATGTATGCTCAAGGGCACTTCAGCCGTGCCTACTGGTCGGGGTTCGAACCGGCAACACTCCGGTTACAAGTCCGAAGTGCTAACCAGTAGGCCACGGCTGCCCCAACTTGGAGAATAAAGAATTCTGATTCTGACCCAATTACTTTGAGCACCTATTTGTCATGTAGGGTTTTTGAGTAAATATGAATGATGAAATTCTTGTTCTTAGTGAGCAAGTAAGTGTGCCAGGTTTGATGACGATCCTTAAACCTGTTTGTAAGATGTAATGTAAACACTGCTGTAAAGGATGGAACCATGCATACAAGCATGGATGGATGCCCGGAAAACTGTGGGCAGAGGTATAACAATTGTGGGTGAGGTATAAGAAACCTGTGAAGTCATGGCAAATAGCACATCAAAATCATGGAGACACAATTGACACCCTTACTATTTGGTTATAATAACAAATAACAAAAAAACATTTGGATCATACCTGGTCCTTTTTTAGTGTGATCTGGCCCATTTCTCTGTTCCCTACAAATGAGCGTGTCACTCTGTATACTCTTTCTCCTGCACGGACTCTTATGATATATGTCATTGGCAGATAGCCAGTCTTCTCCCCAATCTTTCCCTGAAAAAAAAGTATATTCATACACACATAAGAATGACCATGTTCAAGAAAGACTCATGTTCAATCATTAAATATGATATAACATTGGTTTTAAATTTATACCTAATTTGGACTCTAAATGAAATCAGGCCCTTGAGTCTCCAAAAGAGCCACTTGGGATATAGTTTTTACACACAGGCTGACAGCCACCATTGTAGTTCTAATCAACTTCAGTCAAATTTGTCGGAGGTTGTCAGACTTAGCAACAGTACTTAACCCTCTAACAGCCCAAGTCACAATATAGACCCGAGTACAGAGTAAAATCTCATTTGCACTCTTTACCACTAGATGGCAGACATCCAGAGATTCAATTCAAGCCTGATCTCACTTCTCAAAGTGCAAAGGAAGTAGTACAATCAAATGTGACAAAACCGGAGAATACATGCATGTGATTGTATCGACATGGAAGTGATTCTGGCCATCGTTTTCGTGCAAATTGAAGCAGAAATGCACCAAATGGTGAATAAAACATTCACTTGTGATGAAGACTTGGATCTGTTATTCACCTATTCTAATTTTGAAGGAGAATATCTGACTTTTGGAGATGACATCGATCATCTTCTGTATTATAGTCACGGTGTGTCTGAATGAAGGTGCGTCTTTGCACGACCATGTCCACTAAGCATACAATGTTTATTTCGACCCTTTGTTTGGCAGTGGTAAACATGATGCTAGTGTCTGTAATGGTGGGGTAAAGACAGTAGGGATAGATCTGAAGAACTACAAAGTCTGAGATGGGAACGGATTTATTATCCTTCTTTATGGTAGGCTTTAGTAGGCTTTGTGATTATAGTAATAGTTTACTAATGTTGGTTTACATTTGACCTTTTTTCTTTTCATTTGTCATATGGATGTCATAATATTCTAATTAGATGAGTAATTTACCCCCTGAGTAGAGTGCATTTCCATACACTCTATTAAATAGGATGGAACAGTAGAGTGCACTCTAATAAATAGGATAACAGTAGAGTGCACTCTAATAAATTGGATAACAGTCTAACTAGATGTACCGCAGAGCGGTACAAAATATGACCGCCGCCCAGTCCAGCACATGTTTTCCACAAAAATAAGTCACGCTGAAAGGCATATATGATTCTAACTGTCTCACTGAATTGCATTATGCACACTCAATTCTCACTGGTATCTGCTAGACAACAAGTACCAAAACATGATTAGTTCATAGATTTCACATGTAAAATACATTTTATACAACCCCACCCCCATCTTGCCTGTTCATAATTCTGAGAAATTCTTGAATTGTGTGCATGTGTGCGTGTACATGTACATGTACATGTACATGTTTATGTTTATGTGTGTGTGGGTGGGTGGGTGTGTGTGTGTGTGTGCATGTGCTTGTGTGTTTGCCTGTTTATGTGTCTGTGTGTGTGCATGTGCATGCATTGCGTACAGTATATTTGTCTACTGTGTGAGTATATGTCATGTGTGCATATGGAATGGGTTTACATAACCCCTGGAGGCAAACATATGCAAAAAATTGGTCATCCTAGGCCCCGGTTTTTCAGTGTCCCGGGAATCCTTGTTGGTGTACGGTCACTAAATGTACACATAAATTATTTTATTAAGGCCCCCCATGAACGAAAGTCCACGAAACTTGGCATGCATTCGGAGGGTGTCATAATGATCCTACACTTTCAATTTCGTGCAGTTTTGACCATGTCAGCCAGAGATACCTGTGATTACAACACCTCATTTTTACTTTTTTGTGTTTAACTAGGTGGCGCTATACATTAAATGAGTGGTTATGGAATGGGTTGACATGGCCCCTTGAGATCAACATACAAAAAAAAAGGTCCTCCTAAACCTTACGGTTCTCGAGATATTCACAGAAAACTGTGTCTGCCCTACCCTCCTTTCAGGGGGTGCAGTCCAGCGGGGGGGCTACAGATCAAAACGAAAAACGATGGTTCCATGCTATCCATGTGGGGTTACATGCCCACCAAGTTTCGTGTACCCCGGTCTTACAGTGTCCCGGGAATCCTTGACGGAAATTTGGACATGCTGTAGCGGACCGCTCCATATTCTTTAGAATAAAAATGTATTACTTTAGGCTTATCCAACCGGGTTGCTTAAACGCAATTGGGGTTGTTAACGTCACGCAGTCAGCTGATGATAAAAGGCTGCTTGGCCTAACCTGCGGAGGAGAGCGCCAATTACCAGGAAGCTCTATCGGAGAGAGTGATTACCGAGGGCATGTGAGACATGGCGGGAGCATTTTAAACAGAAAATTTCACACTGGATAGTTACATTGGATTCCTCTGGATCGTACCCTTGTGGATTAATCCCTTTGAGGAATTACTATGAAGCAGCGTGGATCCTGAGCAAAATAGGACCGGCTCAAACTACTTTGTGTTGCGCACGACGGAATGTATCGGCAGCATGGTAAGATGTTTACCTTTCTCTTGTCGAGGTGTTGCGAAGATCCCTGGTTCAAGTCGTAGGCCTACTCTGCAGTTCCCCTGGCTAGTCTGCCGCTGGTAACTCAACACTCATCTCCGAGTTCACGTTTCCCTTCCGCCAGTAGCCTATACAACTAATTCAATATATTCCACAACTTTCCTTCAGTGACTCAGACTCTTCCATACTTTCCCTTTTTGTTTAAATATCATTTTATTTTCGATTGAATGGAGGGACAATGATTATGTAAGTTGTGTATGAATATTTTTGGTTTAATTTAAACTATCACAATATATGATTTGAAACTTATAAAACATGTTTGTGTTGTTTGATTTGTGTGATAGTTTCGCTGTAACAGTGGCTACATTTGAATTGGCATCAAATACTACCTGGCACCCCAGAGACGATTTAATCTCTAAATTTAAAAAATAAAATTCAGATTAGTCACGTTACAATGCGAAAAAGAAAAAATCTGACTAAACCTATATGACCGCCGCTTCGCTGCGCGGCGGTCATAATAAGAAGCCCAGTGATAACAGTACAGTGCATTTTCATGCACTGTAAAAAGAAGAAGAAAAAGAAGACGACTTTGTATAACAGAACAGTGCATTTTCATGCACTGTAATAAAACTGAAAACTCACCCTCCACCATTCTTCATTTGAATCATCTAAGACTGTTATTCGATCCCCGGGACTGCAGGAAAAGAGACACACAATTTAGGTATATCTGTAGTAGACAACTGTACAAGTTGTTATTTTCACTGATTTGTAACACTGTTCATCTGAATAATATCTATATATAATTGAATACACTGAATTGAAATCACTGAAATAATTCAATCCCATTTTTTAAAAAAAGGTTGTCATTTTTTGCTATTTAAATTTATTGACATTCAACATCAGAAAATATTTCCATAAGACATACATATTTCAGATACTGTATTTTTCACAAACCTCAATGTGTTACCTATCAGAGGTATACATACCTTTAGAGAAATAACAAATAAGTAAAAATATATAACTGCAAACGGTAATTATTTGGGTCCAAGCTAAATTGGAAGAAGTGCCCTTAAGATCGAGGAAATGGGACAAAGTATGAGCACATCAGTTTTATACGTCTATGTGAATCGGGTTGTGACATATTGACATGTGGCACTTTTAGCATCCCTATGTACGGAATTTGAGAAAATTTGGCAGGAAAAGGGGTGGCAATGGGAAAACTGAAAAGATTCAGTAGTTTACAGGAAATGAATATATTTTTTGTGCCATCTCCTGCAGGTCCTGAAATATGAGCTAAATGTAAATGTGCATATTATAGCGACATCTTGTGGCCAATTTGTGTCATATTTGATGCGTAACTTCTCTGTGTCATTATGAAGAAAATTATGTTTTATGAGGATCGGCCATCTACAATGGCATATATTGACAACTGAAATTTGATCGTAGTTCAATGTACCCTATTCCACGGTCTGCTCCTGTTGGTGAACTACACCTAAGCAAGTACAGTTTGCAATTCCACAGAAATGTATTCTAGTTGTGAACTGTTCTCTCTCTTTTACTCACTCCCTCTGCCTTGTCCTTTGACTTAACTGCCTGGTTTCTTTTAGTCAAGGGCATTTTGTCAGGTGAAATGTCAGTTATCAATGGTGCCATATAAGTAAATATGAGTTATAAACAAAAATCTGTAAGCTTTCAGTCCAAGACCTTCGTCAGACAGAATAATGTGATTCATTTATTGTTGCACAGATTTGAGTGAGCAAACCTTTCATTTACAGTATTTTACAGTTTCTTGACTCTCAGCACCTCAGCAAAGCTTACAAACTGACAACAAACAGTATCAACAGTCGGTCAGGAAACAATGTATGTGGGTCTACCTTTGCTGTAAATACGTTTCTGCATTTTCCCAACTGCATTTTTTGATGTTTGCAGATGTTACTGCTACTCTTTATCACAATAAGTTTCGGTTTTGTCTTCCCTTCTCATCGCTGATTGGCCTGACATTTTTCATGTCTAAGGGAAATGATTATGAACTGTGGTGTTTCAGACAAGATCTCCCTGAAAGGCTACTGCTGACCTCCTTTCCAAATAGAGTTTCTCTCTGAAGAAGACCTTTGTTAGACAGAATAATGTGATTAATTTATTGGTTGCACAGATTTGAGTGAGCAAACCTTTTATTTATTTTACAGTTTCTTGACTCTAAACTCCAGCACCTCAGCAAAGCTTACCAGAGGGGTATCTTCGTCTTTTGTTATGCTATATAAATAAAAAAAATTGAATTGCATGGGAAATGTTAAAGAGAGGTAACGCTTACTGGAAGTCCAGGTCATCTTTTTCAATGGCTTTGAAGCGATACAGGGCCATGTAGTAATGCGATTGAGAGAAGGTGCCAAGGTTCTTCTTATTCTAAAACATACAGAAACAACAGACATAAACCAATAAGTTGATTGGGAATCACAATTAATGCTAGCGATAAATACACTGATGATTTTTTAAATTATTATTAATCCCCCCTCCACTCGAACCAGCATGTCAGGCGATGGTGATTCAAAAGGACCAAGAATACATTAGTTAACACTCATCTAATTCAGTGTGTCCCAAACGTTTTTCTCTCGACACACCACCGTGATATTAAACATACAAAAATGACAAAACAACATGTCAATTGATGTGTATTGCCCCCTGTTGTGAATCCATGTTAGCTCAAGGATTGATCTTATACCACCATTGTTGCTCACCACTCTTCTTCTTCTTCAGGTACACAATCATTTTTAAAGGACTCATCCTTCTTAAATATTTTCTTAAGGTCTTTATCTGTGGTCGTAATGTTTGTCAACAAGTGAGCTGATTCAATTTGACCGCATTCAGGTTAGGCCATTGTTTTTTTGTGTTCTTCTCTCGGGATGTTCTGACGATTAACAGGAATGGCTTGTTGTGTGAAGACCTCTGGAAGTTCTATGAAGTCATCACCATCAAGGCTGAATACTTCCAGTCCACTCAATTTATACACTTTCACAGGCTTTTCATAACTGTTTGAAGTAGAATTTCAGTTTTTCTCTTGACAGTTGTTCCACTAGTTTCTCTATACAGAAGGTTGCGGAACTCCCGGAACGCATATGTTTCAATGGAATCCCTTGGTCGCCTTCTTTTGTTTCTTACATGTACTACTGAGATGTCCTTTAATCAAACAGACAAAACAAAATCCATGTTTCTTAAAGGGATATTCCACCATTTGGGGAATTACACTAATTTTCCACCTCCCCTTGAGTTAAACAATTGATTTAGATAGATAAATAGATAGATAGATAGATAGATAGATAGATAGATAGATAGATAGATACTTTATTGATCCTCAAGGGGAAATTCAAGAACATTTTTACCCAGGGACGTGCACAGGGGGGTTGCTCAGGTTGCCCGGGCAACTGCCCACATGCCCTTCTTGACTCATGTTGCCCTTCCAATAGGGAAATAAATAAATCATACAATGGATGCAGAATTTCGCGTACAGTGGGTCCCGATCAAGGTGATTCACGCAGCTGGGTGAAATGTAAGTACATCTGCAGCCACTTGGGGGCAGCATAGTCCGTTGTGGCGTTCCACTGCGTTTCTCTGTGTTTTTAGCAGCCCCTGCAACATACTAGTCCACTGTAGCCTACACTTTGTACATAATGTTAAACATAGTTTTTGATTCAGTGGCAAGATTTCTTGATTGTACAGTGCCTGTCTCTCAGTAATGTTTTAAAATGAGAGCTTCGTCAGCTGGCAGTAGGCTACTTTGTCAACTTCGAAAAGCTTCGTTCACCCGATGCCAGTCACTGATCGCAATTTCAAATTTCGGGAAGCTTCGTTCAATCTTTTTAAGTTTTAAGTGCAGTAGGCCCCTATCTGCCCCCTTTGGAATTATATCTCGAGCCTATTATAAGGTCGAGTGCTTTATATCAAAGATCCTTTACCCTCCCTGGTTATATCCTGGGATTCGGACGTGCTCAAAAAGAAAAGAAAAAAACACTTTTTTTATAGACGGTTATGAGGAGCAATATGAGTCGTGTCATTCAGACTCAACCCTCTTGTTGCTTTGATATCTTTTTTGTTGTCGTTTGAACGTCGGCAAGCAGGCATGTTGCGGTTGCAGTTTAAGTGAAATTTCTACAGTAGGCCTACAACATGCAACATGCTTGTTAGGCTGGGCTACTGTCAATGTACTTGTACAGGTAAATGTTCAACAATTGCTGGTGTACAGGCTATAATCAATTAGCTAAATCATTTGTCTAGCTGTTTAAAAAAAAATCGTGCTACATTCAAACGCAAAAGGTGCTTTGATATCTTTTTCGTTTGAACGTCGGCAAGCAGGCATGCTGCGGTTGCAATGAATGAGGATAATTGGTTTTATCTGCGGATTTATTTTTTGCATTATTTTGAATATGACTCGCTCCAGTCCCAACAGCACGTCTACTTTTTCAACACGCATCTAAGTTCTAACACACATATCCCCTCTCGCTTTCTCTCTCTCCATCCCTGCGCACGATGCTTTCTTAAAGGAGCTGCACCATCTTACAACAATTGCATCTACATTTTCATATTAGAATGTTTTGTCAAGTGTAAGCTTAAACTATCGTGATCAATTTAAGTTCCCGTGCCCCCGCTGAAAGTCTCATGCGCTTATCGTTACACTATCAAATCTATAAGTAACCGTGACAAATAGGGTATAAGATATATAAACTCATGCTATTGTATTATCATATATGTTTGGTAATGGCTCAGCTTTCTCTGATTGTTCTATTGACTTGGAAACTGCATCATGGAAGCAGTAAGTCAAGTCGCATCAAAAATAGTAGTGGCAGAACTCCAAAGTGACACCTTGTGGTTGTTTGTGTCAACTGCAGTTTGTGCCATTTCTGCTGAGAAAATGGGGTGCATGATTCCTGAAGGAACCCGTCCAAACTTAACTGGGATCCACTGTAGGCCTAGATAAAAAAAAAAAATCGCAAAGCCTCATTCAATTCCATTCGGACACCGAAAGTGAAAGTCAGTAGGGGAAGGGCAAACTCTGTGGCTGCAGCGCTGCACGCAACCGGCACCTGAGCTGAGCCTGCATAAGCGGCCCTAGAAGGAGATTGTCGCGGTTGTCGTATGAGACGACTCAACGTTGTCGGAAAAGGTGAGTTTGTGATGTATAACAAACGAACGATCATCGTCATCAAGTTTTATGAAATTAATTAAAATCTTCATAAATCCAGAGTTTGCCACGTTTAGCCTAAATAATCAGACAGATAGCTTGCAGAGACGCAGCCCGTTATCACATAGCCTATAGCTACTATTTTTTTGGTAGGCATTACACGAACTAAGCTACATGTCTGCTGATAGTTACAGTAGCAGTAACAGCAAAAATGTCCTGTCCTGAGTAGTGTCCCGAGACAGTTAGACACTGTCCCGAGACACCCAGACACTGTCCCGGGACAGTTAGCCACTGTCCTGTGACACCCAGACACTGTCCCGTGACACCCATGACTGTCCTGTAACACCCAGACACTGTCCCGTGACACCTATGACTGTCCTGTGACACCCAGACACTGTCCCGGGACAGTTAGCCACTGTCCTGTAACACCCTGACACTTTCCCGTAACACCCAGACACTGTCCCAAGACACCTATGACTGTCCTGTGACACCTAGACACTGTCCCGTGACACCCATGACTGTCCTGTGACACCTAGACACTGTCCCGTGACACCTATGACTGTCCTGTGACACCTAGACACTGTCCCGTGACACCCATGACTGTCCTGTAACACCCAGATACTGTCCCGTGACACCTATGACTGTCCTGTGACACCCAGACACTTAGCCACTGTCCTGGGACAGTTAGCCACTGTCCTGTAACACCCAGACACTGTCCCGAGACAGTTATCCACTGTCCTGTAACACCCAGACACTGACCAGAGACAGTTAGACACTGTCCCATGACACCCATGACTGTCCTCTAACACCCAGACACTGTCCCGAGATACCCAGACACTGTCCCGTGACACCCATGACTGTCCTGTGACACCTAGACACTGTCCCGTGACACCTATGACTGTCCTGTAACACCCAGACACTGTCCCGTGACACCGATGACTGTCCTGTGACACCTAGACACTGTCCCGTGACACCCATGACTGTCCTGTAACACCCAGACACTGTCCCGAGACACCCAGACACTGTCCCGTGACACCCATGACTGTCCTGTAACACCCAGACACTGTCCCGTGACACCGATGACTGTCCTGTGACACCTAGACACTGTCCTGAGACAGTTAGCTACTGTCCTGTGACACCAAGCCACTGTCCCGTGACACCAATGACAAATGTTCCAAATGTGAACCACTTTGAGCTGCATTCTGTGAATGAAAGGTGCTATAATTAAGCATATTGTTATTGTTATTATTATTATTATTATTATTATTATTATTATTATGTAGAATCATTTATGTCTTTGAATCATTGTACATGCTTACAGCCAACACTCAGTCAGATCAGTTAGTGTGTGGGCCAGTGCATGCCCGGAGACCCAGGCAACCCCTTAGCCAACACTTTGATAAACAATAATACCCACACCTGGGCCGACAGATAGATTGATAGATAGATAGATAGATAGATAGATAGATAGATAGACGCTTTATTTGTCATTCACACAACATGGGAGTATGAAGAGAACAAATACCTCTCGTCCTCCTCATCTCTCCTCACTGTTCCTCTCCCTCTGTTCAGGAAGAATTTTCTGATGTCCATCTCTGAATAGTTTATCAGAAGGCTATGTTTTACAGTAGGACAGCTTCACAAACAGTATAGGCTACTTTTACAGGACTCTCTACAGTATACAGTACGTAAATCATTATTAATGCTCCGTATGTGTGCATGCATCCTACGCATGGTGTGAGTGTGTGTGTGAGGGAGAGAGCACAAGCTGGTAAACTGTTGCTAAATTTAGGGTACAATGATGCTAAGCATTGAAAAACAGATGCTAATTATGTGGGCAACATTCTCTAACAGCGATCAACTTGTCATTTTTTCTGTCAAACAAGTTGTGAATTTGTTGTAACATTAAAACAGGGGACGACTTACTCTGTGCTCAAAGTGATGTGATGAGCTCCAGCGGTTTCCACTGTACAACGAAATGCTCGGAAGAATCATGTGAACGATTTTCATTGGTTGTTGCGTTCAATCTTACCCAGCTACAGAGGTGCTATTTCCTGATTGGCTATTATGCCCCCTTTCTTTTTTTCCTTGTTTATTTTTATTGGCTGGTAAGTGACAGGCTCGAGTCATGACTAAAGCAGGCACGGAGATGTGCTCATGAATGGCGTTTCCAGCGAGAGCAGCGCTAGAATTTTACTGGGGCACTGGAGACTTTTACTAAGGCACGTGCCCCAGTGAATAAGGTCTAGTGACGCCCCTGGTCATGAATATTAAGAAAATACATGAAATGTTCTTAAAATAATGGATGAAGTATAACTGAATAAATGAAAAATATGTTAGACCATTAGTGGCAAAATATTGGGGCATTTGTCGGCAACCCGCCAGCGGACCACCAGAGAACCGATGAGCAAAACGCCAGCGGACTGCCAGATTAGCTCCCAGTGGGCCGACAGTGGTCCGCCAGCCTCTTGCTATCTGGGTAATTATAGTACTACTTTATTGCAGGTTATGTGCAGTCTTAGTTTGTTATTAGCAATCTTCTTGAAAGAGTGTTCACTTTAAATTAACACATTGTGATCTCAATGATCAACATCAGTTTGAGTTTTCAGCAACTGTGCAATTGTATTGTCCCATCAAACATTTCAAAGTCTTTTCTCATTATGTCTGATCGTATAGGTTTGAAGACAATGCAAATCACTTCAATATGAAATGGTGGCAGATCTGGGTAGCCTAGACTGTGCTGAAAACAATATAGCATGTGTAAATGACACTTACAATGACCAGGATAAATGCTTATAACTAAAGATACTGAGAATGGCCAAACATAGAGTAGTGCTCATAGGGCTAAATAGAAAATGTAATTTATTTCCGTAAGGCACAAACCACATATTTTTCACATTTGCTCAGCCCCAGAGAATCCCTCCACCATGGCAATGATATTGCCAGATTCAGGACAGTCCTACACACACGAAAGGCAAGTCGAGCTGGCAGCTTGCAGTGGTGAGATACATGCCAAAATATATTAAAAAATGTATAATACGCTTTTTGTATTTTTATTATTTAAAAATCAAAATTAAATCAATGCAGGTATTAGTACATGAAATTGTGGCAGACTCTGCCGAAAAACAGTATATAGCATGTGTGTATGGCATTTACAATGACCAGGATAAATGCTTCTAGCTAAAGGTAGTGAAATTGCCCTTCGTATTCTATTTTCAACTGTTGATAAGTTAATAAATCCCCCCTCACAATTAGCGCCTGAACTTCTCTCAACTAATAAATGCAATGAGTTTTCATCTTTTTTTAAAGGTAAAATTGACAAAATCAGACTCAACATATCTGCTCAATTACAAATTCAACAACCTGAACTTCCAGCAACAAACAGAGGGAAACTAAACTTGATGTCAGAGTTCCGCTTGATAGACTACGAAACACTTGAAAAAACGGTAAAGAATCTCAGCTCTTCCACATGTGTCTTAGACACTCTGCCTACCAATTTCTTCAAAACTGTTTTTCACCTCATAGCGGCGGATGTCCTTCAAATTGTAAATGTATCACTGCTGTCTGGCACTTTTCCTAAGTCACTGAAAACAGCTGTTGTCTGCCAGCCTTTGAGTCACGCGCATAAACTAGACACCTCGGGTGCATAGACAATTCATGCAGACACTGCATCAAGTTCAAAAATCGAAAGAGACGGTAATGTTAAGAAAAGTCACAAAAAAGGACGTATCCCTCTGGTGCCGAAAACAGAAAGAAGAAAATGACAGAGGAGGAGAAAAACGAGCAAGATACAGGTATGTTTGCATTATTATTTACAGTATGTTTTGTGCTTGAGGTAGCTAGCTAGCTGTCATGATCTAATATAAGCCATCACCAGAGATAAATCCCCGCCATCAACAGAGAAATGTCTCCCATTAATATATATTTATCTAGGGTTATTTCAGATGTCAAGGATATTGGGATTGTTTTGGATGTTCAATCAAGCATGTACCTTAGCCATAGGTGGGCTTATGTTGTAAATTAAAGTTAGCTAGCTGACTGAAGTGGACATTAGCACTACAGTAGCTACATGAAAACGTACTGTAGCTGAAGGCAAATTTACTACAGAGGGATTGTTTCTGATTTCGCACCTGAAAGTGTTGATAGTTTATTACTGTTCTATAATATGTGACATAGTGGTAAGTCTGATAGCAACAGCAGGCTTGAGAAAATATACCATGTTGGGTGGGGAGACTTCTGTGATGAAAATAGACTTACATTTGATTAAGATAGTGGCAAGTGATGTAGCGGTGCTACCCTAATATTTAGGCTGCAGTAGATCACCATGTTAAGCGTTCACCATACTGCAATTAAGTATAGGCTACTTTTGATTATGCCTCATTTGCCAATAGAATATGAATTGTTACATGTGGAATTGCTTGTTAATGAGTGTAAGTAATGATAGCAAAATAAACTCATTCTGCTCGATCAAATATGCACTTATGCAATATTTTATTTTTTTTCAGAGACACTGTTGAAGTACTTTGGAGCACATCTCTACCACTACCTAACTCTACCTCATCAAGTGTCTGCCTCCATGGCTGATGACACAGAAGGTGAGGTTTTCTTGATGGCAAATGGTTACATAGCCAGTTAATATGACATGACACATTTAACATAGTTTTTGTTTTATTTATTTATGTATTTATTTAATCATTGCAGGTTCGTCCACTGCAGAGTTGCGGATACCTGAAAGCCAGGAACGAAGTAGGAATAAGTATCTATTTTTTGGGACATTTTATTTTTAATTATTAATGTTTGTCTATTTTTGTTTTATTTTGTAGTTGAAGATTGCTCATTTAATGCACATTTGCGGATTTGTTCTGCAAATCTGTTGAAAAACAAGTCATTAAACAGATGTACTTGTTTACAACAAATACAAATGCTGTTGTATTTTGTTATTTGTCAATTCAACTTCAGTAAACCACCCTTAGTGCTTCACTTTGAATATGAATGTTTCAAATAAATCTGTAAATAATAAATCAATAAGTACCCTCTAAGATTAAAAGGTGACAGGGTTGGGGTAAATAACAACTAATACATTGGTTTACCAAGCACTTGGGGCCAGAAGTCTAGAGCGGAGCCCCAAAACATTTTTGGCATGTGAGCAAGGATGGATTACTGAATGAGCCTACTGAGTCCTTATGCATCTGTGTCCAGGGGGACAGTAGTTCATAATCAGTCACTTATTAATACATAACCTTACTGTATTAATTTATAATATGACATTATAGTGTGAAGTTGTCAATTATCGCCAAGCACAGGTGACTCTGCGTTGTGGGAGGGGGCCCCCAAATCAAATTCTGCTTAGGGCCCCCAAAAGGCTCGGGCCGGCACTTCAGATGACACACAAATTTACTTAGCTCTATCACCAAACGACTATGGTCCTCTTGAATCTATGTGTCAGTGTATAGAACAAATCAACACCTGGATGTCTCAAAATTTTCTTCAGCTGAACAAAGAAAAAACTGAAGTAATTATATTTGGTAAAAATGAGGAAAGATTTAGGGTTGCCACTCTCCTTGACACAAAAGGGTTGAAGGCAAAGGATACTGTTAAAAATCTTGGTGTATTAATTGACAGTGATCTAAATTTCAACAGCCACATGAAAGCGATAACTAAATCAGCTTTTTACCACCTCAAAAATATTGCCAAACTCAGAGGGCTGATGTCAAAACATGACTTAGAAAAACTCATTCATGCATTTATCTCCAGCAGGGTTGATTACTGCAATGGACTGTTCACAGGCCTTCCTAAAAAGACTATTAGGTGATACAAAATGCAGCAGCTAGGACTCTAACAAAAACTAAAAGAACTGACCACATTACTCTTAACATAATTCTTAAGTCCTTGCACTGGCTTCCAGTAAGTCACAGAATTGACTTTAAAGCACTATTGCTTGTTTATAAATCAGTAAATGGAGCAGGACCTAAATACTTGTCAGACATGCTTCAGCAGTACACACCTTCTCGTCCTCTCAGGTCCCAGGTGAAAAACCTGCTAGTAAAACCTACAGTTAGAACTAAACATGGTGAAGCAGCTTTTAGCTGCTATGCGGCTCAGCTGTGGAACCAACTTTCGGATGACATTAAAAATGCCCCAACTGTAGCCAGTTTTAAATCTAGACTTAAGACCAAACTGTTCTCAGATGCTTTCTGCTAACTGTGCCGAGTTACAAATTCTGAATCTGCCTTGATAATTATTCTACTTTGTCTTAGTAGTGCTGGACACTCTTTGCATGTCCAGAAGCAACTGAAGGAAGCTTAAAATAATGTGCACCACACATGTGGCTGGGACTAACTGTTTATCGTGACACCGGTTCGAGAACACCCTCCATTTCTGGCTATAGTACACTTGCGTAGAGGAAACTCTGGTACTCTGTATGGTTTGCATAACTGCCTCATCTAACTCCTGAGGGAGGGGCTGAGCAGCGGCCATGCCCCCAGTTCTGACTTGGGGTGCCAGATCTGTCCGATCTGTCCATCTATCTGAGACAGGAGATCTGCCCTGACTGAAAGGGGCCATGGCTACCCTTGAAGCAGGCGGAGGAGAGCGGGAAACCAGCATCTCCCCGGCCACCTCGGGGCTATCAGCAGGACCTTTTGACGGCCTGTGTGAACCCTGTGGAGTAAATGGGGGATCAGGAGAAGAGAAGGGAAGGGATACAGCATGTCTACCGGCCAGTCTTGGGACAGAGCATCCAAGCCAAGCGGTGCCCCGTGGCCCCACTCCTCCCTTTCGATGGACACCAGAATCTGATGAGTGGTGAGCATCTTGAATGGCCAGACAAAAAGGTAAAAGAAGCACACATTGGCTTTCTCCGCTCTACTGTAGCCACTCCCCCTCTCGAATAGCCCAGGCTACTTTGGACTTGAACACTTTGAATAAACCAACGACAACTCCAACTGCAAGGTCCCAAATTGAAAGTAGCGATAGGATGATGGTCCCGAATTTAAGGACGTTTCAGAATGCCACACAGCTAGACGACGAGTGGCATGTCACTTATTCTACCAAAGACTGTTTCTGAGTCACATCATTGCAAATCTCAAATGATGAGATGAGAATTCTATATCATTAAGTTATTCAATAGGCTAAACATAGCCTTACATTAAAGCTTTACACTTATGTCTTTTCGATTAGCTACAGACAACAAATAGCAGACAGAGCGTGATGTCACTTATAGGCTACCAGAGATAGTTGAGTCACCTTGTTGCAAATTTCATACGATGAGGCATGTAATTGAGCTATGGGTTTTCTACAGGAATGGCATGTTTGAACGGGCACTGCACTAGTTGTAACAATTATAGGACAGATAATGGAAGTTACTGGTAGAATGTCCATTAAAATTGTGAGAATCAGACCAACAGTTTTACTTTCACTTTCATTCTACTGTACATATTTTCCTTGTAATATGAGTACCTTGTCATCTGCTGCTGTCTTGTCTCCTTTCTTGTCTCCATCTTGCTTTGCTGTTAAGAAGGTCAGCAGTATTAGTAAAGAATGTCATGTTTATTGGTGTGAGAAAATACAACATGGCAGTCAATAACTTTTAAATTTTACTTACTAATACATTTAGTCAGATATCTGGAGCAAACTGATTAGCTGTCTTGATTTTGCTACACCCATTAGGTTCCTTAGTGGGCTACTCAAAGATTTTTACACATCCAAGTCCAAGGCCTGTCAGACACTTTTGAGGTTATCTGTAAACATTGATATTTCCATATATTTCACCTATCTACACTCATTGATGCAAAAGTGACACTTGACACTTGATTCTTGAAATCTTCAGCAATCATTATAAGAGAGTAAAAGGAATGTAATAAAAAAATATTTAAACTTTATGTAAACACAGACTTATTTTCAAAGGTGCTCAAACATTGTAAAAAACACATCATAAACATTTCTGGCCAAGACTTTTGAGCTCTGAATCTTGTAAATATAGTTGTCGGCTACACATAGGTGATATAAACATTCAAAAATGTTATGTAGTTTCACTATAAAGAATTAAAACTTTAGTGTAACATTTTTTAACCTAAAGCCAACAAGCCTACACAATGAATATTGATGATGTTGGCAGGCACATGGATCAAAGGTTCCAACATCCAATAAGCCAAAACATAAATAAAGCGGTTGCTATGCTGGTTTCTAGGGTAATCATGTTGGTTGCTATGGTGGTTGTGGTTGCTAGATTCACATTATAGTGGTGGTTGCTAGGTTGTTGCTGTGCTAATTAGCATTGTTGCTAGGGTAATTTGGATGGTTGCTAGGGCATTGCTATGCAAAATAACATGGTTGCTATGGTGGTTGCTAGGGTAATCAAGTTGGTTGCTATGTGGTTGCTAGGTTGACATGATAGTGGTGGTTGCTAGGGTGTTGCTATGGTACATATGGTGGTTGCTATGCTTAATAATGTGGTTGTTATGGTGGTTGCTAGGGTAATTATGTTGGTTGCTATGCTTAATAATATGGTTGCTATAGTGGTTGCTAGGGTAATCATATTGGTTGTTATGGTGGTTGCTAGGTTAACATAATGGTGGTGGTTGCTAGGTTGTTGCTAGGGTAATTAAGATGGTTGCTAGTAGTGTTAATTTCGTCAGACGAGACGAGAGGAAATATGTTCGTCAACGACCTTTTTTTTTTCATGACTAAGACGAGACGATGAAGAGAGACGGCAGTAATGTCCTGAAACACTGACTAAGACTATCTTAAGATGCATTATTGTTGACGAAAAAAGACAAGACTAAAATGTTTTGCATGAAATAAAAACTAAGATAAAATTCATTTTCGTCTACAAAAACAGAATATCTAGCTGTTACGTTTTCAAAATATTCCGAATGAGTTCATACGCAACAGCTTTCCTGTAGGCTAGTCTACGTGCTGTTGCTGCAACCCTGTGGCTGCAACATGAAACTACATGGAACAAGAACACTGGAGATTTCTGCCAGAGTTCGCAAGCTAACTACCTAAGCTTTATGCCACAATGCTACATACCCAGAAGTTGAAGCTTCTCTCATACAAATTAACATCCCCCAGAATGTCCATACGAAAATGTTCATCATGTAATGTCAACTATTTAACTAGTTAGACTGATGATGCAAAGTTTACTAGCAAGTAAGCTAATATGGAAAGTTCGCTAGCAAGTTAGCTATGGCTAAGATGGAGAGTCTGTTTGGGGAGTGTGTTGTGTTTGGGCGCATATCGCCATCTAGCGAGGCGGAGTAAAACATTAATACTTTGGCCTATGACAGTGTTTCTCCAACTTTTTCAGTTTCAGGACCACTTAACTAACCCTAGCTAAAAAAAAAGACCTACTTCAACAGTAGCCTATAATTAGTCTACACAATAGGCCTACTCACTGAACCACCTTGCTTATTGTCTTTGCACTTTGCTTATTGTGTGGATTCATACTGTATGATTTAAACTGGCATATCTTACATAGACAGTGTTGCAGAACTGTTTTTACATACAAGTTGGTTCAATATTGCAAACAACTCATATTATATTTTATATATATATAGCAAGACGTTGGCACAGTGTCATATTCAAATACAAATACAATTATCACAACACTATCATTATATTTATAACATTGTATCACACACTTTTCATTCTTTCATTTAATTCTTTCTTTCATTCTTAAAAGAAAAAAAAAACCTCTGGTAACCTTAGTGTTGCTAAGCCAAATCTTGGTGTTGCTATAGCAACAGCAAGCAACACCAAAGCACAGCCTCTGAGTGCCCGCAAATGCACGAATGGTTCTGTATGTAGCTACTATAGGCCCTACATACATTTTGATAATGATAACTAGGTGTGTGTATAACATCTGGTATTAAAATAATCAACTGAATAAAATACCCATTCCTCATGTGAGTTATACATCCCCCTTAATGCAACTTCCATTTTCAGTCCCACAAGTTCCCATCTGTACTTACAGTACAATAGCCTGTCCAATGCCTGTCCACACCTAAGCAGTAGACCTACTTACTTTCCTCACCCTCCTCCTCTTCCTTTGGTTGTTGTGCATCTTCCTCTTCCATTATCATCATCATCTTTTAGAGGGAAAAAAACTGATGAGACTTTAAAGTTGTTGAGATTGAATCACTACACTAATAGTAGTGATCTCTGTTAACTCAGTTATTAAAGGTGCTCTAAGCGATGTCATACGTCTTTTAGGCTAAAACATTTTTTGTTTTGCCAGCATGTCCACCTGGTGGCCCAACCAGTTACACCAGCAAAGACCCGCAAGATCTGGAAGTAAATCAGCAAAGAGCAGCTAAAACAAGCTAAATCCAGCTACCAATTGAATGGACATTATTGTTTATTATTGCTTTTTCCCTTTTTTCATTGCTTATTTTATTAGGCTATTGATTTAATTGACATTGTTGTTTATTATTGCTATTTTCCTTATTATAGTTTGACCAACATTCTAATCTGTTCCCTGTTAAATGTTAAATATTATGTTTTTGTATTTGTGTGTTGCTTTGGACAAAGGCATCTGCAAAATCCCATAACCATAACCATACCAGCATAAGCTGGTTTCTAGCTGTTTTTTTCAGCAGGGGTATAAATTGTTTATTAGCACAAGCAGTCAATCATATACCTCTGTTTTCTTTGGTTGCTGATACAGTTATAACTTTGATACAGTTTCTTTGCTATCTTTCCCATCTTTGTAAGGCTCCTGTCGATGTTGCACACCTCTTGTAATGTATACTGAACCTCTTCAGTAGCACAACAAGTGGTCTACTTTGACGTTAGCTTCTGCCCCCACATGGTAGCTTTGTAGCTGCCTAGCCATTCTTGCCACTAGCGTGACAGCTACATCAATGTTGAACCATTTTTTTAAATTAATTTTTCCTTGTCGACAGTACTCAAGTACCTCTAACAGCAGGGATCTAGGTAGGAACAGTTTTTTCCATTGAATGATACCCCTTACATTTTTTTTGTCCTCGGAATTCTTTTTGCGCTCTTTGTTGGCCATAATAACGCCCACACGCAAGGTGTCAAACACAGGATCAGAACGGTGTGACTGGCCTAGAACACACATAATCAAGAAATCACAGGCATGTATCCACACGCAAAAATATCATTACAATGTAAGTTTTGACAATGCTTACCTGGGTTATTTATCTCCTGGTCATATAGTGGTGAGCTGTAAGCTCTTCTAAATCCAGGAGGCTACATGGACAAACAGTAAATGTAAAACAAATCTTTCTTTTTCTGAATATCAAGAATAAAGGAATAACTTACAATTTTTCCAAAGCATCTTTGGAACTCCACGTAGGACTGACATTGATGATGAATACTGGTCTTGCAGTTTTTGCACCGAATGCAAAACTTGTTGTTCACTGAGGGAAAGATGGACAGTATGGAATAATATATTCAGTGAAATTGATAGTCAAGTCAAGTTGATTTATATAGCGCATTTTATACACAGAGGTCATTCAATGTGCTTTACATAAACAAAAGCAAACAGTAATAGCATGTACAAGCATAGAAGGGCAATTGTCAAAGAATGTTTAAAAAGTAAAAATCATAATAAAAAAAAAAAAAAAAACACACAAGGTAAAAGCATTTAAAAATAAAGAATAATTTAAATAAAACATAAAAGACAAGGTAGAATAATTAAAAGACAGATTCAGAATCTTTAACTCAGTGCAGTTAGCAGAAGGCATCTGAGAACAGTTTGGTCTTTAGTCTAGATTTAAACTGCCTACAGTTGGCGCCTTTTTTTTGATGTCATCCAAACGTTGGTAACAGAGCTGAAGCGCAAAGCAGCTAAAAGCTGCTTCATGTTTAGTTCTGACAGCAGGTTTTACTAACCGTTTTTCTCCTATGATCTGGGAGGTCTAGAAGGTGATAACTGCTGAAGCATGTCTGATATTTACGTCCTGCTCCATTTACTGATTTATAAACAAGCAGTAGTGCTAATATGAATTGATGTTTTGTCAACCATGTTAAAGTATTTTGGCGATCTTTGTTATACTGCTGTCTTGTCATTTGCGAAACTTTATGCAGTAGAACTACACGCAGTAGGCATGCAGGACATAATGTTTGCCTGGGCCATGGACATACATCTTTCTTTCGAAAACAGAAATGGTGAGGCAAGGTAGGCAAGAGAGATATATTGCTGGTCAAAACGTTAGCGTAAGAACTGGTTTATAATGCTGAATGAAGCACAAAGCTTTACTAAAGCACATCCACTGTTTAAAGTCACAAACACAACGAACTAAGGTAACTTTTATGCATGCGCGAACCTATACATCTACCGGTAGATATGGCTGTGTAGTCTGTGCCATAACATTCCTACAGGCTGCCCGTTTTGGCTGTCATACTTTTAAATGGCTTCGCAAGAAGTAGGCCTACATAGACCATAACTTGTACTACTGTCATCTTTAAGAACTTTTCCCAATATTTCCCATAGCCTATATCGCTTTTCCTGAAGGGGTGTCTTTATTATTTTAACTCGCGTCTTCAGCTTCTTTACTGTTGACTTTACTGTATTGATGCTTTATTGTATTGATGCTAGCCTTCTCGTGATATTTTAAGTAGGCCTCTTTGTAGAAAATATATATTTAATTAATTTTAACTGACCCGCCCGCAAATGATCCGAATATAATTAAAATATTTTGTTTATGACTCATAACCGCGGGTGACCGCGGTCATCCGCGGGCGACCGCTTCATTTCGGGCAGACCGCGCAACACTGCTATGTACCACTCAGCCATGGCACATGTGATGAACCACTCTTTTCTTCTCATCACAACCACAGCTGTGTGTGTGTGTGTGTGTGTGTGTGTGTGTGTGTGTGTTGTGTATGTGTGTGTTGTGTGTGTGTGTGTGTGTGAGAGATTTGACTTTGGCTAGATGTATGTAAGCATGTGCTGTACGGTGAATATATGTGCAATGATGTGTGTAATGTCTTTGTGTTTTTTTTTTATTCTGTATTTATGTATGTATACTACTGGACACCTTAATTTCCCTTGGGATTAATAAATGATACTCTACTCTACTCTACTCTACTCTCTACTCTACTAAATGTTTGTTTATGTTTATGTCATTTACCTGAAGTTATTAATCCTGGTTATGTAATTGTTTGAGACCAGGGATGTAGTGGAGGCTAACCGCAAGTAAATGCGGTTTATCCACCTCTGAAATTTCAGAAATAGTAAATGGTAAATGAAGCACATGGAGAAGCAGTCATCATCAGCTAGTCTGTACTTTAGCTTTTCTCTTTCCTTCCAACAATTGATTTTTGCTCTTCAGAACAGACACAATTTCTTTAAGACTGCAAGGGAAGCTCGAGCTTGTGGTAATTGGGGAGCTTCCCTTGCAGTCTCCCTTGCAATTGCCGATCGTGATAGGCTTCCCCTAAAATGTCAAAAAAAAGAATGGTGAAATACTATGTACTATTGTGTTAAGATTTTATTGACCAAAAATGCGTTAGAACACGTTCATCTCGAAGACGAGTGTTCGTTCAGAATCAGCATTTCCCTGTTGAAGCTTGGCGTCCATGGACTTCAACTGGGCTGCTTTGAACAGAAATTAGACGGTCATTGGATAAATGCTGCGATTATGTCCCGCCCACAGACGCTCAGCATCTCTGGGGGCGAATGGAGGAGTGGGCTGGCCTGGACTCCGGGCTTCTGCGTGATGATTGGAGGGTCTGTTCGAAAGACTGCATCTCCTTTTGATTGACAGCAATTTTGTACTGTAAAAAGTCGCCGAAGCTATTCAAGCTCAGTCCCATCGCAGATTTTGCAAGTGTAGTCGAAAGACAAGACAAACTGCTGCAACCTATTTCTTCGTATTTGCTTGTCGAAATTGCTAGCCAATTTCCATCGTACATTTCATACACTTATACACCACATTCCTTGTTTCAGTTCAACCCAATTCCCACATTTCCTCCTTTGAGTTTAATATTGTTGTTATATCATTCTTTCATTCATTCATTCATTCATACAGTAGGCTAGGCTAGTGTCGTAGAAGTAAACTAGCCAGCTAGCAAACGGCACACAATGGCAAACAATGCTAATATTGTCGACCTGATTTTGGTGAAGCCATTTGCCACTAAATCAACACATGAGATTGATTTAGTGCAAAACATAGGGAAAAGTAACAGGTCTTTTCAGCTCTCCTGGTATGAACATGGTATAAGTTAGTATCTCTAGTATCTCTCATTGTATAAGTTAGCTGGCTGATTGGAAGTCCTGTGACAAAGAAAATGTACTGCTGGCCATGCCTCTTGATGAAACCATCTCACGGATGTGTTACATTTGGTCAAAGGTGGGGTTTGGAGATCTGTCTAACTTTGACAGGGCATATAAAAGGCATGAAACGAGCAATGAACATGTGAGTGCATGTGCAAGACTAAGTTGTATGGGCAGGATCAGGATTGAGCATGCAATCAATGAAGGTGCTCGCATTTAAGTGGCTAAACCTAATGAAGCAGTCGAACAAAACAGGGCCTTCCTAAACCGCCTTATTGATGTGACATCCTTGCTTGGCCGGCAGGAGCTGTCATTTATCGGACATGATGAGTAGTGAATCAACCAACAAGGGGAATTTCAGGGAGTTCACTCATTAGTGGCAACAATTGGAGCTACATCTGCAGGTGTAGAAAGGAGCTTCTCCTGTTTAAAGCGGCTCAAGTCCGTTTAAGCAGCCTAGCTCTGCTAGCCACTGAGAGGACATTGGTCAAGTCACTGGAAAAGACGTCTAGTTGGTACGACAGGGTTACAGAGCATTTTCTTGAAAAGGAACGTAGGGCAGAATTTACGTATAAATAAATGGACAATTATTTATGATGTAGGCCGAAAATGAGCTTCCCCTCTTTGAAAGACCAGCAGCTTCAGAGCTTATACTGCTTCAGAGTATACTAAGACATCCCATATGTAGCTACTGTATGCATCTTGCTTAGATGGTAAAACATCTTATTTCTGTTACATGACCATTATATCTGTGTATTTTTGGGTCAGATGTCAAATCGGGGAATGAAAACATTCTACTCTTTAAAAATTCTACTCGTTACGGCAACTTGCAGTCATGAGTAAATTGATCATAACTTCTGAACCAAAGGTGATAAATTGATTCTGTTTTTTTTTACTGAGGAGAACACAAAATTGTCCATCTCTCATACACTATATCTACTATAGAAATTAGGTTAAAAAATAAGATCTTGACAAATTGTTTTTTGAGGTTGTATTTGAAAGGTATTGTTTAACCCTTTGTAGGTCCCACTCAGAAAAAAACATCATGCATCATGAATGCTTTATGTGCAGTTTATGACAGCTGTTATTAACTCACCCGTCGGTAACACTTTATAATGACTACACACAATTAATCATTTATTAAGCCTTTGTTACTTATTAGTTAATGGTTTGTTCATCATTAGTAATTTCTAATTATCATCAGTAAAGCATTTGTTCACACAGTTATAAATAGTTTGTTCATAGTAAATTAGAACTAAAATAGTAAAATGATGCAATAATATGTTTTTGATTAAGTAATATTTCCATTATTTAACAGTTGTTACATCCACGTGCACTAATGATTAGTTAGGGTGAGGATACATATTTTATAAACCACTTCCTAATACTATAATTAATAATTAACTCAGGAGTTACAAGTGGTTAGTTAATGATATTTTGTGAGCTCATCTAAAGTGAGGACGTGTTATGCCTTGCAACACATTTACAAATGAATTATAAAGTTTACACTTGCATTTATTCATTTAGCCGACACTTTCACCCAAAGCGACTTACACATGTCAATGAAATTAAAGGGCAAGGCCACATTGGTGGACACTGGGGTTTGAACCCCCAACTTTATGGGTTACTGCATGTTAACCTGGCTCCCTATCCACTACACTACCTCTGCCCAGTGGAATTATAGTCAATTCAAAAATATAATATAGATATGCGTGTTTACTATGAACAAACCATTTTTAACTGTGTGTAAACATGATTTACAGATGAGAATTAATGTAGGAATAATGCTTTACAAATGAAGAATACAGCATTTAATAATAGTTTACAGATGTTTAATAACAATGTATAGTAGAAGAAAACAGAAACTCTTGCATAGTTGTAGAGGTTTCTATCTGGGCCAAGGTAGTGTAGTGGATAAGGAGCTGGACTAACATGCAGTAGCCTGAAAAGTTGGGGGTTCAATTCCCGGCTTTCACTATTATGTCAATGGCCTTTTGACATGTGTACGTCGCTTGTCTGCTAAATTAATGAATGTAATCTTTACAACTCATATGAAAATGTGTTGCAAGGCATAGAAAGTCCTCACTTTAGATAAGCTCACAAAATATCATTAACTAACCACTTGTAACTCCTGAGTTAACCCTTTGCAGACCGCACGCTCTAATTTCTGTACCCCAGTACCGATGACGTTTAGTCTAATAACTCTGCCATACCCATAGACAGTAAAAGATATAGACAGAGTCATCACGTAGACGTCAATCGAGGCGGGTGAAGCAAATTTCAACCGTTTCCTGTTGGTCGACGAGGCTTTCTGCGCAGGCTCAGGGGACGTAAATGTAACGTAGGCACGTAGTCTGACTTGTGTAACTCTTGTGATGGCTGCACCGAGAGATTGGGTATGTAGCCACTTACTTCGTTACCACCATGTCTACATTACTGTTCTAAATGTCCTAGTTGTTCGTAGATAAATGTGATTTAATATAAACAGCACTCGCCACATTCATAGCCTAGGCTACTGTCAATCCATCAAAACTTCGCTGAAATGTTGTGCTCCGATGCTTTCGTTCTTATCCAGAGAATACGGTTATTTTGCTCCTGTGCGACGCTTTCACCCATTCTGGCTGTATGCTTATTACGTCACTTTAGCATTGATTTCGGAAAAAAGTTTATTACTCAGTCTGTAAGTCAGTTATGAGGTTATGACGTTAATCGCACAATGTTGTATTACTCCGGAAACAGAAAAAGTTCATATAAAGGCTTAAAACGCTTCAGCTGTAACGTTATTTGATGTCAAAGTGGCGCCAAAATTGAATGGGCTTCAATGGGGATGGCTAGGTGAACTGGTCTACTATTTAGCCTCAGATCCGCCATAGTGTCTACGCTCTCCGAACGTTCGCCTGCCCCCTTGGCCATACCCCAACCAGAGAATGTCTAATAAGGGGAGAACCTTCACTCTCGGAACGCTTCCGGTGTGGTACTGCATCTAGGGGCGCTCGCGGGCGAGTCCAGAATGAATGGAGGTCTATGGAGCTGTACCCCTCAAAATCCACTTTTCTCTGGATACATTTTTTTTTCAAGTAGTTTGAATATTGTATTCGAAAGGGGAGGCAAAGACAATACACTTGGTTGAGTATTATATTTTTTAAAGTCACTTAATTGTTCTAAAAAGCCTTTCAAACGTGTCAATAACGTCATTCATTAGCATGATCATAGCATAGCATAGCATCAATGCTAGTGTGTTATGGGCAACACCGACCCAACCTGTAAGAAAAAGAAAGGACATGACTCCCGGATTATTTCATTTTTGATTGATAATCCATATCCATTTTGCGAAAAATAAAATAAAATCTGAGGGTTTCAGTTGTTAAATAGGTGAAAACAATAAATGTAGCCATGTAGCTCCATAGGACCCCATGTATTTTGGACTCGCCCGCGATCGCCATCTAGGTGAACTCTGGTGAACTGCAGCCAAATTCGGTTTGTATGGGATTAATAGAGATTGGTGAACCAATGATTGGTTAAGGGATTTGTGGCGCGAATTTCTTTTACTATGTGAAGGAAAAATGAAGAGTTGAAGTCTCCCTCCACTAGAGGAAAAACAGCAGGAAGCACTATGCATCGTTGATCTTGACGTCGTCTAAAGGAGAAACTACTGGATCATCTGAGGTAAAAACAAGTCTTTTTATGTTATTATTACTTGTTATCCATGTTATTACTTCAAAATCGTTTTTAAAAGTTATTTTTGCTGGTAATTACACCTTGAATGCATGGCCGTAACATAATGCTTGTGTGTGTTCAGTTCAGCTGATACGACAGCTGGTATTTTAGCACAGCGTAATCTTTAGTAAACTCATTATTTTCAGTCTTTTTGGGGGGTTACTATATGTCAACCAAGATTACAGACCTACTAGGACTGACACTTTAACAATTTGTTCTATTTTGAACGATGTTGCTTGCTTGTCATCTGATAGAAAACTAGCTAAGTCAGGTAACGTTAGCATCAGGAGAGGCTGCAACATGTCCTTGACCCATAGTCGCGATAAAGTTCACTCCCGTGCTTCATGACTGCCAACTTTATGTCAAGTACACCCAATCGGTATTTTATTGTCAAATAAACCTTTTATGTTACACCTATTGTGTATAGCACAATTTACAGTTGTTTGTAGCCAAGTTAGATAGAAACATCTGACATGAATGACAGCGTTAATGTTACGTTACCGACGTGAACTCTGTGTTGATCACCGATGGTGTAACATAAGTATTTTATTCATTGACTGCTGTTTTCATGAATACACGACTGAACATTTGTTATGATTGTGTCTTAGTATTGTTTAGCTTTTAGGCTGTAAGGTTGGCTGCTACGATGGGAGCTCATACACCCAAGCCTACTCGTCGACACATTAGAACTATTGTCTAAGGCAGGGGTTCCCAAACTTTTCCACAACAAGGCCCCCCAAATACCACTAGGTTCTGGCCAAGGACCCCCTTTATTAAACCCATCGACAATACTAAGGCAAATGTAAAAGTACATTAAGCTAATCCTAATAATTACTTTAGCCACAAGCACTTCGCGATGGAGCATACAGTGTGTAAAAATTGCATTAGGGGCTTTCTGCTATATGAGAGCTATCACTTTACTATTATTCCCAGTCATTATCATGGAAAATATAATGTTCAGATATGCGACAAATTATTATAATGGCATTGTATAACAACCCTCATAATAATATAGTATTATTTTTCAAATGTATTTATTGGTTTCTTTTATTTTTCCTTCCAACTTGCTGAGGCCCCCCTGGCTTTTTATCCAACTTTGGCCAACTTTTTATCCATCCATTTTCTTCAAACCATTCACTCATACACCCATTAAACTACCTATCAACATCCATTAACCCTTAAGAACGTACCGTCACACTGGTGGGACGGCCGTTAACTATCCGTAAAAGCGTACCGTCACACTTATGTGTTTGGAATGTTGCTACATAAGTATTCTAATTGCTGCTTAACAATGGGCTACCACTTGTGGTAACCCATTGTTACTAACTGTTACTAACTTATAAGCAATTGTTATTGCTGCTAACATGGGCTGACATTGTACATTCTCAAAGTCAAAGATGGTCTCTCGCAAATCACTTTGCCACTACCATTTTGTTATGTCCACATTTTGCAGATCTAGTTTATATTATGATTGTGTGGTCGGGCTATACATGACAAAATCCACGGAAGTGGCAAGTATTGGGAAGAAGTTTACTTACAGGTGGCTACAAATGTTGCTAGCTTCACTGCCATTTATTGCCATATTTCTGAATGTCAGTCATTACACCAAGCACAATAAAACAAGCAAAATTAGTGATTTTTTTAAATTAAAATGATGATGTTATTCAGTGTTTAGTCAAATCTCATGGCCACTGATAAGATGAAAATCAAAATGACCGCGAAATGTACGGAATGCTGGAAACAAACATCGTTCATTCACGAGCTATGTAGTTTTGTAGCGTCTGTAAATACTACGATTGTTTTCTGAATGAATGAACTTCGAGTTGCCGGTGTTATACAGTAACTGGCTTTCATGTTAACTGGCTGGACTGTTTACTTTGCCTCTGGAGTTAACGTAACCGCCCCCTTCTTTTGCAGATGTGTTCAGCTGATGATTTAGCCTCCGATACCTGGCCGCAGATTCGTCTGTTTAACTGAAGTTCAAATAGAAATGTTTGTGATGCTCCACTTTGTTGTTTAATAAAGCTTTACAACACGATGTGTCGGCGTTGGAAGTGTCAGGTTGTCTGTAGTAGGCTACATGCGCTGGACCATGAATATTCCACCAAATAAATAAAGTAACTCCACTCAACTCCACGTGGGTCTCGAACCACTACTAAATTAAACTGCTTGCATGATAACCTGACACCAACATGCTTGCACCACTGACCAGTTGACACTTCACAGCGAAATTGGTAATACTAGGCCTACTAGTAAATGAGGTCACCTAGTATGTTATTGTGTTTAGCAGGTTAACACAGCGGATTATGGTGACTGACTACTGTGTTATCTTGCAATGTTGCCCAAAGTAGCCTATCATGATTCAGTTTACAAACGTTTCACTGACTGCTGCCAGGCTGTGGCCGCCTCTACTTGAAGTGTCTTATTATGAACGCCAGCAAATAAATAAAATAAAAAAGTTCAACTATGAGATTCGAACTCGAATGACAAAACTAGAACTATAATCTGCATATTAACCTGATGCATATCACAACGAACGTGAAACACGTATTGAAACGCACAATATGCCGGAGAAGTCTATGTCTTCATTTTACACAAAATGTTACATATCACAAAAGATATGTAATATCAAATATCAAGATACGTAGGCCTAGGCTATTTACGTTCGTATTTTGACATGTTAACATAGGTTTGAAATGTATTGGATTTATATATATTTTAATAATTTATTTCTTATCAAGTGATAAGTTGCATGTGGCTCAACAGGTTGATGCGTTGACAATATTTTTTAGTCTAGCCTACGGGTTCAATCCTCGCCATTCACAGTTTTTTAAATGTATACATTTTTAGACAAGCAATGCTTCCTCAATTTAGGCTGAAGATAGACTAGGTGGCCGCGGGCAGCCTGACCAGCAGTCAGTGAAACGTAAAAACCATTAAGCCTAGGCTATACTTTTAAGGTCTAAATGGCTTGGGCAATGCAGCAAGATAACACTGTAGCCAGTTACCATGATCCACTGTGTTAACCTGCTATAAACACAATAACATACTAGATGACTGGAAGGATTATTGGTGCTTCACTCCCCTCTCTGAAGGACATTTACACCACCCACCTCACCCGCAAGGCGACCAAAATTGTGAGTGATGCAAGTCACCCCGCTCACAATCTGTTTGATCTACTGCCCTCTGGGAAGAGGTACAGAAGCCTGCGCTCCCGCACTACCAGACTCACCAACAGCTTCGTACACCAAGCTGTAAGGATGCTGAACTCTCTCCCTCCTCTCCCCCCTCCACCCTCAGCTACATAACATCCTGGACATTGGACCCACAATGGCCGCCTGCACTACTCCACTTGCACACTTGTACACTTTACAACTTGTTGTTGTTGTCCTGAAAACACAACACTTCTGCTGCTCTTACATAACTTGCACCACTATGCCACTTTCTTTCTTACTTAGGTCAAACAGAACTACCCAAGCCTTTTATTGGCCTGACTTTGCACTAGTATTTTATTGACTGTCTATGCACAATTTCAACCAAATTTTGCTGCTCTTATTTTTTTCATTATTATATGTGCCCTTTATTTACTTACTTTTTTGTTTACTTGAATGTTATGTTTGTCTGTGGACTTAAATTGGTAAAATATGTCTTGTCTTCACCGTGGGATAGTGAGAAACGTAATTTCGATCTCTTTGTATGTCTGGAACATGTGAAGAAATTGACAATAAAGCTGACTTTGACTTTGACTTTGACCTATTTTACTTGTAAGCCTAGTAAATAAGTATGGCCAATTTCTCTAGGTTGTGTCAGCTTCGTTAGTGGCGCAAGCAGGTAAATGTCTGGTTATCATGCAACCAGTTTAATTTAGTAGTGGTTCGAGACCCACGTGGAGTTTATTTAGTTTTATTCATTTGGTGGCATATTCATGGTCCAGCGCATGTAGCCTAGCCTACTACAGACAACCTGACACTTCCAACGCCGACACATCGTGTTGTAAAGCTTTATTAAACAACAAAGTGGAGCATCACAAACATGTCTATTTGAACTTCAGTTAAACAGACGAATCTGCGGCCAGGTATCGGAGGCTAAATTATCAGCTGAACACACCTGCAAGAGAAGGGGGCGGTTACGTTAACTCCAGAGGCAAAGTAAACAGTCCAGCCAGTTAACATGAAAGCCACTTACCGTATAACACCGGCAACTCGAAGTTCATTCATTCAGAAAACAATCGTAGTATTTACAGACGCTATACAATTTTATCGATAATATTAGTCATGGCACATTTGAAAAGGCGTCAGCTTACTGATGAAGAGATCAGGGTTATTTTTACATCTAATGACGACTCTGATGTGGACATTGAACATCCGTCTGAGGTAAGAGCAGAGATATTCGCGTGTCCTGTTATCCTTGTGACAATTGTAACACGTTGTCAGGGCGACTTCATTTGCGTAATCAGGTGCATGCATGCAACACATGTGATCACATGATGAAAGCATGTGTGTGTGTGGTACTTTGCAATGTTCACGTGAAATAAAACAGATCAGGCCATGCTAACACTGCATAGATTGTAGGCCACCTAATAATGACTATAGAATGTCAGTGTAGAACGCTAGTGACGCAGCCCAAAAAAACTCACCCAGTGGAGTACGTTGGTTTAAATAAAACCTACGTTCTTAAGGGTTAAACAATCTGCCTTTCAACATCCAATAAACTTCATGTCTATCAACATCCATTACACTATCTACATTCAACTTTTAAACTATCTATTCTGTATCAGGGTACAGATCCTGTTCAACTGTTTCCTCTGCCCACAACTGTTTCAAAATAAAAGTCTGCACTACAATAATTTCCTATTAAATAATTTAACCATTTAAACTATTAAATTTATAACTGTTCAGCTATTCCAACTATCAGTTATCATCAACTATGACTCCCGCCAACTGTTTCCTCTGCACACAACTGTTTCAAGTCCTCACTAGCTAGTTAGCTAGTTAACATAGTTAGCATAACTGCTAGCAAAGATTAGCTAAGTTAGCTACAGTTAGCTTGTTTAAATTGTTAGCATAGTTAACTTTGTAGCTCACTTTTAGCACACTGTTAGCATAGTTAGCTAATTAGCAATATTAGTTAAAAAAATGAACTTCAGCCACTCTAACTGTCAGTTATTGTCCACTATCTACCTTATACATAGCCATTAAACTATCTCTCTATCAACATCCATTAAACTATCTGCCAATCAACATCCATTAAACTATTTGCCTATCAAATTTCATTAAACTATCAGTCTATCAACCACTTTATCTACATTCAACTTTTAAACTGTCTACTTTTAAACTATCAACTTTTATTAAGCTTTGTAACCACCATGTCTATCCTAGCATCACCTTAGTAACCATCTCTGCATTATCTATTTTAACTATACATGATATTTTACATCACAACTTTTGCATTTTCATGCACTGGTAATTCCTCGGAATTACATTTTCTAGTTTATTCTTGTGTTACTTTGTTACAGTATATTGACCTACCTGAGTTTTACCTTACATTCAATGTTACATGTTTAAACCTTTAATGGTCAACGCAATTCTCATCCTGAGGAGTGTCTGTGCCAGTTATATAAAATGTACAAGAGCCTGTAAGTTACAATCCTTGATGTTCAAACAAGACTTATTAGAGTTGTAGGCTATTTATTTATTTTTAAAAAACATTGTAATATTAGTCAGAAAAAACTTACAAACAATCATTCGGGCACAAACATCACAGAACTTGGGCTTCTTGCAGTAGTGGTCTTTAAATTTGTGTGGGTGATCATTAACCTTAACAACAGGTTCTGGGGGAGGGGGTGGAGGAGGTTCCTCTTCCTCCACCTCTTCATCATATAGAAAATAAACCTGTGGCAAATGAAAACAGAATAATCAGAAATGTTACAATTTGTAACTATTTACAATAGTAAACAAACTGCCGCAACTGGCCCATGGGGACCCAGGTTTAGTGCTGCCACTAACGACTACAGTGGGTACCACTTGGAATTGTCCGGTTTCACGTGTGAATCACACGTCTTTTATTTATATTTCCCCAGTGAAGCTGCAATGACCTAAACAACCAAGTAATAAGTTGTAAGTTGTACGTTATAAGTTGTAATACATTTCACGCAGCTGCGTGAATCACGGAAAGCGTGAATGAAGTGGCCACTTCTAAATGGGACCCACTGTAATTTTTTCTAATCTTTCAACAAATTTTCCGATTAGTCGACTAATCTAAACGACTAATTAAAAAAATAAGGTGTGTTATTGTTGTGTCCATTTTATTTTGAACTCAACTGAAGGGCCAAAGCATAAAACAAATGTCATCCATATATCAGCCTACTTTTGTTAGAAGATTTATTTAGTTATTAGAAAGTAAACTGTTTAAAAACATGTATTAACAATCTAAGCATATAAGTATCTGCATTTCCATTAGGCTATAGTTAACTGTCTGTAATACTATACTGTATCTGGATTTCGATTAGGCTATAGCAGGGGTCGGCAACCTATGATACGAGTGCCACGGGTGGCACGCCGTGGAATAAACACTGACACGCTGGCACCTCAGTATTATTACGATACTCATTTTATCTGTCCCGTATTAAAAATAAAAGTATCTGCCTCGCTGTGTCTGTGAGCGTTTGACTGCCGGCACTAGGACCCAGAGGACACCACTGCGTGGATTTGCGTCAGTTAAGTTGCAGGAGCGCAAATTTCAGATCAAAGTGTGTGACGTGACCAAACACACTGTCCGCTGTCTTCGTGCTGACATATGAATGAATGACAGAGCATGATATTGTGAACAATGGCAACGCTGGCTGCTGAAAAGGACACAAGAGTTTGGTTTTGTGTATTTGTGAAGGACCGTGCTGTGTGCACTTTATGCTGTGAGAATGGTGTGTACAGAATGTCAAGTGTTAAGCGTCATTATGAGACGAAGCACGAGAAGACCTTCAAAGATCAAGCAGACAAAGTAGAGTCAATTAAACTTGCTCCAGATATGGAAAACAAGCTAGCTCCTCCAAGGTTTTTACCACTGCTAAAGATCATGGACAGAAGCAAGCTATCGCATTGTGCATTGCATTGCGAAGCATGGGAAGCCGTTTATGGATGGCGAATTTATTAAGGAGGCGTTTCTCAGTTGCTCAGATGCTCTTTTTTAAAGCTTGCCAAATAAAGAAACCATCAAGTTACGAATAAAGGACATTCCCACGTCAGCTAGAAGTGTTCAGTGACGTATTGATGAAATGGCTGAGAATGTCAGAGCTCAGCAAACAGCTGGATTAAATGATGCTGCGGTATTTATTTAGTTTCAATGTGTAGGCTAGCTGTTTTTCAGTCTTTGAAATGTTGTTGTGGCTATTTTGTTAAGAATACAGATACTGTTATTGTTGAGAATAAAATTCCAGGTATATTAGAAATGTTTTTGTATTTTGTGTCATAATTTAACTTTGCGTTATTGTTGATAATGGCACACAGATGAGAAGAAATTTTCAAACTGGCACTCCATGTCACAAAGGTTGCCGACCCCTGGGCTATAGTATACTGTCTGTAATACTATACTGCAGGGGTCTCAAACACCCGGCCCGCGGGCCAAATCCGGCCCGCGTCCGGCCCAATTCCGGCCCGCGACGTATGTCAAAATAATAATGTAATCCGGCCCTTGAGACTATTTTTAATTGCGACAAACAACGATACTGATTAAAATAGACGATAGTTCCAAGTACGGTGACAAATCTCATTTGTACTCTGCTCCACTATGTGCTAGACATCCAGAGCTTCATTCAAACCCAAAATCGCTGCGCAAAGTTTTCAGGAAATACTTGTATTACACGCGAGAAACACAAAGACGTGCATTTGTAATGACGCGGAAGCGATGCAGGCCATAGTGTTGCATACATTTAAGCAGAAATAGGCCTACACCAAATGTTGAAAAACGTTTACATGTGATGAAGTCTTAGGTAGGCTATGCTATTCACCTATTCTAAATCTGAAGGAGAATATCCTTTTGGAGATTATGATCGATCGATCGTCTATTGAATGGAGGTGCGTCTGCGTGTATACGACGGTGTCCACTAAGCATACCATGCTTATTTCGACCCTCTGCCCAACATAGCTTGGAGGTTGCAGTTGTAATCGTGATGATAGTGTCCGTAGTGGACGTGGTACAGACAGCAGGGCTAGTAGAAATAGGGCTCTAAAGTCACCCGCAATATGATGCGAACTTCTAATTACCCGCGATAGGAACTGATTTGACCAGAATACTTTATTGTAGGCCTTGTGGTTTAGAAACCATATACATCTTAGGTGTTGGTATACATCTTAGGTGTTTTCCTGTTAATTTGTTATGTGGGTAATATGAAAAAAGGAAAGTAAACCTGCTCAAATATGTTCATCCAGTATTTACTGAAAGGTGCATAATTTGAGGTGCTTGCCATCCAGTGGCAAATTAGATGGTTAAATTTACCCCCTTCATAAACTTTTGTTTTACTCAAAGATTTTTACATTTACAGTAGGACTTTATCTCTGACCATTTTCAAGCCATGGCTTTTTGAAATTTTGATATAAAAATCCAATGGTGTTGCTTTCTTAACCCTGACGCTTATAGTTTGCCAGGTTTAAAAAAGTTATGAGAGGAAAATATTTTTATTTGGTGTGAAACACACACATACCCGTTTTTATGCTTTTCATTTGTTTTATAATTTGTATTAATATTTATTTTATCATTATTTTATTTATAAGGTTGCTAGCACAGGTGTCTAAAACTAGATAAAAACACTTGCACTTTCTGTTTGCAGTTGTGTGTGGTATTTGAAAAAAAGAATATTGCATTTTCAGAAATAGCCGGCCCTCCAATCAGATGACGTTGGCAGAATTGGCCCCCAGCTTATTTGAGTTTGAGACCCCTGCTATACTGTATCTGCATTTCCATTAGGCTATAGTATACTGTAATGGACACTATGGACATAATTCACCAGACTGTATTATTGACATGTATCCCCTTACTTACTTACGGTAAGTGTGTTCTGTGTTGTGAGTTATGCTACGATCTGAGATGCATTCCGCACGACACGTCAATGTATTATCTCGTTTTGTGTTATAGGGAAGCTGTCTCTTTAATGAAGCGCACCTTGATTGTTGATAGCCTATCACGGGCGGCATCATGTTCGTTTTAACAGTTTTTTGTATGAATGAATAAACAACACGCCGTTTCGTTGTCAACTTCACTTCATTTACTGCAATTTCCACTATACGTTTACACGTTCGCGTCTACACTTGCGTGCATGCCAGGGTTTAAAACATTATTTCCAAAGTCTAAGTAGCCTGTTTAATATCCAAAGACAGTCACTGTACTTCTCAATAGTTAATAACATAGAGTTAATAACATTACAGTGAGCCGTTTGAGACGGGAATCCAAATTTCTCGGGCCCACCCAATAGCCCCCCGCCCCCTCCAAAAAAAAAACCATGGTGTAGTGTATGTGTAAGTCCATGTTATCATACCATTATACCTTTCAACAGAGTCTTAGTTCCAATTAAAATTAATTTTCAACCACTTATCAACCACTATCCATATGATCCTTCAAATCTTGAAGCACATGCATGTGAACATGTGTATTTAATAGTGCTGCTCTGGCAGCATCTCTGGCTAACTTTGTGGAAATGCACTGATAGAGAGACAAACATGCATGTGTTCATATCTCTGGAACTTTACTTCTGAAATACATGAGTCAATATCTGTAGTGATATACTGTAACATGTATGCGGGTGGTCAATGGAGAATAAACAGGGTTAATGAATTAATGAAATATCCCAGGTTGCAGTGCGTTAGCTGTATGATAACATCTAAAAAATGTTCTGTTTACAAATATAACCATGCATTCCTATGTGTCACCTGTGATGATTGCAAGCATTGCAAGTGGTTTCATGTTGGTGGAATGAGCCCAGTGCTCTCCGTTCCTGTGGTAGTTTTGGGTCATTTAAGAGGGGTCTAAAGACATTCCTGTTCAACATGCACTTAGTTCTTTAAGCACTTATGCGTTATGGTTTGTATAATATTGTTTTATTTCCATTAGGCTGTTGATTAATTGCATTGCATGTAAATGCAATGGACTATTATTGCTGTTCTTCTTATTATTCTTCTTCTTCCGACCAACTTTGACGTTCAAAGGCTCTAAAACCACTGAACCGTTTCATTCAAACACTCCTACAAAGGTCTTGTAACGGAGATTTGTCCAATGTATTTTTCACATTTGTGAACTTTATACTTTTTGAGATATTTACAATAAAAGCGCAATAAATTCCCATTGACTTAACATTGACCGCCGTGGCGGCAACTTTTAGCATTATGACGTGACCTCCAGCTGAAAGCAATCAACAGTTGAACGTGAGCTACCGCTGGCCCTGGAGCTGTGAATCTTCTGAACGTCTTCGCCTGCTGTGCCTTGGTCACTTTATTTGCTCGTAAAACTCTTCTTCAGAGGCACATTTCTCTAATTACAGACAAGGTAAGTGTTCCGGTTTTTGGTATTTGAGTCATTTATGTCGTCAAACATTATGTAATGTAAGCGTGTATGAAATGATGGGTTACAAATAACTAAACTAACGTTATAACGTTAGGTAACGTTAACGTTAGTGAAATAGTTGACGTTAGCACCTTGCTACGTTGATATGTATTATGTAAGGAAACCCACTGTTAATCAACGTTAATATGTCGTCAACTTTACAGTGACGATTAGCTGTAGGTTTCGATAGCTAACAAAATGTAATGCACTAACGTTACATTTGTTCATTAGGCCTACCTACCAGGAGCGTTTTAACTAGAACGTTAAAGTAAACCAGAGAAGTAGGCCTACAGATACTAGGCTCTGGTTCTATTCAACATCAGGTCACTTTCCCTAGAATAGATTATGAATGCAGACTTCGTGGTGCTTGATTATAGCCTAGGGCTAGGCTGTGTGAAGGGACCTGATGAAACCCATCATGGGTTTCATTCATGGCATGAATAACGTTAGCTAACGTTACTTGTTGATGGTCATAACTTCTACTGTTCACATTTTAGTTAAAGTTAACAAATATATGCTCCTGTTTTTATTTTAACAAATGTTTAACGTTGTACACCGTTTGTTTGTGTATCAAATAGGCCAGGCTACGTTTCATTCTACACTCCTGATTCTTACGTAGCCTACAATAAGTAAACACTATCACGGTATACTATAGTTCGTCTATTGATGGGTTTCATCAGGTCCCTTTCAACAGACAATCAAGCACCTAGATTATGAATGCATTGGTGCTTTATTAATACTCCTGTGGAAAGGGACCGTATGAAAGCCATGAATAGGCTACTGCTAGGAAATGGACAATACGACTAAAGTCTTGTTAAAACACACAACAGAAGTTGAGCTATAATGTTTGTGTTGTCAACATAGGCTACAATGTTTACTTGGCCTACTCATTTCTGCATTGTTCTGGTCTATAAATTAAAGTGTAGCCTGGCACGTGAATCAAACTTTCCAGTTGTAGTACATCGTAATCTGTAGGAAAAAATGTGGCTGACAGACCTAGCAAGCTGTTTAAGTTATAGCAGTTGGTTATCAAGATACTTAGTATCAGAATGATCCGTCCTTACTCATATGATTATCAACAGCAACAACAGACCCTTTGCCTGCAAAGTTTTCTAAGCTGTTTACGTTTTATATTTAAAAAAAATATGATTAGCTATCACCTGTACTAAAACTGAAAACAATAAAACACAGAATTCTGCTTTGTTTGCAATTTAATATTATAGGCTAGTATTTAACTACCAGTAGCTTGATGGTGCAACAATTGTATTGTAGGCCTACTCTACCTTTTTTTTTTTTAATTGTCCTAGAATTGTTGAGAGAATTGTTTAAAAAGCTTAAACTGTTTACCATGTTAGTTGTTAGGTTATAATGTGTCAGCCTAATGTAATGTAACAACTTCACTTAAATACCTTAGTTGTATTGAACAATTGTACAATTGCAGACATTCCTTGTTTTGGTATAACTGTTAAACTTGTTTGCTTTTGCCTTTTAGGGTTCCAGACCAGACCAGTGGTGATGACCGTGTATGACATTACGTGTGTGCCTGTCTGTGTGCACACCTGTCAACCATACATCTCTGACAATGTTGCTAGCAACTGAAAGTAATTGTGGTGAATAATTACTTAATATTAATCTTAGACTGGCAAACTTCAGGAAAAACTCAGGAATGAAGTTTATTCTGTTACAAGCAGAGAGGGTACAAAAAATGGTCTATGGTCTATGTAGGCTTAGCGCAGGCTATGGCACAAGGCCATGGCCTCTGTTGGATCACCCTCTCTCTCTCAGTTCTCCATAGTCTAAGTCCAAGTCTAAATCCAAAATTACAATCCTTGTACTGAGACTATCACAATGATACCAGACATGAATACATTTACATTTCATGACACATGGATACATTATATCAAGGTAACATCCTTTGTCCTGTATACCTGATAGCCCTTGAACCACTACATTAGCATTTGATTGGGGGAGGGGAGGGTGTCTTTGTTTTAAACCAAGAAGGGCCACATGGCAATTAAATTATTATTAATTTTAACCGTAAAATTATTGCTATCACAACATACCTACTAACATACATTCTTACAAACATGTGACCATATCTCAACATATCTGCACATACCATTTAACCATACTGAGACTTATCTGAGATCTACACTGAGACATTCTGAGAAATATATTGTTGTGTGAGGACTATACTCACTAACTATATGGAACATGTATACCTGTGAATCATATTTGTCAACCATTCATACCTTTAATCATACCCAGGGTTCTTGCAGGTTTCAGTAAGTCAAATTAAAGACCTTTTTAAGACATTTTAAGACCATAAAGATTGAAATTTAAGACCTACACGACGCATTACCAAAAAATATTCAAATCAAAGAAATTCTGAAAAAATCATTGAAAAGTCGTTGAAAAAGGATTAATTAAATTTACAGATAAAGCAATCAAAGTAATAACCTTCCACACCCAACATCTACAACCCAACTGATTTTTGCATTGCTCACTTGTAGTATAGGCTACTCAAGGAAAAATATCCGTGTCACGTACCAAATGCCCTAAACCTTAAGCCCAAAATGAAAATAATCTAAAACAAACTAGCCCTCAAATAGAATAGATTTCATCAAGGAAGTCAAAAATGAGACTGGAGTTGAAACTGGGTGTGAAAGTGTGTTTTGGGTGGACACTCTGCACTTGTCTGTGTGTGTGTGTGTGTGTGTCAGGGTTTCCGTTGTCCGGTAATTACCGGACATTGGCCGGAAAATAAATGAAATGTCCGACAAAATAAATCTCTCCGGTCAAATTGTCCGATTGAAATTGGCTAATAATCCCGTCCCCTAACGCAATCTGAATTTGAGAATAAGCCTTAATATGTAAGCCTATATTATACGTCCTCTGGCTATGTTTTTAAATGAACAGGCTCTTGAAAAGTAGGCTATTAAACAACACGCATAGCCTATGCTGCATTTCAAATAGGAAGCGCACGCTTAAAATGTCCATGTTAAACAACGAACAAATGAGTGAGGCGGTTCAAACATGGCCAGGCCCAGGCAGACTAGCCTTAAAAGTTTTTTCAGAGGCCAGACGCGATGGATGATAATAAATTGCTAACGTCTGAAGCCTGTCCGGTCAACTCCACCACCCCCAGATAAAATACAGAAGTGTCGGGCGTAGGCCTATCTGTCGGAATCAGTGACGTTGGAAGTGGAGTTGCGGGGGTGCGGCCGTTCCAAGACACTGTCATTCTCCGTGTACACTGGACATGCAACTATGTTCTTTACCCAAAGCATACAGTAGGCCTATGCTTTCTCTGTCTATAATCTGCAGGGTTAGGGCCTCCTCGACGAGGAGATTGCTGGTCCGCTGATAATTTCCGGCACAATTAAACTGTAGCCTCATCATTAAACCGTGGGCCGAAAGAAAAAGAAATTAAACATTTCCCAGAATAATCAACATTTCTTCATTTATTGTTATCAAATAAAGAGGCATATCTTAGGGGGTAGTGGTGTGAGCGCTCATTCTTGTGTGTGCGCATCTGTGCAAGTTAAACAGTCACTGGAGATAACGTGGGTAGCAGCAACAAACAACGTAGCCTTTTTAAAACAACAAACTTAGTGGACTCTTGCTGTCCATGAAAACATAGATACTGGCTAGATCTTGTTAGGCATGTTTAAGTTAGGCTAATGAACACGTTGCATTCTATACAGCCTGATTATGTCATTCTTTAAGCTACATAGCCTGTCTCCAGTTTTCCTCAATTTGACTAAGAAGCGTAATAGATATTTGACCGGCATATCACCAAAATGTCCGGAAAAAGAAACCTCACCATTTTTTTCTAGCGGAAACTCTGGTGTGTGTGTGTGTGTGTGTTTGCATGAGAATGTGTGTGGGTGCGGTATGTGTATGAGCCTTGTCAAGGATGTCGTTAGGCTTACAGTATTTTGGGGGAGCTGAAACCACCCAAAGATGATCAAAAGCCCTCCTAAAAATATATAGTATTAATATGCGTCCAAATTCACTTCCATTATTCTCTGTTGAATTGCTCACGGAGTACTTATCTCGTACAAGTAGCACAGACGTCACTTGAAAGAGCGAAACCGGAGCTTTCGAATGATGTTAGCGGCTAGTGCTGATAAACAGTTTGTATTTTGTGGCTAGCTTATGTTTCTCTGCATGCTCTCGCTTGTGACTCCAGCGCCTTCACACCCAGAGTCCCTAATTGAATAGTTTTTTTGCAAAGTTTGCAGCGAGCCTCGTACCTGGAGCTGGTACCACTTGTAACCAACAGCAGACATCGCTGTGATCTAGCCAGTGTTGCCACAGTTACCTTGGAAAAGTAATCTGATTACTCCTTTAAAACGTAACTTTTACTTTTAAAAGTTACTTAGTTACTTTTAAAATCAAGTAATCAGTAAAGTAACTGAGTTAGATTACAAGTTACTTTATTAGTTACTTTCAGCAGCTGCCAACAACACCCCCCACCCCCCACCTCAACATAAAAATGACAACCGGTTTTGCCAATTGGAAATGCATTTTAACAGTAATGTCAACAATGTATAGCAGACATCCCAACCTGCCCTTTAGCCTACTTAGATACTGAAATTCAGATGTTTGTGCAATAATGTCTAGTCAGTACACCAAATAAGGAAGGCCTATAGATAGAAATTGTGATGATAAAATATGTAGATTTTGGTAGTTTGGGCTTTTCATTTTCAAAAGCGGTGTTTGCAAAGAAAAGGCTTTTCATGTAGCCTTGGCAACTACCCATCTAGGCCTGAATAATAGCAAATTAAATGACACTTGTTAAACTCACCTCAACAAGTCTTTTGCAGCCATGGGCAATGCTACAAACAGTGCAGTGTGCAAGACTCATTATGTTTTACTCTTATGAGACAAGGGTACACTTTTGTGTAGTCTGATGTGAAATGGGTCTTAAATGTTCCTTTTTGGAGGCCACTGACTCTGCCATGACGCTCCTGTAGACACACTGAACTGATTAATTTAGTTCGGGAGAAAAAAGATAAAAGCCCACCTACACTGAAAATGTATTGGTTGATTTAGCAAAACAGGCCAGGATGCTCTGTCTTGGTTGCGCTTCAGGAACACACGCACCACCCCTCTCTCTCTCCCTCTCCGTCGTGTGCATGCTAAACTCAGATGCACACGCGATTTGAATTCCCGGTCTTGTTCGTTCTAGATTCCGGGAGATTTTATCTAATTTGCGGGCGCCAGGAAGTCGCTATCGGGAGACTCCCAGAACTTCTGGAGACTTGGGATGTGTAGCTAGACAGCACTTTGTCACCAGTACAGAGTGTACAACGTACCTTAATGTTATCATGTTTAGCAGACACAAACTCAAAATAATGACTGTATAGCTAAAATGCGCATCTCTTTCCTCCCTCCATTGTTGTTTATATTTGTGTTGCTGCGTGGTATTACACGTGAGTCATCATGCTGAAAATGTGCGCGTTAATCCCCGAGCAGGTATTGCATTTATCACAGGATTTGTAGATTTATCACTGCGTAGGCTACGTACCAACACCAATATCCCCCAGAAAGAACTACAACACACTGAACCAATGTTCTGAGCAGCCGTTTTTAAGACGTTTTAAGGCCTTAAATTTAAAGTTCTGAATTTTAGGCTTTTTAAGACTTTTTAAGACCCCGCGGGAACCCTGCATACCTGTGCTGTAAAATCTGTGAAACATAGCTGTGCTGTTAGATAGTGATGGGGATGAGACCGCCTATGCCGAGTCCGAGACAAGACCGAGTCTTTGAAGGGTCGAGACCGAGTCCGTTGGTTTTCAAATACAGTCGAGTCCGAGTCAAGACCGAGTCTTTGAGGAAGCAAGTCCGAGTCGAGACCGAGTTCTTTAGGAGTCGAGACCGAGTCGAGACCAAGACCATAAAAACATGTCAGTTTTCATATTCATGATTTAATATCACCCCAATTAATAATCAACAGTTAGGCCCAGGCTTGGAATTTCACCATTTTAGGGGCAAGGCCACTTGGCCTTCAGTTGGGCATATTTGGTGGGGGGCACAAAGGCCACATGTCAGGGCATCAAGGCCAAAGTTAACTATACAGTAGTAGGCTATAAAAATAATCAAAGTTGTATTTAGCCTATTCACAGCAGTAGACCTGAATCACTGTATGAAACATTACAAAAACATGAAACATGACATATTACATAGAACTGTAAATCATCTGATCATCTAATATTTAGATGTCTAGGCTATATTTAATATTTATATTTATTTTATATTTGGCCTGTTATGGAATGATGTATTGAACAATTTAAGCACAGCTCAGCTTTAAGAAACTGATGCAACCTAGATGCATGCTTAGCATTTTTTGATCATTAAGACTCCTTTCACAAACTCTTACTCAGCTGTATATCCTCTGATTTTAATATTTACCTATATCTAGGCAATATTTGTAACATTTATTTTGTATTTGGCCTGTTATGAAATCATGAAGAACGATTTAAACACATTTTGAAACCTAAAGACCAAAGTTGGAGACATGAATGTAGACCTTGCAGCATTTTTAATTTAACCGGAATACTCTGGAACGGCTTACTGTACCAGGGACTGCTTTACACCTCTGTGTTCGGTAAGGTCTGCTGTTTATTCTGATATATGGTTTGTCATGTGTTGAACAAAGGGTTCGTGAAGTATTCCACCAAGATGAATGGGTAGGGAGATGGGTGTAGCACCTTATGTAGATGTTATGATTAAATTTAATTATATTATTTACTTTTCTCGCGAACCGTTCACCACAGCAATTAGCGGCTAACATTGTTTAAAAGCTGAGAAAAAGCTCTTTCATGTGATGTGATACATGTGCCTGTGTGATGAGTAGGCTTAGCGATTGCGAGTATATCAACTGAGAAGAATGGGTGAATTTGGACGCACTTTCTGTCTTGCCATGTGCTGTCATTTTCTCCACTGTGTAAGACTGAATTAGTTTGCGCTGTGATGCTAAGAATATTTTACGGATATTAAACGGACGCAAAGCAGAATATTGAAAGAAGGGGACACCAAGGCCAACAAGGGGCAAAGACGTGGCTGCCGTGAAATTTCATTTTGATTTTTTTTTATATATGAACATAAAAAAATGTGTTGGTCTCGAAGACTCGGTTTGAAATTACGAGTCCTTCTCCTCCCACTGTGGTCCGAGACCGAGTCAAGACCGAGTCTTTGAAGGAACAAGTCTGAGTCGAGTCCGAGAAAGCAGAAATCGGTCTCGAGACCGGACTCGAGTACTACATCACTGCTGTTAGACCTCTCTTTTTAGACCTGAGCTGTGGTGTGTGAAAAAAAAGATTCTAACATAAGTTCTGTCTAAAACTGATCATCTGAAGGGCTGACTCTTTTATTCTTCAGTGTATATATCACCATCAAATTTGACCTAATACCATTAACTGAGGCCTCTAGCTGTTGCTGCCAGTTCAGAGTTACCACTGATAAATAGATCTGTCTTAGGATAATATGATTGGCATTATCAAGTTCTGTATATATAATATACACAACTGTGATTTTTACTTCAAGCTTACATTGGTAAGTGTTCATTAGTGTATTCTGAGTATTATTCTGCTGTATTAAAACAAAGAATGTTGATCAATATTGAATTGACAATTTATTTTTACTGACTGTCATATACTCTAAGCTAACATCTAACCAAGTAAGTGGTTTTCAAGAATACTGTAAGACTATGTAATCTGAATAATCATACTGTAAGTAATATAATGTTATACACAGCAGCTTTTTTGCATTTACATGCAACGGTAATTCCCTGGAATTGCATTTTCTAGTTTGACATTATTGTTTATTATTGATATTCTCCTTAATGTAGTTTTACCATGTCATTGTTTTTATAATATTGATTGAATGGACATTATTGTTTATTATTGCTTTTAACCTCATTTTCATTGTTTATTTTATTAGGCTATTGATTGAATTGACATTGTTGTTTATTATTGCTGTTGCCTGGTGACACCAGTGGATACCACGCATCAAATATGTAAATTTCACAAACGCACCACGTCGGTGCTTTGTTGGATTCCCACGGGTTGCGGCCCGCAGGTGCTCAGGCCCGCCATTGCCGCTTGTGGCTATATTTGTCATTCTTTCTGATGCCAGTGGGTGGCGCTATGCCAAATATGCATTATGGGTGTGTGAATATTATCATTACCATGGTATTCAATGACCTGTGAAGTATAAAACATTTCAAGCCATGCATGGTGAATTAAGACACATTTATTGTTTATGTGGAAGGGTATTAAAATGAATCATTTTGCCATTTCATCAAATTACAACATATCAAAGAAAACTTCACAATTTAGAATCAGGAGCATCTTGCCATCATGTATACCAACCTGACATGAATTGGATAAACCGTCTAGGAGGAGTATGCTAAAATTGATCATGTCCACAACGCACAAAATCCCAATTACCTCACGTCCTGTGGCCGTGGCTAATGGCATGTTTAGGCTAGGGTAGGCTAAATACAGTTATGTGCAGAATATGGTCAATATTGTAGGATACTGGCGCGAATAGACTCAAAGCGGCAAAAGTGGATGTTCCTAACCCTGGTCACTGGTCAAGTGCTACCTGGTGGTTGTTTGGGTCATTGCAGCTTCACTGGGGAAATATAAATAAATTCATGATTCACGCTTGAGGTCACGTGAGAGTCACGTGTGAAGCTGCACAATTTGAAGTAGTACCCACTGTACACCAGCTGCCAACCAACAACCATATAGGAGAAAAGTGGGAGCACAGCTTTGCTCAACGAAGGAGGGCTCCTTTCCTAGGACAGAGCAGGCTGCTCATGGCCGCCCTCCCAAACCTACACACCTACATACAGAGGTGCGAGACTGAAGGTGCACAGCCGGCGGCAGGGTGTTTCACTCCTCAACAGCTAAAGTGATGGGGATCCAGAACATCAAACCCATAGGTCCTCAACACCCTTGCAAATGGCTACCGCCTTCAATTTCGCTACCAGCTCCCTCTGAACTCTGGGATTTGCGTGTCGAGTCCTGAAATCCACTTCACACTACTTTCAGAAATACAATCCCTCCTAGACAAGAATGCTATCAAGGAGATAGACCCTTGGGGCATGTTCTCCACCTACTTCATTAGACTGGCGGCGTCTAAACCTCAAACAGCTGCCCTTTTGTGTATTTTAGTGTCCATTTAGTGGAACCGGGAGACTGGTTCATTAGAGATCTGAGGGACACATATACCCATTGCTCCTCCACACCGTCTCTTCCTTCGTTTCCACTTTGAAGGCCACTCATTCCAGTTCTAGGTGCTACCCTCTGGCCTATCATTGGACCCTGGGTATTCACCAAATGCATACACGAGGCTCTGTCACTAGGCTTTGCTCTTACACCGCCAGGGCATCTGAGTTCTCCCTTACCTGGATGACTGGCTGCTTTACGCGGGGTCACCAAACCTGGACGGTTTAAATGCTCGGACACTACTCCACCATGTTGCAGCTCTTGGTCTGGCATTGAACTTCACAAAGAGCAAATGGAAACCTTCCCAGTCTATAGACTTCATAGGTATCCTATTAGAATCAAACACCAAACAAGCAGGCCTCACTCAGGAAAGAGTTCGGAATATGTTGGGAGTGGTGACACGTGTAAGATCAAGCCAGACTGTGCGGTATGGCATGCTGCTACGCCTGGCAGGCATGTTGGCACACTGGGGAGGCTACATCTCCGGCCCTTCTAATACCGGCTGAGGACCATGAGGCTTTCAGCCCAAACACAAAAACGGGTGCTAATGACTGTCCCCCCAAGAGTGCTGCCTCTCTAGACCAGTGGATGCTGAGGTCTTTTCCCCTCAGGGGGGTTCCACTGAGGCCACCCCTAGCAAGGAGGGAGGTCATCATCACAGACGCCAGCCAGCATGGAGCTGGGGTTTGGAATCACCAGGGAGTACACAGTGTGTGGCAAGGCAGGCTTCAGACCTACCACATAAATTATCTGGAGCTGTGTGCAGCCTGGCTTACACTGCAGCACTTCAGAGATTTGGAACACAAACATTTTCTGATTCATTCCGGCAACACATCAACAGTCTACCATGTCAACTACCAAGGGGAGCCAGTGTTGAACAGCCCCACCAGACATATTTGACTGTGGGCAGATGCACACCTGCTATGTCTGAGGGCGATTCAAGTGCCCGGGACAAACCCTGTGTTGCCGATGTCTTGTCCCTTGTCCCTCAACTAAAAGTCCCAGACTGAAGGATCTGAGGGGCCGAGCCGGACAGCAGTGGGTTATTAAATCTTTTAAATAGTCAGGTGTTATCTCAATGTAATATGGGGGAGTAGTGTCTGAATGAGGAGGTTGTTCAGATGATCTGGAGCACCTATGGGCAAGCAGAGGTGGATCTGTTTGACTCACTGTCTGAGGTGGTTTTCGCTGCAGGGCGAACCAGTGGCTAAATGCTATATGCATTCCCACCGTTTCTGTTACTTTGGCAGACACTCCAGCAAATAGAGATGACCAACCAGCCAGTGCTTCTGAATGCACCATATCACGTCCACAGCCCTTGGTTTTACCTTCGCAAGGCACTCTTGACGTGGCCACCCAGCCAATTACCGGTCAGGGTAGACTTGTTGACCCAGTTGAATGGGCGTCTGTGGCATCATCAACCGCAGAAACTGAAGCACTTTGGGAGGTCATGCAGTGTATTAGACTGTTCACAGGGGGTGAGGGACACTATTTTAAATGCCCCATCTACAATCTCGCTGAATTGTAATAGATGGAGGTATTTTTCATCGTTAAAAAAGTTCTCAGCTTTTTAACGATGTTAGCCCCTAGTTGCTGTGGTAAACGGTTCACGAGAAAAGTAACTTTAGTTTAATCATATTATTTTACATACAGTTCTGCGCCCATCTCCCTACCCATTCATCTCGGTGGAATACTTTAGGAACCCCTACCGGTGTAAAGCATTCCCCTGTACAGTCAGCCATTCCAGAGTAATCCAGTTTTGAATTTTCAGCAAATTTCCACATGCATGTCTCCAACTTTGGGCTTTACATTTCACAGTCACAATGTGTTTAAATTGTTCAGTACATTATTTCATAACAGACCAAATACAAAACAAATGTTACAAATATTGCGTAGATATCTGTAAATATTAAAATCAGAGGATATACAGCTGACTAAGAGTTTGTCAATATAGCCTTAATGATCACAAAATGCTAAGCATGCATGTAGGCTATTTGAGTTTCTTAAAGCTGAGTTGTGCTTAAATTGTTCAATACATGATTTCAACAGACCAAATAGAAAATAAATGTTAAATATAGTCTAGATATCTGTAAATATTAAAATTGATCATATTCTATGTAATATGCCATGTTTCATGTTTTTGTCATGTTTCATATTGATGCAGGTCTACTGCCGTGAATAGGCTAAATACAACTTTGATAATTTTATGTAGAAAACTGTATAGTTAAGTTTGGCTTTGGTGCCCTGACGTGTGGCCTTTGTGCCCCCCACCAAATATGCCCAACTGAAGGCCAAGTGGCCTTGCCCCTAAAATTATGAAATTTCAAGCTTGGTTGTGATATTGATTGGGGACATGAGAATGTTAAGTTTGTGTCAAAACAAAGTCAATTCCACACAGGAAGAACATGTTTATGTACGTGTCTACAAATGAAGAAAAGATGTGATATGTGGTAGACACACTAAAGCATATTCTATGCTATTGATAAAAAATAATTGCAATTTATTAATATGCACAACAAATGTCATGCTGTGAACTAGCCCTAGTCACGTCATAGTAAATTAATATATCTGTTTTATGTAGATTTGTGCATCTGTAGCATTTTCCACTACCAAATAATGTGCAGTGCAGTTATACTACAGTACAGTGCAGTACAGTAGTATTTCCAAAATACTGCATTTCTGCAGTGCAGTACAATGTAGTTTTTTGTATCCAAAATACTGTATTTCCTGCATAAGAACTGCAAATATTTCTTCTAAAACTGCAGTTTTGACACTTGAAGTAATGCAGATATTTTTTTATGTAAGGGATATAATAAATATAGCTGCAAGCAGCAATGTGGGGGCCTAGCAGTACACTAGCAGGAATGGCATTGCCATGGCATAAGCAAGCACTCACAGCAACTTTCATGGCAATTGGGCCATAAAGAAGGCTGAGATATCAATTTATTTACTTTGTTACAGCGCCCCTATAGGCCAAACACACCAATGTCCACACATAGGCAAATTACACAATAATCTAACAATCAGCTATCATGTCCCTGTACCAAGATTGGACTTCATACATCAAAGCGTTGCTAAGATATATGACCTCACTTTCTTAATTACAGTGCCCCTAGAGGCCAAATGATGTCAATTTCCAAGTGCGTCCTCTCAATCAGGTGACAAGTCCCTGTACCAAGTTTGGACTTTTCTTGCATGTCCTCAAAATCAACTACCATGACCCTGTTTCAAGTTTGGACTTAATACAACAAAGCGTTGCTGATATACAAGCTCACTTCCTGTATTGCAGCGCCCCCTATAGAGGCAAAATGATGTCAATTTCCAAGTGCGTCCTCTCAATCAGGTGACAAGTCCCTGTACCAAGTTTGGACTTCATACATTAAAGCCTTGCTGAGGTAAGAGCTCACACTTCCTGTTTGGTGGCTTCATCGCCTTTTTTGATTGGCTGTCACGGGCAAATAAACTTGAAATTAAAAAAATCTGACAAGTATCGTTTGTGCGGCACAGTCTGAAGATCATCTCCGCCAAGTTCTGTGAATATCGGATGAAATTTGTAACCGCTGAAACTTTTCGTAGAGTTTGGGCTAAGTCCAATATGGCGGACATCCAATTTGGCGGAAAGTAATGGGATAGGGTTCGATGAACTCAGTATGGTCCAAGAATTCAGACACTACCTCAGTTGTGAAAATCAGAGAAAAGAATAAAGGATCACGTGCATGAACGCATGTCCAACATTGAACTGGTGGTGGCGCTAGAGCATCCAAAGTATATGCATAAAAATTGCTGTGAGTGATTGGGACAGTGTACTGACTAATGGTGTTGAGCTTTGTTATGTTAACTCAAAGCGTCACCGAGGTGTTAATCCACTTCGTGTTTGGCAGCTTCGTCTCCATATTTGATTGGCTGTCACAGGCAAACAAATTTAAAATGGAAAAATCTGGCAAGTATATTTTGTGTGGCTCAGTCTGAAGATCATTTCCGCCAAGTTCCGTGAAAATTGGATGAAATTTGTGACCGCTGAAACAAAGAGTTTGGACTAAATCCAATATGGCGGAGGTCCAATATGGCAGAAAGTGATGTAATAGGGGTCATTGAACTCAGGTCGGCCCAGGGATTCCAACAGTGCCTGATTTGTAAAAATCGGACACACCGTTCAATGGTCACATGTGTGAATGCAGGTCCAGTTACAACCCATTGGTGGTGCTAGAGTGTTGGGCATAGAGTTCTGTAAATTGGTGAGAGTGATTATGGGACTGTCCTGAATCAGTGCACCAAATTTCATAACTTTTGACCCAGCGGTTCAATTTTCGGCCAAATTTTGACCCTTTGGTGGCGCTAGATGGCTGGGTTTAGAGATCCGTAGATCCGTAAATAAGCGTGAGTGGTCAGTGGAGTGTCCCAAAACTTTCTGCTAAATTTCAGAGCTTTTTAGCCAGGCATTCTATGGGCTGCCATAGACTTCAGTGGCAGAGGAATAATAATAGGAAAAGCTTTGCTTCTAGGCCCCCAAATATAACCGCAAGCGGTGATTAACGGGGTTCAAGGTTTGCAAAATGAACATGAGGTAGCATAGCTTTCTAGCCTGGGTGCCAGCCGAACTTAGTCCCGCCCACAACATTTGAGGTTGGGAAGTTCGGTCTGGCATTGCTGTGGAGCAACCAGGGGGTCAGGATTTGAAGGGTTAGCTTCAGCCACTTAGCATGGCATTTGGCCGCCAACATTTTTGAAAACATGGCGTTACATGGTTGCAACTTCCGGCACCAGTTTTCACATGCTGATTGGTAGATGACAGCTCATGCACGAGTTTAGTGTTGGGCACGAGCGTCCTCACGCTTCCACGTTGGTTCGCATTTCTGGAAGACGACAAATAAACAACTAACTACTTGTATTAAGCTACTGATACTTGTCTTAATGCCTACATGGTTAGGCTGTATTATACCGGACTTTGTGGTAAGTAAAATAAAAAATAAATCGTTGTCATATCAGGATATTATTTGCCTTATGTGTGGTTTGACAACTGACTATGACCATACATTTTAGCAGATGCATAGCAATGACCTATATCCAATTATTAGCCTACTCATTGCGTTGTGTATTGCGTTACTATTTTAAAACGTAGACTGTATTCCTACCTGTAGTCCATGACAACGCAACGCCTGGATCATGTAATCTGTCTCCCCAAGTGATTTAAAACGGAACGTCAATAACTAACAGTTGCAGACTCTTGAAATGCCTGCTCGAACCACAATACCCGAGGGATGTGCGCTTCTATCGGTAAGTTTAACTTGCGTTGGCTTCATTTCATCTGCCTGCAAATGTAGCCTAGGTTTAACAAGCTGCAAATTCACACTGGATGCAGCAAAAATCCCAGCTATCCACAAGTTTCTTACATCCCATCATGTCTACTTAATTATTGTAATTTTTGTTAGATAGCCTATTGCGTAATAGGCCTACAACCTGTCCAAATATAGCATTTAGGAATCATTGTTTGTGTAGCCTAAAGTGACTCAATATTGATTCACATTGTTTATTATCACATATGAACATCATATTAAATAACCTAGGACTTCAGAGACAGGGCAAACTTCTACCACCATTCCCAAAATGTTATCCCAACCAATTAAATAAATTTGCGCTTATAATGAGGTGAAGTGAAGCGTGTTCCCGAACAACTTCTTTTCCTCTGAGGGAATGTCCAATCTTCATCAACGACATACCGTTGTACCTTACGTTGTCTCCGTCTGTAACGTGGAATCTAATAGGCTAATTCTAGCTGGTGCCGGAAACGAACACCCATGAAATGCCATTTTCGTAAAGATGGCTGCGGTCAATTTCATGCTTTTTTGGCTGAAGTAGCTAGCCTAGCATGGGCCATTGAAATGAATGGGGGCGGGACTTAGTCACTCTCTCCAGTTATATATAATACCTCCATGGGAGCAACTATGCTCGCACCAGAGTTGGGCGGACCAATCAAATCGGGCTTTACGATGATGGACAGGTGAGCAACAGCGCCTCGTCTATCACGTCATCTGAGCACGCTTAGGTTGATTATGTTTGCAACAAAAATGCTGTGGCTAGAAGGAGACAGATGCCTTCTAAGATCCCATATGGAAAATGCATATTATTTCAATGAGGTTTTATTTCTGAAAACTTTGGTCAAAGTTGAGACGTGGGAAAACTCATGGTTTCACTTTCATCAAGGGAAAACAGCGTGTTGCATTGTGACATGTTGTTCCCTCGTTTGTTTGAAATCTCTGATTGACCACCTGTTCGAGGGATTTGGGACAGCCTTTCCCAGTTGTTTATAACATGTTTGTAGCATGTTTGCATGTTTGTGTTCAACGGAATTATTTTTAAAAACGGAGGGGATATAGGATATCAGTTTTTTCCTAATAGTCTACCCCAGTGGTTCTCAACCTTTTTTCAGTTATGTACCCCCTGTGAAATATTTTTTTCAGCCAAGTACCCCCTAACCAGCGCACAAGAATTACCGCTATACGCTTCAACCACGACTCCATCGTTTGAGTTTTGACAGTGATTGACAGGTGATGGCAGGTGGCATGTGACAGGTTGGGTCGAACCATCCTGGTATGGGGGGGGCTCTGGGTTTTTAGGATAATGAAATTGAATAGCCTGCTGAAATATAAAATTAAATTTATAAACTTATATTTTCCTGAAATATTTTAAAGTATTTTTGCATGGATTCTACTTTTTAAATATATGTATATTTTTATATTTGTTCATGTTTTAGTACTAGCATTGATTTTATTTTGATTTTTAAAGAATTAAAATATAATAAGCGTATTATAAAAGTTCTTATATTTTGACATGTATCTCACCACAGCAAGCACATAGCTTTACAGCTTTACATGCATTTCATGTGTGTGTAGGGCAGACTGTCCTGAATCTGGCAATATCATTGCCATGGTGGAGGGATTCTCTGGGGGCTGAGCAATTTACAGACATACAGTGGGCAGTGCTTCGACTTGGCCAGCTTCACTCGCGGTCCGCGCGTGGGATCACGCGACTTTAATTTGTATTTTCCCAGTGAGACGCTGCAACAACCCAAACAACCGGTAGATGGCTCAAGTGAGCAGGGTGTCTCGTAAAAAGAAATGGAGCCTGGAAAACCCTACACAGACTTCACTGCAGACTGGTTTAGAAATAATTTAATAGCCAGAAATATGCCTGCCCTGCCCTAATAAAGAAATATTTGGTTAACTGCAAGTGAATCCCGTTTGCAGCCGTAGAAGAGACGCAGGACAAATTAAACATTCTGGTTTTCTCCGAGTGCAACGATGATAGACAGACATCATTTGGACAAAATATAGAGCATATTAACCTCCGTTGCTCAGCCAAATGCCTTCCTGTTACGTCCTGTTATCACGGAGTTGCAGGCGATAAACGATTTTTGATGGTCACAAGTTTACTTCATTATTTTATTTTTTTGATTATTAAAGAGTGTTTTTCATTTAAAGGTTTGACTTCGTGCTTATTCAGTAGAGCATTTAGTGCTCTTCCCAATCCCAGACGTTCATATTGCATGTTTGTTTGTAATGGATGCAACCGCGAGATAGGCTACGCGTTTGACGGCAATGAGTTGTTAACAGACATGAACCAAGACATATAGCCCAGCAGCAATCTAGGGACTGTTCGTTGTTTATTGAAGGGGCCACCAGAGGAATTTTGAGTGCTTCAGTCAAAAGTTGCATGACCCTCCCTTGCCTGCTAGAAATTGTTCAATGACCCTCCGACAGAATTGTTAAAAATAGACATGACCCTCCCCTTGCCAATTGTCGCATGTCTTCCGCCCGCGCTGCTTTGCGCCACAGCCACACACTGTGATAACGTTCTTAAATCAATCTTTCGTGAGCTTGCATGCTACCAGTCCTTCCTTTTCAAATGTGTTGCGCCTGTTTGCACAATTTCACAAATAATCATATGTGATTAATAATATGACAAATAATCCCTGTGCATGGGGACCGAAACAATGCATGACAACTTTTTCCGTGTTTATCACGTATTTTAACTTTCCCCCGCTGTCTTGCCGTAGAATAGGCTATTCCATATTTTAATACTCTCATAACAACCCTGCCTTCGGGCCTGTCTCTGTGTTGCCCTGTTGCTACCCCTTGCCCTTCCAACTAAACAGATGTCTTCAAATCATCGTTTTCCTTGCTTGAATGTCATAAACATACAACTTTATGCAGCAGAATTAAGCATAGGCTACTTGGAACATAACACATTTGACAAAGGACAGATGTATCGTAACACCCCCAATTATCACCACTTTTGTTAAGAAATTCTAAAACAACGATGTTTTTTAACACTTCAAAATAACATTTGCTAAATTAACCTTACATTTTTCAGTAGCCATAGGTGTGTAGATTTGAACAAAATATGGTTTGGTTCTTAACGGGAGCATTTACTGCCTGGAATATCCGATTTTGTTTACCACGCTCAGAGTTATAGTGCTGGCCTGATGGGTCGCCTATTTACACCGTTTCAACGGCACATGGACGGTTAGACCGAGAATTCTCGTCGTGAAATTAAAATTCCACTGGAGCTCCAAGCGGTTGTGTACACGCAGCCTTACAACACTGTTTACAGCTCTTTGAGTCACGGTAAAATGTCATTTTTGGTACATAGCTAATTTAGATACACCTATGGTGTGGGTGGTTGCGTCTCTTTAGGAGTCCACTGTCTTGGTTTGTATAGAAATGGATATTAAGTGACACGCAAGACGGTGGAAATACGGGACCGACGGTAATGGGGGAGTTCCGATATGTTGCTAGTGACAAAATATTAACTTTCAGTGTTTTACGATGTCTTTGTCATGGGGAAGTGTTTTTCCCCATGCATTTATTCTAGGCTACTGTCAGTGACTGCCGTGAGAGAAGCGGGTTCTGTGTTTCGTTCATGTCAGTGACTGACGCGAGAGAAGCGGTGTCTGTGTTGTGTTGCGTTGCGTTGCGTTAATTTATTTTCATTGGGCATGCCGTGCCGTGCCGTCCACAGCTCTTCAGTTCTGACAAAGCCGAAATTACTCCTTTTGAAACAAATGAGTGCAGGAAGCGCGTTTGTATGGTTATATTGCTTGACGGGGGGGATCCCAAGCAGCTTTCAGCCATAAGGCTACTTTGAGAACATTTCAATTCACCCGACACTAATATCAAAAATGTTGAAAACTGTTGAAAACCTTAGATGGCAGGAAAAATCTTCAGCCTATTAACTGACCACCCGATTCATGTTGGCTGGGGGGGAAGGGGGGCCATCAGACATTTGTGACCAGTTTATCCAGCCCTGCCCCCAACAAATCACACCTTCCCACCTCTGACAGCTTAAAAGAACTCACAGACCTGCGGCATTTTGCCGTGTTTTGAAATCCTATGCAGCTACAGGAGCTTCCAATCTTGAGGAAGCAATTTTGCATTGTAGGCATAACTAACATGCAATAACGCCACCAACAACAACCAAAACTAGGCTAATCTAGTGTTAATTTTGTCACCTATTTTTAATTTAGTCTTAGTCTTAGTCTTGTGACGAAATGACCTTTTTAGTCTTTGTCATATTTAGTCATTCAAATATAATTTTTGTTAGTCAAGTTTTAGTTGACTAAAAGTCTCGTCATTTTAGTCTAGTTTTAGTCAAAAGAAAACTAAAGGTATCTTAGTCTTAGTCAGTTTTAGTCAACACATTTTAGTCTTTTTTTTTATAACAAATTATTTCTGATTACCATTTCAGTCAAATAGTGTTTCACACATCTCAATTTTCCAACAATATTGTGTGTCCACAGGGCTACTCGTCTGTTATAATTACTCATTCTGATTTTTTGTTAGTCAGTATGTTTACATGCACAGGTAAGTCGAGCTACAGTTATAGCTCGGCTGGGATTTGACCATAGACAGTAAAAGATTTGACTGGACCACTGTCATATTCGTAGACCAGTGTTTCTCAAAGTGTGGTCCGGGGATCACTGGTGGTCCACAAGGTATCCCAAGTAGTCCGCGAGCAGACGTGGTAAAATATAATATAGATGAGTTGTTTGCAATATTGAACCAACTTGTATGTAAAAACAGTTCTGCAACTAAGATATGCCAGTTTAAATCATACAGTATGAATCCACACAATAAGAAAAGTACAAAGACAATAAGCAAGGTGGTTCAGTAGGCCTATTGTGTAGACTAATTATAGGCTACTGTTGAAGTAGGTCTAATCTTTTTTTTTTTTAGATAGGGTTAGTTAAGTGGTCCTGAAACTGAAAAGGTTTGAGAAACACTGTCATAGGCCAAAGTATTAATGTTTTAATCTGCCTCGCTAGATGGCGATATGCGCCCAAACACAACACATTCCCCAAACAGACTCTCCATCTTAGCCATAGCTAACTTGCTAGCGAACTTTCCATATTAGCTTACTTGCTAGCAAACTTTGCATCATCAGTCTAACTAGTTAAATAGTTGACATTACATGATAAACATTTTCGTATGGACATTCTGGGGGATGTTAATTTGTATGAGAGAAGCTTCAACTTCTGGGTATGTAGCATTGTGGCATAAAGCTTAGGTAGTTAGCTTGCTAACTCTGGCAGAAATCTCCAGTGTTCTTGTTCCATGTAGTTTCGTGTTGCAGCCACAGGGTTGCAGCAACAGCACGTAGACTAGCCTACAGGAAAGCTGCGTATGAACTCATTCGGAATATTTTGAAAACGTAACAGCTAGATATTCTGTCTTCTCATTTTGTAGACGAAAATGAAGAGACATTACTGCCGTCTCGTCATCGTCTCGTCTTAGTCATGAAAAAAAAGGTTGTTGACGAACATATTTCCTCTCGTCTCGTCTGACGAAATTAACACTAGGCTAATCATTGTCAAAATGTAAATTAAATGTAACATTATTGTGAATCAAATTAAAATGTTCTCTTTTGCAAACGTAGGCATAGTAACAGTTTAATTTAATAATTTAATAATGTTACAAAGATACTACATCAATCCGTATGTTTCATTAGGTTACTAGGCTATTTGTTTTGCCTTATTCTTGATTCATTTAGGCTAGGCCTTTTTATTCAGGGGCCGTATTCACAAAGAATTTTAAGGCTAAAAGTAGCTCCTGGCGAATTTAGGAGCAACTCCTAAAAATAATGGGCGTGTCACTCCTAACTTTAGGACTCCTAATTTTTTCACAAAAAGTAATTCACGAAGCATTGTAGACCTAAAAGTAGCACCTAAGTCTGGGACAGCTTAAAAGAAGTCCTAACTCACTAAGACCTATTCATAAACAGCTTTTTGTGGCATTTTACGTTGCGATGTTTTGAAATGCGCTATGCGGCAACAGGAGCTTCCAATCGCGAGGGAACAATTTTGCATTCATAAAAGGAATGCAATAACGCCCCAACAACAACCAAAACTACTCATTGTTAACATGTAAATTAAATGTAACATTTCATTGTGAATCAAATTAAAATGTTCTCCTCTTTGCAAACGTAGCCTAGGCATATGGTGACAGATTAATTTAATAATGTTGCAAAGGTACTGTATCAATCCATAGGTCTATGTTTCATTAGGCTACTAGGCTATTTGTTTGGCCTTACTCTTTATTCATTTAGGCTAGGCCTTTTTATTCAGTTATTAATTATCTTCCGTCCTTCTCACTACTTGTGTAGCGCACGCATTCTCCGACCTGTCACCTGTCACTCATCATCGGAAGGGAGGTGTTTGGAATCATTCCCGCGTTACAATCGTCAGCCAAGCAAGGTGGTCACTTCAGTCAAGCTCGTGCATGAGTAATGACTTCATCTATAGCAACGAAGACTCACTCCTAGTTTAGGAGTTGTCTGAAAGGCTTTGTGAATAACTTTTAAGAGAAAACTCCAAGCTAAAATCTTTTAGTGCGATTTAGGAGTAGCCTACTCCTAGTGGTAAGATAAAAGCCTTTATAAATAGCCTACGGCCCCAGTTATTCATCATCTTCCGTCCTTGTGTAGCGCACACATTCTAAGACCTGTCACCTGTCACTCATCATCGTAAGGGAGGTGTTTGGAATCATGCCCGCGTTACAATCATCAGCCAATCAAGGTGGTCACGCTTGCCCATTTACACAAATTAATGGTCGAATATTACTGATGATCACTGTTATTTAAGAACATGCAGTGTGCGTAGGGCACCAAAAATATCTTGCTCGTAAAAAAAGCATCATACCGCACATTGTGGCGGGTCTGTTATTTAATGTAGGCTGCGCACACCACAGGGCAAGCCTGCATTCGAGGCCTTCTGTTGAAGAATTTTATATAAAGCCTGCGCTAACAGTAATCCTCCTGCCCCTGATAGGCCTACCACAGCTGTGGATATGTGTGGAATGTTCATGTAATAACACAATCCAATGTGTGTCTCAATTGTCCCCCGCTGACCACCTCACACATTTCTCTAGATTTTGCAACGAATTTACATGACACAATGCCATAAAATATGCCAGTTTTAGGACACAGAATAATGTTTGTAATGATACCAGTTAGGCCTACGTTTAACAGTAACAAGTGTAATGAGCTTTTCATTGTCGAAGGTGCATGGTCAAGTGAAATTCTTACTTTGGAAAACAAACATTTGCCGATATCATCGCCGATCATCAGAATATTGCTCTGGGGCCGTATTCACAAAGAATTTTAAGGCTAAAAGTAGCTCCTAAGTGGTGAATTTAGGAGCAACTCCTAAAAATAATAGGTGTGTCACTCCTAACTTTAGGACTCCTAATTTTTTTCAGTAAAAGTAATTCACGAAGCATTTTAGACCTAAAAGTAGCACCTAAGTATGGGACAGCTTAAAAAAAGTCAAGAGGACTCCTAACTCACTAAGACCTATTCACAAACAGCTTTTTGCGGCATTTCACGTCGCGATGTTTTGAAATGCGTATGCGGCAACAAGAGCTTTCAATAGCGAGGGAACAATTTTGCATTGTAGGCATAGAAGGGATGCAATAACACCACCAACAACAACCAAAACTACTCATTGTCAACATGTAAATTAAATGTAACGTTTAATTGTGAATCAGATTAAAATGTTCTCCTCTTTACAAACGTAGGCATGGTGACAGATTAATTTAATAATGTTGCAAAGATAGGCTACTGCATCAATCCGTATGCCTATGTTTCATTAGGCTACTAGGCTATTTGTTTTGCCTTACTCTTTATTCATTTAGGCTAGGCCTTTTTATTCAGTTATTCATCATCTTCTGTCCTTCGCACTACTTGTGTAGCGCACGTATTCTCAGACCTGTCACCTGTCACTCATCATCGTAAGGAAGGTGTTTGGAATTATTCCCACGTTACAATCATCAGCCAATCAAGGTGGTCACTTCAGTCAAGCTCGTGCATGAGTAATGACGTCATCCATAGCAACGAAGACTCACTCTTAGTTTAGGAGTTGTCATTTTTCCTTACTAAGAGTAGGTCTGAAAGGCTTTGTGAATAACTTTTAAGAGAAATCTCCTAGCTAAAATCTTTTAGTGCGATTTAGGAGTATTCCTAGTGGTAAGATAAAAAAAAGGCTTTGTGAATACGGCCCCTGGACTGCAGGCAACTTGTTAAGCCAGTGGTTCTCAAACTTTTATTCAATTCCCCACTTTGATCAAGGGGCATGACTGATGATAGTGGAGATAATGTGTTATCCCGAGGCCTTTGCCAGTCAGCATCTCCGACGGTAGTCTACCCTATTAAAAAGTTTTCGATGTCTCAAACGGAGAGACATAGGCTACTTTATTGTTTTTAACGATCTCTATGCTACTCACAAAAATGTAGGCATGGGGACATGATGAAGTAGGCTATCCAACTGTCGTGTGTTAAACTAGATCTACTGCAGAGCGGTACAAAATATGACCGCCGCCCAGTCCAGCACATTTTTTCCACAAAAAGTAAATCACGCTGAAAGGCCTATATGATTCTAACTGTCTCACTAAATTGCATTATCCACACTCAATTCTCACTGGTATCTGCTAGACAACAAGTACCAAAACATGATTAGTTCATAGATTTCACATGTAAAATTCATTTTATACAACCCCACCCCCATCTTGCCTGTTCATAATTCTGAGAAATTCTTGAATTGTGTGCATGTGTGCGTGCACACGTTTATGTTTATGTGTGTGTGTGTGTGTGTGTGTGTGCATGCTTGTATGTTTGTCTGCGTATGTGTGTTTGTGCATGTGCATGCATGCGTACATATGTCTACTGTGTGAGTCAAAGTCAAAGTCAAAGTCAGCTTTATTGTCAATTTCTTCACATGTTCCAGACATACAAAGAGATCGAAATTACGTTTCTCACTATCCCACGGTGAAGACAAGACATATTTTACCAATTTAAGTCCACAGACAAACATAACATTCAAGTAAACAAAAAAGTAAGTAAATAAGAGGGCACATATAATAATGAAAAAAAATAAGAGCAGCAAAATTGGGTTGAAATTGTGCATAGACAGTCAATAAAATACTAGTGCAAAGTCAGGCCAATAAAAGGCTTGGGTAGTTCTGTTTGACCTAAGTAAGAAAGAAAGTGGCATAGTGGTGCAAGTTATGTAAGAGCAGCAGAAGTGTTGTGTTTTCAGGACAACAACAACAAGTTGTAAGGTGTACAAGTGTGCAAGTGTGCAAGTGGAGTAGTGCAGGCGGCCATTGTGGGTCCAATGTCCAGGATGTTATGTAGCTGAGGGTGGAGGGGGGAGAGGAGGGAGAGAGTTCAGCATCCTTACAGCTTGGTGTATGAAGCTGTTGGTGAGTCTGGTAGTGCGGGAGCGCAGGCTTCTGTACCTCTTCCCAGAGGGCAGTAGATCAAACAGATTGTGAGCGGGGGTGACTTGCATCACTCACAATTTTGGTCGCCTTGCGGGTGAGGTGGGTGGTGTAAATGTCCTTCAGGGAGGGGAGTGGAGCACCAATAATCCTTCCAGCTGTGTTCACTATGCGCTGCAGGGCTTTCCTGTTGTATTCAGTGCAGTATGTGTATGAGTATGTGTCATCCTAGGCCCTACGGTTCTCAAGATATTCACAGAAAGCTGTGTCTGCCCTACCCTCCTTTCGGGGGGTCCAGTCCAGCGGGGGGGCTACAGATCAAAACGAAAAACGATGGTTCCATGCTATCCATGTGGGGTTACATCCCCGGGAATCCTTGTTGGTGTACGGTCACTAAATGTACACAAATCATTTTATTGTAAGGCCCCCAATGAACGAAAGTTCACAAAACTTGGCATGCATTCGGAAGGTGTCATAATGATCCTACACTTTCAATATCGTGCAGTTTTGACCATGTCAGCCAGAGATATTGTGATGAAAACACCTAATTTTTTGCTTTTTAATTTTTAACTAGGTGGCGCTATACATGAAATAAGTGGTAATGGGATGGGTTGACATGCCCCCTTAAGGCTAACATACAAAAAAGGTGGACCTCCTAGGCCCTACGGTTCTCGAGATATTCACAGAAAACTGTCACCGGCCACCTACAGGCCAGTTGGTGTAAAGTAACATAAATTAATTTATTGTGTGGCCCCCCATGAACGGAATTCCACGAAACTTGCTATCCATGTGGGGTTACATGCCCACCAAGTTTCGTGTACCCTGGTCTTTCAGTGTCCCGGGAATCCTTGACGGAAATTTGGACATGCGAAAAAGAAAAAAAATCTGACTAAACCTATATGACCGCCGCTTCGTTGCGCGGCGGTCATAATTATTGTGATTACGAGCCAGTGGTTTTCAAACATGCGTGACTCGGACATCTAACTAAATGCAACAGACTCATATCGTCCTCGCATTCGCAAAATGAGGACCAGTGTTTTGTCAAATTGCAAATAGCTATTCGTTTTAACAAATTTTTATGATAGTATGCTTTTTGTATAGGCTACTATCTTAATCTTGGAATATCGGGAGGGAAGTGGCGCGTCTGCAGTCAGCCAAATATGAATGTAATTCTGCGGCATAAAGCAGATGTATTTGTTTATTGTACAGAAAAATAAAAATGACATGTCAAGCAGTCAATTGACTACATTGCAGTCAAGAAGTAGGGCAAATTAAGACACTGTTTTGATTTGCGTAGTTGCATTGCCCCCAACACTGACAATAACATAGCAGATTTCGATTTTCGCTACCACTGTGTAGTCAAGCCTTAAAGGAACCATATGTAAGATTGTGGCCAAAACTGGTACTGCAATCACTTTCAAAATACGGAAGAGCGGTGTATCCCCTCCCCCTCCCCCCTGACTCGAGGTTGCCAACCCTGATGGCGAAACACTACTGACTTCGTGATTAGTAGATAGGTGGAGGGTGGCGCATCAGGCCAAAACACAACATGACATGACAAAACACAACATCAACATCAGTTGAGGGCTGCAACTTCAGTTTTTAAATGACAATATCCTGGCCGGACTACTGTTGTCAGTGATATAAGTATTTGAAATGAACATGATTTCTTAATGTCTAGTGACATATCAGGGCCATTTTATGATTAATTGAAATATTTTTCTTACATACGGTTCCTTTAAGGCATACCCAAGTAGCCTTAATCGAGGTAATGTTTAATTATGCATGATTTATTTTGTTATTGAATTCGTAGGCTGGGATTCCTCTCGGTAACAATTATGTTTGGTAGCCTCCTGCTTTTTCAGAAGGGGCGGCAGTCAGGCTACTGACTGAGCGATGTACAGTGGCAGAGCGACGCACAGTGGCTGAAAGTGGTACTAAAGCTTCACGCAGCTTCACGCCTCGTAATGCGCGACTGAAGTGACCATTTGAAAGCGATGCCCACTATATGTGGTGTGTGCCTTACAGGAATAAATGCCATTTTTTATTTAGTGATTAAAAATGACCTTTCTGCGCTCCATATCTGTGACAGAACTGATGACCTGACTTGACCCGAGTTTAGCCTGTGGTGTGCCTATTGTGTCCACTGGCGCCTTAATGGGCTTAGCTGGGCTTCAGCCCAGGGGCCTCGACCAATGAGGGGCCTCCTAATAATAATAATGATAATCAATAATAATAAACGGCGTGTCCGTATTTGCAGCGTCATTAGCCTACTCACCTAGCCTAAATAATTGAGCACATCGTACTGCTCTTACATCCATGCAGAGGCCCCCTTTGTCTTCTCCAATTCTAAAGTGTAACAAAATGTAACAAAATGTAATAAATCCCAACGGGTGTAGAGGAGCTAGAGGAGAGGCTGAAACTGACTGACAAACTTATCATACAAACTGATATCTACAATTGAATTGTAGATATCTGTAATTCCAGAGAGATATCTACAATTTGATTCTGACTAGTCATAACTCCAGTTGAAGATATCTTTAATTCACCTCAATTCAAGATATCTACATGTTCCTTTTCAGATATCTTGAAGTTTTGACTAGTCAAAATGACGTTGTAGATATCTCAAATTGGAATTAGGGATAGTCATAATTTGATTGTAGATATCTATTATCAAGTTATAGATATCTTGAATGAGTTTTGATTAGAGATATCTGAAATTGGAGATATCTATAACTTTCATTCTGCCTAGTCAAAATGTAATTATAGATATCTTGAATTAGAGTTTTGACTAGGCGAAATGACGTTAGAGATATCTGTATTGCAATTAGCCTGGCGGGGCAATCCTATATCATTGAGATGTATAGTCTGGCATCGAACCATTCACCTCGCTTAATCCAAGGGGCGGGCAGAGAATTGTCTTTCAAATTGCCTAGGCATGCAATAGGCCAGCACTACGACCATATCCGTATCCGGTCGGCAAAACGGCAAATACATCCTTCTTCGAAAGTAATGACATATATACAGATATCTCTAACGTCATTTCGCCTAGTCAAAACTCTAATGACTTGACTTGACTTGACTTGACTTGGAGAACATCCACGGTGCTAAGCCAATAGAATACAATTCGATACTAGACGTACAGGCTGAGCAAATTAATTTGCCGCCGCTAGGGTGCGTCTAGATTTCTAGGCTATATTGCAATGCAAATTAGGCCCGCATTCCCACTTTAGGCGGAGAAGAGCGTGTTGTTGTTCAAATCATCAAATCACATAGCACCTGTTAACTGTTAACTTTGTAATTAGCACTAATTAGCACCATGTCAGAGCAGCCAGAGGGCGAAGGAGTTTTTAATCGTCTTTTTAATGCTGCAGCCTATGCAAGACAGGAGCTGGCAGCAAAAATTGATGATTCAATGTTGCTTTAATTTTTTCGATTACAGCCAACACTATTATAAATGGAGTTTCCTGTAGATGGTGCTGGTGCATTTAGTAGCCTAGGCCTACTAATTTATGTAGGCTACGAAACAGAGATCAAGCCAGTTGATAATGTGAGAGTCTAATAAACCACACGGTGTCCCTGAGTTTTAGTTATTTTAGATGTCAACAAGACATTACAGCCATGACTGCTTATTCTTCTTCCATTCATAGAAATAAGGAAATAAGCCCACTTTTTCTTCGATTATGTTGGGGAGGGGAAATTAGCTGACAGGGAATGTCTAATAAGTAGATGGGCTCTGCTACGGAACTAAAGAGCAACGTCTTGCACAATAATTTGCACTAGTCATAATGACGTTTGAGATATCTTCACCTTTCATTCTGCCTAGTCAAAACTGAATTAAAGATATCTGCAATTGCCATTTAAGATGTGTGACGAGTTGAATGTTGTTTTCAATGACGTGATGACAGATATCTGTAATTCAGTTTTGCCTAGTCATCTGACGTTTCGACGTCACAATAGAGTCACAATTGCGTTACAGATATCTTGAATGACAATTCCAACTATCCAAAATGTAATTGCGACTAGTCAGAAAGACGTTGTTGATATCTACAATGTTAATTCCAGATAGTCAAACTTAGCGGGTAAATGTTAAAATCGCTTGCCATATGTGAACAGTCTCTAAAATAAGGATAGCTTCCTTAGTATAGCGTCGTTGATCTTTTTTCTTCTCTCGCTCTCTCGGGGGTAGTCTGTAGAGCATTTGCTCTGCTGCAGGCTTGTGCGTTGGCATCGCCCAAAATGCTTGATTGCATTGCATTCTCCAAATTTTTAGCTAAGTTTTCATGTACCACATCAGAACTTTTGTTAAGTGAATCTTTTGAAAAAAGCTTTACAATTACCGTTCGGCCCTTGTTAGCTGCCTTCGTTATCGCCCAGCTCACCTCAGCTTGCAGCCATTCACTCCGTGTCTCCACATACCCAAAATATTTGATTGCATTGCACTCTTCACATTTCTAGCTAAATATTCATGTACCAAATCAGCATTTTTGTTCAGTGATTCTTTTGTAAATTGGCCACCTTCATATCGCCCAGCTCACCTCATTTCACTCATTCGTCTTCATTAACACTTCCGGTAGAATTCTCAATCTTTTTGGCCTCTATGTGTCCAGTTACATAGTCTATCTGTTCTTGGTCTTGAATTTTGTGAAATACATTTTTAAATAAGTGCGACTTATATATGTTTTTATCCTCTTCATGACGCATTTTTTGACTGATGCGACTTATAGTCCGGAAAATACGGTATATTAAGACGTGCTAGTAATCCGTCATTTTCTGTCATAGCCTACTGTGTCAAGTGTAAACAGGAAGTTGCCTAGTAAGAAGCAAATTAACAGGAGTCCTGCATAGAGTCCATTAAACAAAGCCTCGAGGAAAAGAATTACTGGTTAGCGCTTCATACTTGTAACCGGAGGGTTGCCGGTTCGAACCCCGACCAGTAGGAGCGGCTGAGGTGCCCTTGAGCAAGGCACCTAACCCCTCACTGCTCCCCGAGCGCCGCTGTTGTTGCAGGCAGCTCACTGCGCCGGGATTAGTGTGTGCTTCACCTCACTGTGTGTTCACTGTGTGCTGAGTGTGTTTCACTATTTCACGGATTGGGATGAATGCAGAGACCCAATTTTCCTCACGGGATCAAAAGAGTATATATACTTATATATACTTACTTAAACTGTGCCATCTGGCGGTCTTCCACCAGTCGTAGAGCCACAGTTACATACATAAACAGCGTTCTGTTCTGTGTTTAGTTTTGTGACTTGCACTTACCGTGTTATCATCTTCTTTCACCACATTATCAGGTGCAGGTGGGTTATCATGAAAGTCCAAAGAATCCTTATCCTCTAACCTGAATGTGGGGGGAAAACATTTAATAACAAGTCTGCTGTTTTTAGAGTCATTATTACATTTATGCCACGTATAAATAAAAAGTAAACTTACTGGTCATACTGTGCCATGACTGTTCTGGTCAGTGTCTGAATGTTGGTTAAAACAGAAGACATTGTCAATTTAAAGAAATTCAGAGTAATCACGCAAATAAACAATTCACAATTACAACACCAAAAGTTGGGATGGTATGTCAGTTGAGAATAAAAACTAAATGTAATAATCTGCAAATCTTGTAAACTCATATTTAGCTGCAAAAAGGACACAGACAACAAATCAAATGTTGAAAATTACAAATTTGACTATTTCATGGAAAATACATGTTTGAATTTTGAATTTGATACCAGCAACAAGTTTCAAAAAAAGTTGGGGGTAACAAAATGCTGGAAAAGTTGTGTAATGATAAAGAAAACAAAAAAAGTAATGTTTCACAACTAATTAGGCTAAAATGGTCACGGATATGCAGGAGGACCCAAGCGCAAAACTTGTTGCAGGCAGAAACTTCAATAAACATGGGATAACATTTTCATAAATAGTCCCTTAAATGATAGATTCTGGTGACTTTTGTGGATATAAATGGACATCTATCGGACATAAGATGAACAAACCCAATACAAGCCTATATTACAGTAGCATCTTTGTGTAGAGTAAATATAGGTAATAGGGTCTAGACTTTCCAATTCTACAATAAAATATCAAAGAATGTGTTAAATTGTGAAGATAGATGCAATTAATGTGAAAATAGCACATTTTAGTACTAATTTTAGTATAATTAAATTGTTTTTTGTTAATAAAAAACAGGGGGGCTAAGTAAGTGCATGTTCTTTTTTCAGTTTTATATATACCTCAATAGAACAACAAAGACTAACAGGAAATATGTGGGAAAGACAGACAGGGCCCCAGTAACGTCTTAAGTCTAGTGACGCCTCTGCTCTGTAGCTAGCCATATTAGAATGTCTTGCATTACAAATTAATTTAATCATTGCATTTGCAGGCACACAACTGAGTACACTCAAGACTAAAGCGGTAGTGTGATCGGGATGGCGTTGTGGTAATAGAAATAGGAGACAGAGTTGGTTTCTCCAAACAATAATCTCAAATCAATCACTAAACTTGAATTTCCCCTTGGGGATCAATAAAGTATCTATCTATCTAAACTTTCAATATATCAAAATGAACTTTGACAACCCTCTTCAATTATAGGGTAAACAGGATGCAAATCACAAAAAGAGTTTTAGGCCTATAAGCAGGGGCAATCACTTGCTCACCTCAGACCATTCTACCTCCTTCTGCAGTCTAAACCAATGCACAAGCAATCAATCAATTATCTAATAAAATGCACCTTCTCTATATAAATATCCAGAAACACATTCAATACCATAAAACCCACAGTTTCATAACAAGGCAATCCTAGTATATCATTTCATAACCTAATACATAGCATAAATAACCAGAACGTCCCAAACACCCCTCTTGTCCTGCACACTTGACCTCTGCCTGGGCAGTACGTCACACTCCACAAACTTATACATTTCTCAGTCCCCAGACCAGGAAGCAAACAGAGAATTAGAAGTAATTGTACTAGTGTGAGAAGATCTCTGGACTCCTCCTAAAAAGGGTTGCCCAGGTCCTTCATCACACCAAACAACTTCTGGACCTTGTCTGTTAAGGATTTCTGAGACTGGTTAGTCTGTTCATGGTGTCGGATATCTTCACTGGCTACTTTGGCCTGAGATGCAGACTCATACTGAGAAACCAAATAACTAAAGTCCAGATACCATCCATCGCATTAGGGCTGATGGGTTCTCAGTTATTCCAATGGCACCACCATCACCTTTGACAATTGCATTGGCCTGTTCATGGGTTTGGTCAAAAGCCAATCCGGAAAACTCTTTGTGGGTCTTGTGGACCACAAAGTTCCCTTGCTGAAATTCATTGGCCAACTGAGGATGTGTTTGTTGTAAAGAGTCCATGTCCCTAAAGTGTATGGAAAGACATCTAGTATAGTTGACATTATTGATCACAAAGAAAAGGGGATTAGTGCAGACAATGATTGACAATACAAAGTGAAGTTTGCTTCTCTGAAAGACCTGATCAAAGAGAACATCACCAATTGCATTGACATCACAAGCTCCCAGAATTGAAACTGTGGACTCTTCATCTGCCTCTTCTCACACCAGTCTTCCCAACTTAAAGAAGTATGGCCTTGATCAATATTCGAGAGAGAGAATAAATGATATTCGAGAGAGAAAGAGGATCAACGATATTCAAGAGTGAGCTTCGATCACGATTTTCGAGTGCAGTCCAACTAATTTTGGCCGCCATCTCGGAAACTAGCCTTGAAATAGATTCCTTTCTATGCACCATTAATTTTGCCATGTTAAAATACATACAAATTGATGCCTATCATGTAAATACGCCCAGCCATCAAAGTTCTACAGCAAAAACATTTTTATTACATTTGATGTGGCATCTTGAAAAATGGCCACCATGTTGGATTTTCAGGTGGCTAATGTGCTTTCCTCAAAAAATAAGTTCTAGTGATTATTCATGCCAATTTTGGTGCTTGTATCACAAAGTGAACGATGGTCCTGGAATATGGACTTAACCTGCCTCCATACTGATTAAGGGCGGCACTTTGAGTCCCACACCTTTGCAGATTTTTGTCAGCGGATGGCCATTCGGAGGACTCGGACCACTGGACCACTGCTCTCCACCCTCAAAGTGATGGCCTTGTTGAGAGATACAACTGCACCCTTGCCGAACAGCTAGCCTTTTGTGTGCAGCAGGGTCAGAGAGATTGGGACCTGCAGATTCCCCTGGTCCTCATGGCAAGTCGTACTGCAGTTCAAGAGTCCACAGGTTGCAGTCCAGCCTATTGATGCTTGATAGAGAACTGCGGACCCCACCCTCACTCCTCATGGGCCTACCCCCTGATGCTCCAGATGCCCCTGGGCTTGAGTATGCACACCAACTGCAGGACCGACTCCAGCTAGCTCATGACTTTGCGCGCCATCAAGCCATTCAAGCTGGTGAGTTGGTCTGGGCAAAAAGAATGGTCGCCCAAGCTCGACTCAGCATGGGACGGGCCTGCGTACGTAGTGGAGAGTTGGGGAAGTGACATATCACGGTGTGTGGTTATCCACCGTGATAGGCTGGCTCCTTACCGAGGGGATCGTAATCCCTTTGTCCGTGGAAGTCCGCGTCGTTCTCCTGGGGTGAACTGCCCTGAACCTGGAGGAGCTGAACATGCAGTGCCAGGGAATGGGTGGGGAACCTCAGAAGAGTGCGAGGACTATAATTCCATTGCCCTTGTCCCTGGGAGTGTTCCAGGAACACCTGGAGGAGCTGAACACGCAGCGCCAGGTGGACCTGGAGGCAACCAGGATCAACCAGGCTTGGGATTGTGCTGGCCAAACCCTGCTGCACCTGTGCCTGACGACCACAGGGGGGAGAGGGCTCGTAGGAGCTCAGCTCACCGGTTTGCGGACGTGTCCAGCACCATCTTGTCCGGATGGAGGGAGAGGGTACGGAGGCCACGCGCCCACCGAAGACCGGCAGCACCGGACGACATTCCTGTGTCGCCCCTTGGTGCTGTGCTTCCAGGTACATCACTGCAGTGGCTCCAGTAACATCAGCCTGCGTATAGCCTGAGGCCCAGGAGAGGACTTCGCCCGCCTCGGCGCTTTGACGAGGCCATCTTTCCTCGAGGGCGAGGAACTTAAAAGGGGGGGCAGTGTAGCGCTGAGGCTATTTGCCACCGTGTTGGACTTTCCCCTGTGTTCCCCTGTGTCTTCTGTTTTCCCGGTGTGTGTGTGTGTGCGCGAGAGTGTTTGTGTCTCCCTCTCCCTCCTGTGTCATAGAATGTGTCAATGAGTCCTGATGTGTTTGGGGGGATGTGTCCGGGAGGGAATATTTAGGGGTTCAGATAGGTTAGTGATTAGTGAATAGAATAGGGGGTTCTAAGGGGGTCTAGTAAGTTTAGTCAGAGTATAAGTGGATTATGTGCGAGTGAGTTGTGTTGCATTGTGGGCCGATGAGTGTGTATGACGAGTGATTGAGACCGTGATTTATTAGAGTGATCAGTTTTTTTTTTTTTAGTGGACACCTCCTGCTGCCTGTGCCCTAGCCTGTACTTAAGTAGAGGAAATAAATTACCGGATTTTCGGAACGATAATCAGCCTCGCTAGCCTGACGCAGTCATACTCAATTCTAGTCAGAATATGAGTCTGATACTGCTCCATTGGGACATAATTATGGGACGTGTTTCAACCGATACAGGGGGGGAATGCCTCTGCACTCAATTGGATAGACCTAACCAATCAGAGCAACGAAATAGCTTACCATGAGGTGTAGGAAGAAAACACATGAACCATCCTTCTTCTCCACAAATGCCTTAACATTGTTTTCTGGTCTTTTGTAAAAGTTAGTGCCGTCAATAACTCCTAGCCTACAACACTCATTAGTGAAATCTAAGAGATACGTAGTACTAGGGTAGGCTATTAGGAAAAACTGACCTGGATCCCCTCCATTTTTAAAAATAATTCTGTTGAACACTGATATGCTACAAACATGTTAAACAACTGGGAAAGGCTGTCGCAAATCCCTCGAACAGGTGGTCATTCAGAGATTTCAAACGAACGAGGGAACATGTTGCAATGCAACAGCGCTGTTTTCCCTTGATGAAAGTGAAACCACAAGTTTTCCCACATCTCAACTTTGGCCAAAATTTTCAGATATAATCGTTTTCAGTGATAAAACCTCATTAAATAATATGCATTTTCCATATGGGGTCTTAAAAGCCATGTATCCTTCTAGCCACAGCGTTTTTGTTTCAAACGTAAGCCTAATCTAAGCGTGCTCAGATGACGTGATAGACCAGGCGCTGTTGCTCACCTGTCCATCATCGTAAAGCCCGATTTGATTGGTCCGCCCAATCTAGGGCGAGCATACTTGCTTCACAATGGAGCAATGCCAGACCGAACTTCCCGACCTCAAATGTTGTGGGCGGGACTAAGTTCGGAATGGCACCCAGGCTACAGCCTCGCAGTCTCCTAACTTCTTCGTTGGCGCTACAATATATACACCGTATTCCAAATGATATTATTTCCTAAGGATATTGACCATTATTATTTTGGATTATTATGGAAGTTACTGCCTTTTGCCTTGGCACGACTCTTTATTTGGCAGATATACAAAGGCATGAAGGTGAAGGTGTTCAAGAGACTTATTAAAAACATAATCTGCTCCTCCATTCCCAAGACATTCAGAAGCAATCCTTCAGACCAGGTCCAGAATGCATTAAGACATGAGAGGGTTTGTGTTCTCCTTCAGAGAACCAAGGTTATATTCATAAACTTACGTTCTCTTTCAGTCGAGTTCACTCAATGTTAACCAATAGGAACGCATATGCCACAGGGCCCTTATTGATGACGATGCACAAGCATTCACTCATGTTGCACGCACGGTAAAAGTCAGAAGGAAGGCAATAACGCAGCACAAGCAGAACACTAACCATGCTAGATAGATAGATAGATAAATAGATACTTTATTGATCCCCAAGGGGAAATTCAAGTAGTGTCTGGCTGTGGCTGGGTCATGATAGCAACTCTTGAGCAGCATGACTTTATGACTCCAGGGGCGTCCTGACAATCTCCTACAGCAAACTGCATACACACAGGGTTGACTGACAGGGCTGTCAGGTTGCTCACACATTTTTTTTTTTTAATGCCAAGGCGGTTATCAGTGTGGTTTTAAAGGACAGTATTTTCAGCTTGATGTTGTCTAGTTGCTGGAAGGTGGCATTAGCGATAGCTTTCAGAACCACCATGAGGTCCCATGGGGGCACTGGCACTGTTGAGACCGTAAGCACTGATTTGATGGGATATTATGAGCACACCAGTCAGCAAACACCAACAACTTCATAGAGTAGAGAGACTGTGTAGATGGTGCTCTCTCTCTCTGAACACTGCATTGTCTCCACAGCTGAGAGGGGTAGCTTGGTAGTCAATAGTCTCAACCGTTCAGAAGTCAAGTGGTTAGCCGCCAGCTCTCTGGGTTTGTAAGACAAATTGAGCCCTGCCCCCTAGTACTGAGATGAGTGTGAATAGGGGGAAAGATGTATAGTAGCATTTGTGGACAGACCCAGTGGCAGGATGTTGTGAATCAAGAAACATAGCTTGCAGTGGGTGGTCTCCCTGGATGCAACAGGTCAACCTGTGCCGCACCAAAATGTTGCTATATCCCCGCCAGGTGACCGTGATTTCTTCAGTTGTTCCTGGATTAACATTCTAATATTGTTCCTGGAACAACAACTCTTTAACCAGTCACTGCCATGTGATATCAGTGTGAGCCTTCTGTTCTACACAATGCCATTTTGAAATTTCCCTCCAGAATCAAAAGGTCACAACATCTTTTATCTCAATACAATAAGTCCTTGCATAGTTCTGCTGGAGATTAATTTCAAACAGCATTTGTCTAACCTCAGCCTGCTGTGAACTAAGAAAAAGCAGGTCCAATTTCTGCAAGCCAGCCAACCTGAGGTTTTTTTTGGCAGTTTGCAAACGGAGTGTATTACCACCATCTGCTGGACTGAAGTGTGATGGCAGGTTTCCCGGTTTTAGGTGCGTGCATTTGGTCAGTTAAAAAGTTATGAAAAGTAGCCTCCATAGTAGCCTAACTAGATCCACATACAATATCTTGTAATAGGCCTACAACAACGCCTGAGAAGGATGTATTTGTTTGGACAACATTAGGCTATACAGCCTAGAAAGGCTAAACTTAGGCTACCTTTAGTTTGTTAAATGTAAAGCCTAGCTTAATGTTACCTTTCTTGCCCATCTGAAATAACTCCTAGCTTTGCTCCTTCCCTCCTTTCTGTTTTTGTTGTTTTCAAAAACCTGTTATATCCGCAAAATACCCCCCCACGGACCACGGACCATCCAACGCATTCTATTAGCTATTCCAGGCATCATGTTTAATAAGCTGCCCTTTTTTTGATGAACACATACAGAGTTTATAAATGATATCCTTTAATTTCATGTTTCCATATCATTATGACCTGATTCGAAATTATGTATTTTCATGAATTAATTACAAAAGATTTAAAATTTTCATTTTACACCTGTCCGCCATAGCCCTTTTTATCTCGCGTACCCCCTAGAAGCAGCTCGCGGACCACCATCAAAATGATTTTGGAAACGTTAGGTTATGGTAAAACAACTCTTAAAGGTGCCTTTAATTAATAATGAATAAAGTAATCTATCGATCTATCTATCTATCTATCTATCTATAAGACACAACTTAGATTGAGCTTTACTTTGATTGGGACAAGCTTCCATAAGCTGAAGTCACTCATTTATGATTTCTACAGCTATCCCTACAGTAATTAAGAGACTGTCATAGAACTCTGAACCAGTATTCCAAAGATCCCTTTCACTCTCTTTTTAAATTGATTTTAACAAACTTGATCTGCACTAACCTCTCTCTGAGCGTTTTTCAAGCAGAACAGAGAACACAATCTTGAACCAGTTCAGTTCAGAATTTGTTTAACCTTGGTGCAATCTAGTGAACCAGCCCGCATTTCCACCAGTTATGAATGGACAACAATGGTGTTGCATGCATAAACAAAAGTTAATGATGCAACATGATATGACAGGAGGATGATATATGACAGTTGTCCCGTAACATCTGCAGTGTAGTGCTTTTTGTCTATTCATGGCAACAGTTGATATGGAGGGAAAGCTCAGGCTTTTAGCTTTCTCTTCTCTGAATGGCAGAATGACACACTCACTCCAGTTCACAGGAAAAAACTAAAATTTTTTGGCTCCAGCTCCATCAAAGTGCCACATTTTGAACCGGTTTTTGTTTGGTTGAGATGCTCAGAACGGTTCACGAATGTGAACGGAACCAATTCTCTGTCAGTGGAAAAGGGCTATCTGTGCTCTACTGGCTAGTTCTGACCTCCTAATATTTTCTGCTTGTGTCCTGTGGGGTGCATACATAGATCTTGCTTGGCTTTTGGCTGTGTAATGATTCCTGTATGATCCCTGCAAGGTGATCAATCAATCTATCAATATGAACTGTATTGAATATATAAGATAATTACATATACATTGGACAAATATTGTGGTAATGCTATCTATCTCGTTACTCTCAGTTATTTCTATATATATATATAAATAACTATATATCTATATATAATGTTGCCATCGGTCTCCCTCTATATGCATGTAATACCTTAAACTTTCTACTCTGATTTTGTAACAGATTGATTAATTAATGGATTAATTCATGTAAGCTTATTATTTACTTCTGTTAATACAGAGCCCTTGGACACAGTCTTTAAAAATTACACTAATAATAGTAATCGTATTGATAGTGAATACAATTGGTCTTTTGGAATCAGATCGAATGCATAATTAATACTTGGAAAAAAAGAGGTGTTAAAGGTTTGAAGAAGGAGTACTTTGTTGGTATACTTTACCTTTGCTCGAGGTCAACTGTTACTTCACCCTTACAGTCCAGGATTGAAATATGCCAAAATAAACCTATATCTGCTCATATATTTCTGAAATAAGTTTCTTCACATTGTCCCTTCTGCTTAAGGGTTGACTAGAGAAGAGGGGGGTGGCGGCTGTCATCAAGCATGCCTAAGCTTGAGTATCTCAGACAGCTGGGTGGAAAGATGACAAGGAGTAATTGGAAACCCAGTCATTTCTTAAACCTGTGAATGTGCACATGTTCTCTCTCTCTGGCATACGCTCCCTCATGTCTCATAATGGTGTATTTCAAGGCATAAGAAGTCTAGAATACATTTAAGTTCTAAGATATGGTTTTGGCATGTTGATATAAAAAAAGACATATGTAAACAATTCATTTTTAACAAAATGGCTGGTTATGGTTACAGTTAGCAGATGATCAAAGATGACCTACAGAATATGAACAATAAACAAAATTGACAGTTCTTGGTAAAAAAAATATTGGTAAGCATAAATTAAGCAAAATAATCTAAATTATATCAAAACAGTTATATCAATAGCAATATTAAATATCAATAATGAAATTAAACATAAATATACAAACCATAACTCTGAAATAATTAATTAATTAACTAGAAAATGTAATTTCGAGGAAATTACCAGTGCATGAAAAACATGCAAAACATAAGCTATTTTAACATAAAATGCAAAACAAACTTTTATTTGGAAACAGTAGTGGGCAGAGGAAACAGCTGGCGGGAGTCATAGTTGATGACGACTGACAGTTGAAATGGCTGAACAGTAAAATAGTTGAGTAGTTTAAATAGTTAAATTATTTAATAGTGAATTATTGTAGTGAGGACATTTATGTTGAAACAGTTGTGGGCAGAGGAAATAGTTGAACAGGATCTGTAGTCTTAAAGCTGCAGTTGGCAAGTCTGACAGATTGAGGGGACTTTTATGTTTACAACTCTCATGTCCCTCCCCCACTACCACAGAGCACCCTCTCATTGAGTTTGTCAGTGCGCACTTGACTGCACCAGACTGTGATTGACAGTCAGATCTCGCACAGCTCTGCTCTGATTGGACCAGAAGAACCTGGAGCTGTGGATTTTTACAAAACAAATAACAGGCTCTATAGAAGTAGATAGATAGATAGATAGATAGATAGATAGACAAATAGATAGATAGATACTTTATTGATCCCCAAGGGGAAATTCAAAGTGCAGGTTGTTTTTCTAAAACCGGCTGATTTATGTTGCTCTGTCGAAGCATAGTGTCGGTTTCAGTGAGTATGATCAAAAAAAGCCAGATTGTATGCTTAAAGCCTGAGACCAGTGTTTCCCACATAATTGGATTCAAGTTGTGCTGACGGAAGCTGCTGACTTGGATGGTGGTGGTGGGGGGAGGGGTTACATGTGTAGGTTTAAGGTTGTCTTTGTATAGGTCTAATTGAGTGCCTGTCACTTTAAGACGTTCGTGAGGGAATACTTGCAACACAGTTAAAAGGCTGCTGATGTGTGGATGCAATTCATAAGGTTTTCTACGTAGTTAGGACAAGCACTTTTGAGTCTTGGAAAACACTTTTCCATTCACAACGGGATTTTGCAAACATTCATAAGACCTTAGCAGATTTAACTTGAATGCAGCAGTTTTGAACAAATTTGCGCAGCATGGTCACAATGCTAAGTGGATTTAATAGCAATTTAGCCCGCCGTCGTCTATGCAAGGCTTCTATGTGGCAACAACAATCCTTAATGTTTTGTTAAAGCACATGCAGAGGAGAGAGCAGGGCGGGGCAAGGAAAGGCTGCGTGCATAAAAAGCACAGCTCAATGAAAGGATTTTTATCTTATCTTTAATTGAAATAGAAGCCTACAACATAGAACATGAATGTGTGGCGGCCGGTTTTGATTTCGTGGTGCCCCGCCACAGATTAGTCAACGTATGGGAAACACTGGAGACAGAGTAGACAGTTTAAAAGTTGATTTAGATAGTATAATGGATATTGATAGACAGAATGTTGAATGGATGTTGATAGATAGTTTAATGGGTGGATGAGTGAATGGTCTAAAGAAGATGGATGGATAGAACATTGGATGGAATGTGTGTTGTAGCCTTGTAGAATGGAGTTTGCCTAGTTGATCAGAACACAGTTGATACAGGTGCAATCAGTTTAACTGGCTCTTTGAGAGGGTCTAGGTAAGCAGCTGGTAGTTGATACAGGTGCAAATCAATACAGTGCCAAAGTGTGACATAGCGTTTCCATGACGGCAGAATCACTGGATCTAAACAAACTTTCGAAGTGGCATAAATAGCATTGAATGTAGACATGTGGCATCATTTCTAGCTAATAAAATATCCACATAACATGGATTCCCTGGCAGGTGTAATAGAAAGAAACAAAATTCCAGTGGATATTTCACGTCTTCTCAAAGACTGGCGGCTGTTAAGAGCAACGTTTTTTGCCAAAAAAATAAAGCCAAAACACGTCCGTGAATTTAAGGATTTTAACCGCATGCTGGTAAGTTACATGCAGGTCTCTTTTACGGAGGAAACCCATGCTAAAATAAAACTCTGTAGTCACGAATTTGATCGTGTTGGTGAATATATGTTGTAGTATGGGATTCCTACAGTGTAAAAAAAATATACTAACGTCTTAGAAACTTTGTAAAATTATTGAAATAGATTAAGAAAGCCACCGCTATGGTGATTTCTAATGGTAGATTGATTTGTTTAGATCCAGTGAAATTGCTGCCTTGGCAACACTACGTCATGGCTTCGGTACTCTATTACATTTAATTTAATTGGCCCTTTATGATGTCATAGTGCCAATGCAAGTCTATGGGGAAAAATAAACTTGTTACAGTGCATGAAAATGTACTGTTATCACTGGGCTTCTTATCTTTTATTATTATAGTGCATGAAAATGCACTATACTTCCTAGACTTCTTCTGTTTCTTCCGCTGACTGTTTTTTCTGTGCGCAATTTCTCTTGAACTGTTTAACTTAGAAACTTCATTCAAACTTTGTAACGTAGGTCTTCTAAAGGACATAGCTGCTATGTACTTTTCATCTTTGTAACTTTTATACTTTTTAAACTTAATTAAAAGCTACTCAAAATTTCCCCATAAACTTAACATTGGTGATTATAACATCACAATACGGCCATTAACCCTTTCGTGCCCGTGCCGAACATTCCATTTTTGGTGCTGGATGACCTTACACAAAAAAACGTGTATAATACATACCATCAATGGGATATACATACCATTGTAATCAGAAGGATCAGTTCTATGAAATGATGTAAAATACATATGGTAATGTTGATATAGTAATGAACAGTCTTTGAAAATCCTCTCCAAATGTATACTGAAATTCGTTAAAATTTAATTTAATTCACATAAAAGTGAATTTTCATCATATTTCTCTATAAGATAGAGAAAAATATAGAGTATGGCATGTTCAGCAAGTTGGGCTATTTAACAAAAAAGACTGAATTGGAATATCATGAACCCTTCAAAAGTTATGATAAATTTAGTGATCAGTTTAAAATAATGCAGGAAATGGGATTTAGAATGTTGACAGAATTTCTCTCAACATTCTAACATAAATCTTTCTCACCAACAACATAAAAGTATGCATAAAAACTAATAATGAAGTCAGACACAATGGTTTAGTTTTTTTTGGTTCATAAGAATAAACCATTTATTTGTATATAAGCAAATGCTAAAGTCAATAAGAATGATATAAAAAAAAACATGTACCTTACCAGTAATACAGGAAGTAAGTATACTGTATATTTATTGAAGATCATTTCGGAATAGAGACATGAAATACATTTGATTCAACAGATACAACTTCCTTATATAAATCAGTATAATATAAAAATGATATACATATATAAAATGTATTATTATTTATAAAAAGCTAGGAATACAATCAACTTCAACATCACTCAAAAATCAATGTGTTCTAAACATTTGAAACTGGATATATTTGAAACAAGCCTATTGAGAATAAACATACACACATATACACACAAACTCACACCCAGACACCCAGACACACACACACACACACACACAAACAGAGGAGGATAGGGAAAGGTGGGGTGGGGAACCTGAAGGTTGAACACAGAAGACCTATGACTCATTACGAAACGCATCCCCTTCTGCAGAATGCCAAATCTGACAGCAATTTTGTTTTCCAAAAATACCTACCGCTACACTCCGGGCCATACAAGCTACTTTAGTGTTATTATGGAATTTTTTTTATAACAAAGCCAACCATTTTTCTTTGGCTCCTGCTGTACAGGAATATGTACTTGATGAAAAGACGACAGAGTAGTAGTTGGAGCAGCTGAAGGCGAAAATGGCTGCCAGCTGTAGTTGTGATGGATTTTCTCCAAAGTCTTTCTGGCTGTAGCTACCAAACCTAGGTTCAACAGATTCTGCATTGCCAAACTTCAAATAATAAGAAACTATGGCAATGTCAATGGAGAAAAAATGTACACAATATGTATGTAGCCTGGGCCAGTAATAGTTTGCTGTTTTCCCTATCTCTCCCGTTCTGCACAGCTAGTCTCATGATTTTTCCTCTCTCTCTCTCTCTCTCAACATATGCTCTACGTCATCAAGTGGGAATGGGGTGATTGATTAAGCTACCTGCCGCATTACCGACAGGCTTATTTATAGGCACCTGGGGTCCTTAAGCCGGTAGCTCGTAGTAAACACAGCTGGTTCCGGTGTTATACGGTAAGTGGCTTTCATGTTAACTGGCTGGACTGTTTACTTTGCCTCTGGAGTTAACGTAACCGCCCCCTTCTCTTGCAGGTGTATTCAGCTGATGATTTAGCCTCCGATACCTGGCCGCAGATTCGTCTGTTTAACTGAAGTTCAAATAGACATGTTTGTGATGCTCCACTTTGTTGTTTAATAAAGCTTTACAACACGATGTGTCGGCGTTGGAAGTGTCAGGTTGTCTGTAGTAGGCTAGGATACATGCGCTGGACCATGAATATGCCACCAAATAAATAAAACTAAATAAACTCCACGTGGGTCTCGAACCACTACTAAATTAAACGGCTTGCATGATAACCTGACATTTACCTGCTTGCGCCACTAACCAAGCTGACACAATCCCCAGAAATTGGCGATACTTATTTAGGCCTATAGGTCACCTAGTATGTTATTGTGTTTGTAGCAGGTTAACACAGTGGATAATGGTAACTGGCTACTGTGTTATCTTGCTGCATTGCCCAAGCCATTTAGACCTTCAAAGTATAGCCTAGGCTTAATGGTTTTTACGTTTCACTGACTGCTGGTCAGGCTGCCCGCGGCCACCTAGTCTATCTTCAGCCTAAATTGAGGAAGCATTGCTTGTCTAAAATGTATACATTTAAAAAACTGTGAATGGCGAGGTTTGAACCCGTAGGCTAGACTAAAGAGAGCCTTATCATCGCTTGAACCTGTTGCGCCACATACATCTTATCCCTTGGTGAGAAATAAATCATTAAAATATATATAAATCCAATACACCTCAAACCTAACATGTCAAAACACGAACGTAAATAGCCTAGGCCTACGTGTATCTTGTGATATTTGATATTACATCTCTTTTATGATATGCAACATTTTGTGTAAAATGAAGACCCATTAGACTTTTCCTGCACATTGTGCGTTTCAATGCGTGTTTCACGTTCGTTGTGATCAGGTTAATATGCAGATTATAGGCTAGTTCTAGTGTTGTCATTCGAGTTCGAATCTTTTTTATTTATTTTATTTATTTGCTGCATGGCGTTCATAATAAGACACTTCACGTAGTCTGGCAGTGTAACCAGGTTAATATTGCATTTTATTTTGGAGGTTGAAATCTCACCAAAACCCTTCAACAGAGTGTATTATTTGTTGTGCTATCATTTCGTTGTGCTATCTATGTATTTTTATTTTGGGACTTTTATTGTGAAAGTCAGATAAGCTTTCTTGTGTTGATTCTCGTTCTCTCGTCAGTTACCGCTAAACTTGACTGAGAGAGGCATTTTATGGATGAACGTGCGTGTGCTCTGCTCCTTTATGTTTAATTATACACCAGATGCAGTTTGTGTGAACCAGTGGAACGAATAAACCTGTCAGTGGTCCTTGAGTGTCCTGTGTCCAGCTTCACATTGTGCACAACACAACGCAGAGTAGTCGGGGAAGCGCAGGCCAGAGCTTCACCCGTTACAGCAGCAATCAGTGAAACGTGTGTAAACTGAACCATGATAGGCTACTTTGGGCAACATTGCAAGATACTGTAGCCAGTCACCATAATCCGCTGTGTTAACCTGCTAAACACAATAACATACTCGTTGACCTCATTTACTAGTAGGCCTATATCACCAATTTCACTGAGAAGTGTCAACTGGTGAGTGGCGCAAGCAGGTTGGTGTCACGTTATCATGCAAGCAGTTTAATTTAGTAGTGGTTCGAGACCCACGTGGAGTTTATTTAGTTTTATTTATTTGGTGGCATATTCATGGTCCAGCGCATGTAGCCTAGTCTACTACAGACAGCCTGACACTTCCAACGCCGACACATCGTGTTGTAAAGCTTTATTAAACAACAAAGTGGAGCATCACAAACATGTCTATTTGAACTTCAGTTAAACAGACGAATCTGCGGCCAGGTATCGGAGGCTAATCATCAGCTGAACACATCTGCAAAAGAAGGGGGCGGTTACGTTAACTCCAGAGGCAAAGTGAACAGTCCAGCCAGTTAACATGAAAGCCAGTTACCGTATAACACCGGGTTGGTGTTACCGCACCGCGAGTCCACAGGTATGTCGGAGTTTCTTTCACGTTCTGTTGTCACGATAAGTAGTTTGCTAAGTGGGCATTTGTTTAACTGTGTATAGGAGAGCAGACGCGGGCAGGACCATAGCAGGCTTGTGTGTGCATGTGTGTGAAAGCGGCCGTGTTGTTATTAACGTCAGCTAGAAGGTACGTTCTAGAACTGAGCTGTGTGTTTGCCTTCTGTCTGTAGTATGATACTGGACTCAATGTAGCATTTTATGTACTATTTCACCAGTGTCCGCCAGCACGGTTAGCCAGCACAGTTACTGTAGTGGTGAGTGACTGGTTCTCCAGAAGCCATTGCCTCCTTGGACAGGTATGTAGGCTACTAAACCTGATCTGTACATTGCTTTGCATATTGCCAGGCCATAGCGGCCATTCATGTTGGTTCTAATAATGTAGAACACTGCAATGCTGACTGGCTAATATTTTACCATGTATTTAATTGTTGTGCAACCATTCTTACCTTGTTTGTTTTTATGCTTGCAGTGTCAAAGATCCCTGCAACTACACAACGTTGCTAGTTGCTGTTCTCTTTACTTATATGTTTGGTGCCGTCCATAATTTATTTGTTTGTTTGGGTTGCCTATCTTCCTCTGGCCTACCGGCCGTAGTGTTTGTGTAAAAGGGTGAGCCGTAGGCTAGAGTGGATTTATTTTGTTTATTCTTTTTCATTATTATTATTTGTGTTTTTTTTTTTTTTTTTTTTTTTTTCTCTCTCTTTAAGTCCAGTGTCTCCCCTCCCTCATCCTAGCTGAAAGCCTCAGTGTTTAGCAGGCCCATTAGTGACTTAGCTTTGGGTAGCCGGTCTCTAGTGTTCCCACTCCAGTAGTCCAATAGCAACGGCAGTGTGTGTAGGATGAACTCTTAATTGCTGTGTCACATTTGTGTGTGTGTGTGTGTGTGTGTAGGATGAACTCTTAATTCCCTTTCCACGTATCACCTGAGTGTATTTTCCCAGCACCTAAACGTATGTTGTTCAGTGTGCGGCAGACCACGTGTGTTAGAAAGACCTGGCCTAATCTTAGTCTTCCTATTGGCCCATGCTGAGATTCCCCAGTCCCTACCCTTGTCCATATGGTTCCCTTTCTTTTCTTTCATTTCTTTTTTGTTTATCTGGTGACTAACCAACTGCCTTGTGAAACTATTTATTAATAAAGATTATATTTTTATACTTTCACCAACTGTGACGACAACATTATTAGAGTTCCCCTTGCTCAGATGAACTATACCTTTCAAGGGGTGGCGTAGTCAGCTTGCCCTATAGGGGCGCTACAAGTATTTATCATTTGGTCAACGCTCCCTGATCCTTGCAGAGACTTGGTTCCCCAGTAGCAATGGATATTAGGGAGGGAAGTGAAGCCCCATGTCAATGATCAATCCCAGAAAACTGTGAAACTCTTCTGGGGTCTCTTCGTTCCATGCCCCTGCACTGTGTGTTTGCATACGACGGCCTACTAAGCACAACCTCCCACCCGTTCCGGTTGGTAAAACCACATATGCCTGGGACAATAATGTGAGTAAAAAACAACATAAGTCTATTTCACACAGTGTTTTAGTGGCAGTCTGCACCACCCTACGCACGCCACCTAAATCTATACCTTCTGAGTGCATCATCTCATCAGCAGTCAGCTACTTCTTCAGGCCAGCAAGTAGGTCTTGTCATCCTCCATCTGAAACAACAGTTAAATCATGCAAATGTAATACCTTTCTTAATTTAAAAAATAAAAGCACAAAACTACAGATAAGTGTGTGTGTGCACATACATACACAAGAAGAGGTAGCCTAAACTATTGAAGCATTCTGAGGAACTTAAAAATATTTAGAAGTATGAAAAGTAATTTTATTACAGATCTGATTGCCTAGCTGGCATCAAGATAAAGACAGATTACATTTCAGGCGGGGTAACAACCCAAGGAAAGGCAATAATTACATTTCTGACAGAATCCGTGATTTCACATCTTGTTTTCTACAACTACATATTGAGAGAAGTAAAAATATCGCTCAACTTATTTTATGTCAGAGAACGTAACGACGCAAATTAGAAACGCGGCACCCATTGATTTATTCAGCTTTGGTATGCTACAGCAGTGGTTCTTAAACTTTTTGTCTGGCGACCCCACAAAAAAGTATGGCGAGGTCTGGCGACCCCACTTTCCCCAAACCCATTCTGTCCTTACTCAAATATTCCCCTCAAACGTTAACAACTAAATCAAGCAAAAACTAGAAAGCAAAGTCATTTGTTTTATTTACTCCATATGAACAACATCACGAACAAACAATCACGAGTGTAGGCTGCCGCTATATCAGATCAGAGCGCTATGTGCGTAGCGCGCGCACACACACAAGCACGCACACACACATGCAGCATTAGGCCTACAACGTTACATTAATTATATTTATGGGGATAACAATAACAGTATTTTTTTATTTCCCTTTTCTGGTTTACTATCTTTAACAATTTCAATGGGAAGGGTGGGCATGCTTCCGTTAACATAGCAAGTTAAAGGAGAATTCCGGTGTGATATTGACCTAAAGTGTATCGAAACATGATACCGAGTGTGAACGTATGTCTCATAGCCCATCTCGGCTTGTCCCCTGCACTCCAAAATCTGGCGCTAGTTAGCCGATGCTACCAACATCTTTTTCAATAGTGGTGCTTCGGCATCGGGCTAGCCATGCAAATAAATCACTGTTTTACACCTATTTACGAGGCTCAATGTATCTCCACACTTCATTGGTAGACTTCCGAGGGCCCTGACATTTAAAACGAGACATTGAGAACTTTGAAAAAGCACTGGTAGTTTACTTACAAGACGATTTATACAGACAGTATCTTTACGAAGTTTAGCGTTTGCAGCCATCTTGAATTTAGTCACGATAAGTTGAGCAACGAGTAAGAATGAACAGGTATGATAAGGGATCAGATTCCAAAAATAATTCAGTGGAAATGCATGGATTCCAGTTGCTGCTACTGGAAGAAACTGGAATCCATGCATTTCCACTGAATTATTTTTGGAATCTGATCCCTTATCATACCTGTTCATTCTTACTCGTTGCTCGACTTATCGTGACTAAATTCAAGATGGCTGCAAACGTTAAACTTCGTGAAGATACTGTCTGTATAAATCGTCTTGTAAATAAACTACCAGTGCTTTTTCAAAGTTCTCAATGTCTCGTTTTAAATGTCAGGGCCCTAGGAAGTCTACCAATGAAGTGTGGAGATACATTGAGCCTCGTAAATGGGTGTAAAACAGTGATTTATTTGCATGGCTAGCCCGATGCCGAAGCACCACTACTGAAAAAGTTGTTGGTAGCATCGGCTAACTAGCGCCAGATTTTGGAGTGCAGGGGACAAGTCGAGATGGGCTATGAGACATACGTTCACACTCGGTATCATGTTTCAATACACTTTAGGTCAATATCACACCGGAATTCTCCTTTAATTCTAGGAGGAATGCTGCATACGGCGACAGAGAGATTTTCCTCCACGGTGCTGAGCCGACATCTGTATTTTGAGATGTCGTTTCATTTTGACAGGTTTTAAGCTCTCATTCGCCAGAACATCGCCGCAAATCACACATTCTGGGTGGTCGAGGTTATCTTTAACTTGGCAAGTGAATGCATATTTCAAAAATTATTTCTGATAAAGCCGATGCGCCGTTTGTTCTTTTTTATTCTCACCGGCCTGTAGACTTGTCCCATCTGAGGATCACGGAGGAGTAGACGCACTGGTAGATGGCACTTCCGAGCTTTTGTTCAATTTTTTACCTGTCCATTTTGGCTAGTAGGCTACCTATGTTTTTTGTTTTGTTTTACTTAAAATAGCGGGAACAAGTTGAGTTTGCATAGTGTGAGCAGATTGTTTCTATCAGCGGACCAGTAGCCCATCGGCTGAACCAGATCTCGTTGAAAGACGAAAACATTTCTCTCTCTTCTCATTACTGCGTGTAAATAAGAAAAAGGCAGAAAAGGCCAATATTATTTTCCTTTGTTTCATCTAATAATAATTTCAGACTGAATACAGAAAATAATTGGCGACCCCACAGAAGTGTTTGGCGACCCCTAGTTTAAGAATCACTGTGCTACAGTATACTGACTTGCCAATATAATGCTTACCTAACAAACAAATTGGTACTAGAAAACAAGCTTATTTACAGGTTATTAGTTTAGGTCAGCACATTTTATTATTATTCCGCCAGACCCATGCTGTGTGATCCTTGCGCACCCACGGGTGTATCTATAAAAAAAAAAAACAGGTGTGGTCAGGCATATGATCACAAATGGCTATTTTGACGCCACTGAAAATGATAACACTACTGACCAAGGAATGTGGTCCAAAGTTAAATTGGCATTATTTCACAGTTACTTTGAGGGTGCTAGAGATGCGCGGTTCGCGGTTACAGCCGCGGACTCCACGGTTAAACTGCGGATTGGGCGGATGACGTGAAGAAATATAATATTTTAATTAAATTCGGGCGGGTGGTGGTTGAACCAATCAAATGAAAAAAATATAGCCTATACATTGTTAAATTGTGTTACCTACATCCGAAAAAAACGAGCACACTGAAATAGTCAAATTTTCATCAGGCAGTTTGGCCTAGTTGCTTATATGCATGCTGCTTTGTTTATCTATCAGAGACGGTGTTGCGGAATTGGTGTAGCCTATTCCGATGTTTCACTGAGCAACCCCTCACGCACGCACACACACACACACACACACACAGACACACACACACACTAAAGGTAACAAAGTTTAAATTAAGTAGCCTATCGTAGCCTGCCAGCATGTTTTCCTCTCCAGTGTGCAATAAGAAATAGGCTACAGTGCAAGCCGATGATTCATCTCCCATGTCGCGTCTCGTTGCAGAGCTATGGTAGGCCACTAAGCAAATCTGCAACCTATGAGCCCAGCTGCCAGTATTGGAGGAGGCCTAAACATCTCGTAGATGAGACTGACTGGGTTATTTTGTTTCAATATTATATATAAAACATATAGTCATTGTAGCCTACCATTCAGGGAATAGGCATTTAAAAGGGAGACAGATTATGTAGTGATATGATTTAGAACTGACACCAGGCAATGGCAGTGCGAGATGTTCAGAACGTAAGAGCTAAAAGCTCAGTAACATCCACAGCGGAAAAAAGAAGGTAAGAAAAATAGTCGGAAAACTTGATGTTGTGTAAGGCAAGCAAGCAAGTTTGGCGGTTGTTAGCCTACTAAAAATAAGAACATGCACGTTGCACTGCTGTGCGGTGGACTTTCGGAATGAATAGAGTCGGCGTTTCTTTAATATCGAGGCGCCATAGTTTGTCCGATCGGCCTTCTGTTATTAAATGAATTGCGCTGTCTGTCTGAAAGACACGCTCTCTTCCCATGCAGTCAAAATGAATGGGAGTCTTCTTCAGAACAGGCTTGACATACTGTCACCCTGACATGACAGTGCGTACCCATACAAAAATGTGATATATGGCAATATATGTAAATCACATATATTATGTATATGTCAATGTATGCTTCACACATATAAGTCACATATATACACATACATGTCAAATATATTTCAAAATATAGCAAAATTGGCCGTTTTTATATATGTCACATATATTTTCCCAGATATACAAATATATTACAAATATATGTTAGTTGCATATATGTTAATATATGATAAGTTATGTATTTGTACGCATACTAGGGATACCAATATATTGCAAATATATGTCTATGGACATATATTTGCACTCATATAAGGTAAATATATTGCAAAATGTATGTAATGTTCTGCTATGTCACATTTATAGAAATATGTCACAATATATGTATCAGTATAACATTGTTGATGTTCCAAAGAAAACACACAAAATATTTGTTTAACCTTTTATTAAAGTTTAGTTTTTCTACACAAACAGTGAGTACACTCTCCAGGTAGAAACTTTTTTCCCCTTTATGGAAGTGGCACACATTGATTTGGCATATGCAGAATGTACTCCGTGTTCTCAGGGCAGCAGTCCTCACAAATCACCACCTGCAAACAGGGAACAGAGAAGATTAATATGCTGTAAAACACACAGAACATGAAAAGACCATCACTGAAGCACTACTACCTTCACATTCCTCTTTAATAAACACACACCTTGGCACAAGTAAGCTTAAATAAGGGCTATGAGATGAAGAACATGTAGCCTAATGATCCATACATCAGAATACTTTGACAAGATTTGGGAAAGATTCTTGAAAGATTGGAGTCTTTTAACTAATGCCCCCCATTCAAGCTTTACTCAAAAGACTATCTTTCAAGAATCTTTCCCAAATCTTCAAAGTCTTCTGTTGTAAGGATGGCTTAACACTACCCTTCACAAACTAAAGATCCATTTAGGCCTACTAACATTCACGTTAGCCTGCATGGTTATTAGCAGCCACTTTAAATATAAGTTAGCTGCTATAGCTAGGTTAGCTAACTTACTCACACCTGATATTTCATTCAAACTAAAACTTATATTCATAACGACATCTCAGACAGGCTTGTTGTTGGATATGATGTTAACTACCATTCTAGATATTCCACATAATGGTAAAGTTAGTTAATGGAAAAGTTAACATTAACAGCTAACATCGCTAACGTTAGCAATATTAGCTCGCTAACATTATCGATAGCTAATTGATAACATTAACGTTAGCTAATTCTAACATGATGGTTAGACTGTTAACAAACGGATTTGGTTAACATTACATTATAAAAACAATATTTTATAACTAATTCCCGTTTACTAAAGACTTTCTTACCTTGGATATGATAAAAGCAGAGTTTGTACAGCTTAGGCTACACAGTCGGATGCATGACAAAAAGTGACGGTTGAAGTCACCGTGGTTGGAGTTCAAATGTCAGACCAGGGTGGGGGATGGGTATTGCTGTGTGCGCATGCGCATATCAAGATGCGATAAGCATCCGTTATATTTAAAGTAGCTTTGGCCTCACACATTTTTCATGCACATAGTGCAACCCAAAGCGCTCCACACAAAACATTGACACATAAGGCAGCATAGTCGACACCTTATCTGTGACGCCAAGACATAAACAAATATATTCACACTGTTCTCCATTTGGAAAATAAGTAATGTAATCTAGTGTATGGATATGTATGCCACCATATATGGAGACTACAAATATGTCTGCCACATATTCACACATAAAGTTCTCCATATATTTAGAAAATAAGTAGTGGAATCTAGTGTATGGATATGTATGCCACCATACATAGAGACTACATATAAGTCTGTCACATATTCACACATAAACTTCTCCATATATTTGGAAAACAAATAATTGGATCTAGTATATGAAGATATATAGCATCTTATATGGGAAATTAAAATATTTTGTATGCATGTATGGACATATAGCTTAGAATATATGTTTGACATAAATATTTGAATCACATATATGTCCATATAAGTAAAATTATAAGTCCCTGTTATTTGACATATATGTTCATATATTGCCATATATCACATTTTTGTATGGGTAAAGTAGCCTATAATGTGAATGACTTGTTATTTTATTAAGGATTTCTTTCTTTTTGCAAAAAATAAAGTACAATAGGCATTAATTAGTAGGCTAAATATCAGCATGTTGAAATGATGTGCCAAATTGCGTTTTTTATTACAATGATAAAATTGTAGGCTACAGGCCGATGTGCGTTTTATTTGGAGACTTTTGCGAGACAGAGACTGAGTTTGCTGCTGTTATTCTGGGGATAGGCTACAACATAGCCAATGTAGGACTTTAGCCTTTTAATATATTTGCTGCATTGGATCAGTCATTCTAGAACAGGCAAGAGTTTTCTAGCCTCACGTCAGCAGCACCGCATCACAAAACAACCAGCGGATGGCGGGCGGGTGCGGTTTTGAAAATTAGTCAAAAAACGTTGGTGCGGATGGATGATTTTTCTATGCGGTTACGGTTGAAATAATAGCCCATCCGCGCATCTCTAGAGGGTGCACTGTCAGGAATCTAACAGCCTAGTAGTGAGACCTAAGCAACAAGTTCCTAGCAACACAATTCAAAGACTGTGCAGGTGTGCATAGATGAATGTCCTTAGCATTTTTAACATTTATTGGAGTGTTATCAGGGTGTTAGGAAGCGAAGTGCATGAGCACTTCAGACAGTACACAGACACAAACTTATTCCATTCCACTCACTCACTAAAATGTTTGGCTTGTGTGCTAAATCATGTGCTCATTATGACCGCCGCTAGCGAAGCGGTCATATAGGGATTGTCAAAGTTTTTCTTTTTTTTTCTTTCGTCATCTACTTCCTGAATTTTTGGTCAACGATACCCGGGACACCGAACCACCGGGACGCATGAAATTTGGTTGTATGTAGCCCCACTAGACTTTTACGGAAAATTTTTGTTTCGTCCCCGGGGTCCACTCCCCCCCTTGCTAGGCCCCCCGAACCGCAAAAAAAGCAGTTTTTCCTAAATAACTACCTGAACCGTGGCACCGAGGATGAAGAATATTTTATGGTATGTTGGTCTCAAGGGCCCACATCAATCTGGCCCATAATCACTCATTTGTGATTTGCACCCCCCCCCCCCCCCGGTAAAAAATGAAAATGCAATATTATTCTGCTTTAATCGCCCCTATCTTCAGTTAAGATGTTCAGAACTGCACCAAATTTTATTTGTATGATTGACCTGGCATTCTCTGGGGGTATGCCAAGTTTCGTAGAATTTCATCCATGGGGGGGGGGGGGGGGGGTCTTAAAAAAAAATGTGTACATTTAGTGACTGTACACTCATTGGCCTGTAGATGGCGGTGCACACATATACACATGCACACACACACAGGCACCCACATACTATCGGTATTAGAACGGCCAATACATAATTACAAATTCAGTAGGATTAAAAGAAAGCCAAAATATATATTCATCATCATCATCATGGCTGCATTTCCAGTATTGGCGATAAGTAGTCGTTTGTCCACTAGATGGCGCATCGTTGCAGTGAGACGTAATTTTGGTGGAAATTAAACGTGGGTTGGAATAACAATGGACGCTTCCTACAAGGACTATTCACCCCTTGCAGACACGTGACTTAAGTCACGTGACGGCTCCATGCTGGACGGCAAAAAGATGGGAGACGGACGGCAAATTACATTATGTCATAAAGATTATGATGAACTGAACACCATTACTATAACATCTTTGTAGTTCAATGTATTGCTGTTTGGGGTCTGATAGTCAAAGAAGATGCCAGTGGTGTTGTTAGATGAAATGGGTCATGATCGCAAATGTAAACTTATTAAAACTGGTGGTAACAGCAAGGGGAGATAACGTTACGTTAGGCTACTGTAATTAACATTATGGTAAATGAACACCCATAAGTATTTCTGGACTAAAATATTGCAAAGCGATTTGGTTACTTTATTTGTCTTGCTTTTATCAGTTGTAACATAGTCAAAACGTTAAGAATGTCATATCAGAACATGAAATAATAACTAGCTGCCACAGAAGCTAGCTATTCTAGCTAACGTTTATCGTAGCTCATAGTGCTAGGGCTAATGTAACTCGTCAGTTTGTACGTTGCCCAGCGAATAAACTTACTTCTTACATGTCTTAAGTTAAAGAATTGAAAGAAATAGGAAATTTAAAAAAAAACTTGAACGGTATTATCTGTTTACATTCAGATCTTGCCAAAGACTTTGCCTAAGTGCTATCTGCCGTCCTGTTCAGAGTCTATGGTTGCTATAGCAACCGCTGCTGTGCTTCATACACTGAGGAGATAAGCATGCAATTGTGGTTGAAATACTCCTGAAACACAAAGAAAACAAACCAAAATAAATCTATGCAAGAACATGGGATGTTGTTGTATTTCAAACAATAAGCCAACAGTCGTGGAAGGGCATTACTACGGTTAAATCTCACTATAATCTCCTAGCTGTGCGATATGTCCCATTACAACCCATTGATTTGATTCGTGTTCTTGCCGTCCACTAGGCTATTTTGCTGTGGCGCGAACAAAACGTGACGTCACTTGCAAGGGGTAAATAGTTTACCGCAGAGAACGTCTAATAAGGATAGGATGATGTTCACATGAAATGTAATTCCCATTTCTTCTTGAAGCCGAAATAAATCTGAGGATGTTTATCGGACATGCTTGGTTTTTACTGCAGGTACGTTAATCTTATAATATCAATAAGGACCTAGGTAATGTTACCGTTAGCGTTGGTTGAGTGATGGAGGCCAATTTGATTGATTGCATTTGTAGAAAACTATAAATGCGGTTATACCAAGCAAATTGATAGCAGCACTGTAATTGTATCTTTCGACTGTCATTTGTTGCATGTGCTACAAAAATCATTCTGTGCAATGGAAGATTTACCAACGTTACACCGGTCTGATACAGTTTTGCCTATACATGCGTGAGACTGAGACGCCTGTTTATTTTGTTTTAAGTGCGTGAGGGTGTGAGAGAGAGGGGAATCGATGTGCTTTGATTCCAGCTTGGTAGTTGTAGTCTGTGAAATTAAAAAGCACGTGTGTGTGAAGTATCCAAACAATGACACCTTAATTTCATTATGGCTGCTTTAGCAACACACCTTAAAGGTGCCATGTGTAATGTCCGCCAAAAATCAATTCATACTCCACATTCCATAAAAGATGGGGGCAGTATACCTCCAGAAAGTGAGCTGGTTTACCTTAGAGTAACAACCGAGACACGTGTATTGCAGTTTGGCTAGCGGTTATGTTGTCCGCATACTGCCTCCCAAGGCCGAAACTGGTATTATGACACCTGTCGGGCTGTGGCTAGTAATTTAGCATGCTAATTCAGGTTGATATCTCTGCAGCACTATACCTTGTTATTTTTTTAATGACATCATCGCCCTTATTTCTTCTCATTCTTTTGATGCGTGTAGCTCATCTTTTGGATATTTTTACCTCAATTCTTACACATGGCACCTTTAAGCTACTGTGTGGGTCCCATTTAGAAGTGGCTACTTCATTTGCGCTTTCCTTGACTCATGGAGCTGCGTGAATTTTATTACAACTTTTCGCCACGATATGGCAGTTTAAGTCCGCTTGATACTGTAAGGCGTAAGCCATTGGTTTCCAAAGGAGATTTTATTTGTGTCGCCAGCATAGCCTATTGACAATTTATGCTGTAAATAGGCCTACCTTATAAGCCTACCTAGCTTAGGGAAGCTAACAGCTTTCTATTAGGGATCTAGTGTGTTAGTTACAGTTTTGTCATAACTCCCTGATGCATTTTTGCATTTAGAATAGCCAGAGCGTGAACAATATCGGGTGCCTATGGACTAGGCTTGGTGAACCCAGCCTGATCTGTCCGCTATTTATTTTTTGATTTCTTAAAAGATTGAGGTTGGTCTGGTGAAAGCCAGACTAGCCATGGACCTCAGTTACACAATGCAAGGGAACATGAATCAGCCTATATTTGCACGAACAATAACGGACAACAGCTCTTCAACTTAGGCCCGTTAAAATGTGTATGAACAGTCTAGCGACGCATTTCATCAAGGCCCATTTGGATATGTCAGTTATTTGCACCACTAGATCTAAAACAGCATTTCGTTTCAGACTACTGTTACTTAATTTGTGCATTAACAATAACGTTTCAGACTACTGTTACTTAATTTGTGCTATAAAGTATTACATGAACTAAAGATGACTAAAATCTTATGTAGAAGAAGAAACATTCACAAAAAATCCATCCATCCAAAAATGACCTTTGTTTTTGATAGCTGTTGAAAACGGCACGGAACTGACAGAGATGTTTTTGTTTATAAATAAATAAATAAATAAATAAATAAATAAATAACATTATGCTGATACCTTTTGCTTTTCCCAAATACAATGTAGCCTACAGGTGTAAGTGACCTTTCATCAATCCAGTTGCAATGGATGAACTGTGATGAACTGCCCTACTTGTGATTGTTTAGAGATGTTAAAGGTTTTATAACAATGCTACATCTTCTTTGGCTATTCTACAATCTATTCACCTTTTCAGCACCAGTAGGCTACTCTCTGTGCAGCCGCACACACACACTCAGGCATGCCAAACAAGCATACACAAAAGTTTCAAGAGTGGGGGATGGAGTAAAATATGGAGACAAATTGATTAGTGTGATTAATTTTCGCGGAACGGATGTACAGGACTGAGCGGCGGTCATATTTTGTACCGCTATGCGGTACATCTAGTTTTAATTGTTGTACAATGAGTGTAGAATTTAATAGAGTAAGTGCACTATTTACTAAGATGAGTGCACCATTTACTAAAATAAGTGTGTAAAACTTGCGCACTATGTAACAAAAGGTGCGGACACATGGACGGATTATCAGCCAGTGGGCCCCCCTGGCCACTTCAAAAGGTTGGTAACTAAGTTTAGTTAGGGTGGTCTGGGGGCATGCTCCCTCAGAATAAAAAAAAAAAACTCCTTAAATAACGACTTCTGGTGAGTTTTTTTGGAAAGAAGCATTAACCCTTTGAGACGTTGAATTTGTCATTGTATCTATATCTATATCTATATCTATCCTATATCTTGTTTTTGTTTATTTTTCAGGACAGTCTGGGATTTGTACCCATCTTGCATAGCCTATGTCTCTTATGTCAGCCTTTATCAAGGGGAAACCATTTGTGTTTTTATGTCACCACTTGAGTAGCCTATTGTCACTGAACCATTGGACTAAGAATGTGCATGCCGAGACCAACTTTTTTAATTTTTTTATTAGGACAGCAAGTTCATTATTTTGGGTTGCTATTAGCCTACATTATGGTGGTTGGCAGGCAGCTCATTGTCTGCAGCAGTCCTGTATCTTTAGAAAAAAATGTATGTGTAGTATACGCGCTCAAATTGATAACACATTGATAATGAGCTAATTTTCATTCATTGTTGACATGGTCCATGGAGGCTCAGACGGGTGTCCCGGGACCTGATGAACACGCCGCTAAAAAGCACAAACGAATGCGAAAGTTGCAGCTGTGATGACAGGATAAGTGCAGGCAGCCACAAGAGTGATTGGTCGTATAAAATGAACGTTTCTGATGTCTGGGTTACACAAAGCAACAACGACACAATCATTATGTTTTCTGGAATTTTACCCGGATACAACAAACACGATTTTTTGATTGGATGTCGGTGGCATTTTCTTGAATTTCCCCTTGGGGATCAATAAAGTATCTATCTACAGTATCTATCTATCTATTTATTTTTTTTGATTTGGCTGGTGAGTGGTAACCTGACTCTCGCCAGATGAATTTCGTTCGGCCTAGCTCCACTCATCCATCTGGGATCAATCCATTGAAGTGTTGCTTAGGCAGAGACTTTCTAATGTGGAGACACAGCACTCAAAAAATACTCCATAGAAATGCATGGGGCTAGTTTGTCACGCCAATATGGCCGTTGTCTACACACCCCTTTCTCGGCAAAACGTCGACATGTGAATACATTGAGCCAATCATGTGGTGTGATGTGAATACATTGAGCCAATCATATGGTGTGTTGTGAAGATATTGTGCCAATCATGTGTTGTGATCTCGCCGCTGGAGCAAGATTGGTGTCGTGAAGCCTTGCGCACTCATTTCTGCCGAAATGGATGCCTGACGAGTGCCCAAAAAGCGTTGTCAAATGGCCGCCGAGTGGAGGACTTTGGGTCAGGTGAGTGGTGCGCTAGTTCTGAACCCTGCGACAAATCCTCTCGTATCCCTGCGCCTCCTCTAATAATTATGCAGATACCTTCACATCCCTAGTAATATTTCTGCGTGAGAAATGCAAGGTGTGGCGTGTGAGCGTGTGAACTTGTTGAATTGCGTGTGTCTCACGCCCATTGTGTGAGACCAAAAAACCTTTGCAGAAATGGGTTTACTTGTCCGTATAATGGCACTGTGCCATGGTACATGCACTATTGCTCTTAGGGAATGGGAGATGGCACTCTTTTTGGCACAGTTTTTCTTCTGATTGGTTATGGGTGTTACACCCAAGAAACATTCATGTTTAAAAGGATACTCCAGCGTAAAAACAACCAAAACAAAATAGCCTTACACTTCGGTGATAGTGTCCATGGGTATGCTATAGATAAACTGAAGTATTGCAAACTTAAACCCTAGGTTGTTTCTACTTTGGAGTATCCCCTTAATTAAGAAACATTAGAACAATCCTTTTGAACCATGAACCTGGTGTCTGATCACTTATTACGCTGTCAAACTAGGAAAAGTGAATTAGACACTCCCTCCCTCCCATACACCTGAACCATATGCTTCAGACCATGTCTAGATTGTCAAAATAGGACCCTGAATGTAACAAATTGAACATGAAAATGAGATCTGGAGGTTATATGTGTTCTTTGAGCTACTGTCAACATGTTAGATGCTAATACTTTTAAATGTGACCATTGTTGAACACTTAATAATAATAATAATAATAATATAATAAATAAAATAATGCATATTATTAATTATTAATCATAATAATTATAATAATAACACAATAATAAATCTTAAATAATAAATATTTTTTGAATGATAATAAAAACCAAGCATACATTTTCTATCTTGCTTTCCATAACACCCAAACTATCCATCAGCTGTTCAGTGAAATATGATTTATTTTTTTTTAATATGTGTGTTCGGGGCAGGCTGCTGTCTTTTGTAGCTTCTCCTGGGGCTCTTTTCTAGAAAGCGTTGTTTGCTAACTTGCGTCGCAACCTTGGTAGTTCGCTCCATCGTTCTTGGATTTGGTGTTTCTAGAAAGGGTAGTTTGAACTCTCAATCGCAAACAAGGACGCAAAGTTTGGTCGTTTGAACTACTGCCCCTAGGCAGTCGCACTTGTGTCGTTCCTTGGTAGTTCCTGTTGGTGTCCGGAGCGCCTAACCAATATCACAACCGCCTAACCACAAATTGCGAAGTGGATGTTTATCTCGTGACTCAATAATTGATCTATCCTGTAGCTTAATTTTGATTAAGACACTGACTCCCCTACTTGGCTCATGCTTGCTATTTATGTGAATTCGAGTATTGCCTTGCTTTTAGTATTATAATCTTCACAGATCCTTCTACAGCAGTGATAAATGGTGTAGTGGCTAAGGCAGATGACTTGTTATCCCAACGTTGTAGGTTCGATTTTCTTAAGATGTGAGTTTGTCCTCTTGCTTCTCGCTACCTGCAGGTGAACTAGTGTAGATATAATTGTTTTTGACTGATGTCTTGTACCTATGGTCTCTCGATGTAGAGTAGAACTATATACATAAATATGTATGGTCAAAACCTATTGTGTCTCGTAGGCCTACTCTTACTCAGAGATGAAGAGAAGAGATAGGATGCGAACTCCGGCCGAGCGCGTAGTGCACTGACGCGCTGCCTTTAAACCACAAGACAATTGACAACATGCGCGATACCCAGATATTCGTCCAGCCTATATATTTTTTCCCAACATAGATTTTTTTTTTTTTTTTAAATATTGGCACATATTGATCGGCTTTAGTAAAATGTTTTATATACTTGCAATAGGTTTAGGTTTTTGCAGATGACAATGACAATGCCAGCATTAATCACTCGGTTTAAATTAGACAAATAGAAATATTGGTATCAGCAACTATACAAATGTAAATACAGCGGGGAAAATAAGTATTGAACACGTCAAAATTTTTTTCAGTAAGTATACTTCCAATGAAGCTATTTGCATGACATTTTCACCAGACATTGGTATTAACTCAGATAATCCACCCATATAAAAAATCCAAACATTAAAAGTCCATAGGTAGAGTTATGTGTAATAAAGTGTAATGACACAGGAAAAAAGTATTGAACACGCCTGCTGAAATTTCTTAAATACTTTGTGGAAAAAGCCTTTATTCGTAATGACCGCTTCAATGCATTTCCTGTATGACGAAACTAATCAGTCACAGTATTCTGGTGTGATTTTGGCCCATTCTTTTAAACAGATAGTCCTTTAATATTGAAGATTCCAGGGGTCCCTCTTTTGAATCCTGATCTTTAGTGAATTTCCAAAACTGAAGTCAAAGCCTTCACTCTAAAACACATTGGGTTAAAAACAACCCAATTTCAACCCAATCACTGGGTAAATAGTGGTCGAGCCCAGCACTGAGTTATATTAGCCCCGAAAATTGGGTTGTTCGGTCAACCCAATGAGTTGGGTTGATAGTCTAACCCAAACATTGGGTTATCGTAACAACACTGTTAGGTTAAACCTACATAATTGTTGGGTAGGCTATCTTATATAACCCAGGATTTATATTATTTTCACTGTCATTTCTGGGTTATGCTGACCTAATTTATGGGTTATTCTAAGTATCTTATTTTTCTCCTTAATCCAATCATATTAATTGATAATAATTCAAATAAATGTTTGCAAATCATTAATGTTACAATATAATGTTTTAAAATCCATCCAATGGGCAACAATAGCCATGCAATGAAATAAAACAGTTAGACATTTATTTATTTTGCAGTTTATTTTTTGAACAATTTTTTGAATTTTTAGAAAAAGCTTGTGATACTTCCATGAAGGCAGGCAGATTCCACCGTCCGTTTTGGGGATCACACCTGTGAATCAAAGAAAAAAAAAGAGTGCATTAATCACTGTTATTTACAGAACTTTATATCAAGATTTCCATGAACCATTATCATTGAATGATGTTGACAAACATTAAAAATCCACCAGGAGACAAAATATTAGCGCAACACACTCGGAAACCGGGTAACGTTAGCTAAATGACTGTCTGATGCTACAACCAGAGCCCGTCTTCTTTGCTACAACCAAAAACACCCAGTAAAGTTAAGTTACATGGCTATAATATGAAGCTACCCTGAATGAATTAATAAGATGTTGTTTGCCATTATTATTACTGTACGTGTGGCTTGTGAAGAGACTAACATTACTTCAACTGTGTTGGCTAATATTAGCTGATGTTAGCTGCAACCATAGTCTAGGCTACAACCACCACGAAGCATATTTAATTAGCATTGATGCTAGCTATATGGTCTGCTAATGTTAACCAGCTTGGTATGCTCATTTTAGTTTGTTGTAAAAGTTCGTTTTGTTTCTGTCAGCAGTTCATACCCAGTGAACAAAGAACTATGTTTTTATGAGTCTGTCTTTGTGTATATTTAACACGAACAGTAATTGTAAGTTAGTACTTCTATACTCTTTGGGCTGAACGAAATTGGCAGGCAGAATATCCATTCATATCATGAAGGGTAGCTTCTACATCTCTGGGTGGACTTTTAAAATCCGTCTGGATAAAACATTTTAAAAAAGTTAAAGATACATACCTTACGAAATCGCCTGATTTCCATTGCATGCTGACAGCTGGTGGACTGGACGGTTGGAAGAATAACGATGTTTTTTCGAATTCTCAAATAACTATGCAGCTGTGTTAAAGTCACCCAGGTGCTGGGTAGTGTACTCCACGTCGGGTGGGAGAGAGGAGGGGCGCTGTTCTAAACCATCAACCCAACAAGCTGGGTTACAGAAAACAACCCAACATGAGTCAAAACAACCCCACAAAATGCCCTGACAGCCTCAACCCAACGTTTGGGTTGAGAAAATAACCCAGTATTTTTTAGAGTGTTGACTTCATTTCTCTGAAACCAATTGAGAGTTTCCTTTGCTGAATGGTTTGAATTATTGTCCTGCTGGAAGGTCTAGCCATGTCTCATCCTCATCATCCTGGTGGATGTAAAGATTTCCCTGGAACAAAATGACTCCATTCATCATTCCTTCAACTGTATGAAGTCTGCCAGTACCATGAGATGAAAAACAGCCCACACCATGATCCCTAGTCTTTAGCTAAGGGATTCCCAAACTGTGGTACGTGTATGTGTATGTGTACGTGTAATATGGACAAATTTTCTAATGCATTCACAAAAGACTTTATGGATATGCTTGACTCCTTTGGCATTACACAATATGTTGACTTTCCAACCCACAACAAAGGGCATATTTTAGATCTGGTCTGTTGCTCTGGTATCAAGCCTGTCAATATCAGTACTGCTGAACTACCCATCTCTGACCACAAAGCTGTACTGTTTGACACCCATCTGCCTGTCATGAAGTCCAAGGTTCAGCGTGTGATGTCATATCGCAACATTAAAAAGGTGGACCCAGAGGAACTCCCTTCTCTAATTGCCACTTATCCCTCCCCTGCTTTTAATACTTCATTGGGGGCTTTAGTTGACCAGTATAATGACTGCATGTCTACAGCACTTCACAGACTTGCTCCTATGAAGACGCAAACTGTTTCATTTGTGCAATCCGCTCCTTGGTTTACACCTGAACTTCGGCATATGAAATCCTTGGGCCGACGCCTGGAGCGGCTGTCAAAAAAGACTGGTCTTAATGTGCACAAAGACATGTATTCTGAACACCTGCATCAGTATAAAAACGCACTCTGTGTTGCAAAAACATCATACTATGCAAAGATAATCAGTGAAGGACAAAGAAACACCAGGGTTCTCTTTTCCATTGTTAATGGTCTCCTTAAGCCATCTGATAACATCACCCACCAGGAACTCTCTGATGAACGCTGCTCAGCCTTCCTGAATTTTTTCAATACCAAAATTGAGGCAATTCACCGGCAATTAGAATGTTCAATTACCCAGTTGAAACAACCATGCTCACTGAGCACTCTGGGCTAATCTTCCATCAATGAACTCTGTGAATTCAGTCTCCCTGCTGAAAGTACCATCTATGGCCTCATCAAAAGTGCAATTCCTCCACCTGTCAGCTGGACCCTCTTCCAACAAGCCTGGTTAAGAGCTGCCTGTCATCTATTGCTCCAATGATTAAATCGATATTTAACACTTCTTTTCTCTCTGGCACTGTATTTCCAACTTGGCTTTTCTCTCCAAAGTTCTTGAAAAGATAGTGGCAACCAGAGTCCTGCACGGGTTTGGGTACCCATGGGTACCCGACGGGTGACCCGCACATTTTGATGAAACGGGTGAAAAATATTTTACTGTGTTGGAGGCGAGTGTGGGTCGGCTCGGACACGGGTCTAAATCGGAATTGGCCTTTCATAAACATCACGTAGCCTACATACGTAACAATATTTTATACATAGTAACACATCCTAAATAATATGCCTGCAATTCAAGTTGATAAAAGCATTTCAAATGCATATTTCGTGTGTAACCTACTTGCCTTCCCAAAACTCTCTAGGCGCCTACTTTCACTTTTAAAAATCACATGCGCAGGATCTGCCTGCCGTCTTTCAGAACGAAGTGGCTGCTTAAAACACCTAAAGATGACTCTTTTGACATTTTGTTATGGTGGAGAGAGCATGCTCGTTTATTTCCTAATATTGCTTAGATTGTGAGATCTATTGCCATCCCTGCGAGTGAGCGAGATTTCTCCTATGCGTAGGAAAAGGTAGGCCACATTTTTTCCCATTCAATCTTGCTATCAAATAATATTTATATTTGCCTATATTTGCATAAAGTTTCATAGGCTAATGCATAATATGACCGAACCATTCCTTCATTTAGCCTACTACTGCTGTTAATGTCAGTTTAATGATATGCAAGGCGGTGTTTGAATCCTAGGCATTTGCGTGGCGATAGCCTTGTAGCCGCATCTGCTTGAGGAGTGGTAAAATTGTATCACTCGGAGTGTTGTAGGCTATTGTGGTTTTCATCATGTAGGATAGGGCTGTCAACTTCAGCTGAAGTTGGATCTGCAGTGTTAATGGTTGTGTAATTAGTTCCTTAAATATGTCTGTTTAACTTGGGTGGTAGACTGATTTTAACTCGGGTACGGGTCGGGTGTCGGTTTTATTTAATACGGGTCGGGTCGGGTACGGAATTTAACTAGCTCTGGTGTCGGAAAACGGGTCGGATGCGGTTTTAAACATGACGGGTACGGGTGGGTGCGGATTTAAAAAATTGGACCCGTGCAGGACTCTGGTGGCAACTCAATTCCAGGATCACCTGAAGGACAATGACCTCTTCGAGCCATTCCAGTTTGGATTTCATCATATGCACAGTACTGAAACAGCCATGATTAAGATTACTAATGACCTCCTCTGTGCAGCTGATGATGGACTTATTTCCATTCTGATTCTCCTTGATCTCAGTGCAGCCTTTGACATCATCTCCCACCCTCTTCTCCTGGAACGTTTAGCCAATATCGGAGTGCAGGGCAGTGTACTGTATACCAGTGGTTCACCTCCTATCTCTCTGGAAGGACACAGTATGTACAAATGCTGAGTTGCAAGTCTGAGAGCAGTGCTGTGACAAGAGGGGTACCCCAGGGGTCTGTGTCGGGCCCTCTGTTGTTTATTATCTACCTCCTCCCACCTGGCACTATCCTCAAGCAACATGGTGTTGAATTTCACTGCTATGCTGATGACACCCAGCTCTACTTATCTACTAAACCCACTGGCACTCTTCCGCCGCCTACAATTACTGCCTGCATGACATCAACCAGCAGAGTGCAGAAATCTTTGTAAATGTGTATGTGACATCCCGCCTTGACTACTGTAATTCCATCTTGTCTGGAATCCCTAATAAGCTACTCCATCGGCTCCAACTGATTCAGAATTCTGCAGCAAGGATTATAATAGGCTCCAAATCCACTTCATGTAACACCATTGCTGATGCAACTGCACTGGCTTCCAGTTGCCTACAGCAGGGGTTCCCAAACTTTTCAACCCGCAACCCCCAAAATAACCGTGCCAGAGACTGGCGACCCCCACTATCCCTGGATGTGACTCAAAAAATAAAATAAAATGTGCGCACCGGCCATACGCACTAGGCTTATCCAAACACAGGCTTAACGACAACACAAAAGAACAGAGCAGCCTGTTATGATTTTACATATAGAAATTTACTATATGATAAAAACAGAATACCTTAGTCAAAAAATAATATCCATGTAACATGAGTGCACATTATTGCTGTCGTGCAAACTTAACTTTGAAACATTACTAATTTCCATTTTAACAGAAGAATATCTCAGTCAGGGTAATATCACAAACTGTTGTGTTGTATATGTACATAGTTGCTGCGCAAATTTACATTTTGGCAACTATGTTTCAGCGTTAATCTCATCTAATGAGATGGATGCGCGCTACGCGTGGAACACAGCAAGTCCATTCTTGGTTTAATTGTGGAGACGGCCACACGGAGATCATCCTCCACATTTAGACGCGATCTGTATTTGTTTTTAATATACTGTATGTCAGTGCAGAGAAAGTCTTTTCGCACAGGTATGTGGAGCCAAATGGCGTCAGTACGTCCATCGCGGCCTTGAATAGCTGTTGATATTCCCTCTCGACTGAAATCCAGAACTCAGCAAGCGTCTTGGAATTAAAATCTGTCTTTAAAGTGCGGTCAAGTGACACCTCTTTTATTTCCCCCAAATTTATTTGATTTATGGAAATCATTTCGCGACCCACCCCTTGGCGTCCCGCGACCCCCCGGCGGGTCCCGACCCCCACTTCGGGAACCCATGGCCTACAGAATACTCCTGGCATACAATACACGGGGCCGTGGCCTACTGGTTAACGCTTCGGACTTGTAACGGGAGGGTTGCAGGTTCGAACCCCGACCAGTAGGCATGGCTGAAGTGCCCTTGAGCAAGGCACCTAACTCCTCACTGCTCCCCGAGCGCCGCTGTTGTTGCAGGCAGCTCACTGCGCTGGGATTAGTGTGTGCTTCACCTCACTGTGTGTTTACTGTGTGCTGAGTGTGTTTCACTAATTCACAGATTGGGATAAATGCAGAGACCAAATTTCCCTCACAGGATCAAAAGAGTATATATACTTCTACTTAGATACTTATCTCTCTTTTTATTTGCACACTCTTAATATCTCTAAGCTAAGGAAACATTGGAGAAAATGCCTATATGTCTGAATTTTTTTTTTGTCTTGTTTTTTTAATCTATTTATTCTGTCTTAACATTTACTATACTATGGACCCAGCAATGGAGTCTGAAATAAAGAATTGAATGAATAAAAAAATAGAATTTGCTGAATTTTCAGTGAAACTGTCTATAGCCAGTCCCTCCAGGAATTCGTGAGGATTTCTTTTCTAAAAAATTGCAATGGAAGTTGCGGTGTTTTTAGCTGTTGCGAAGAAAGGAGGAAGTGAAAATTACCAAAGTAGTTGTGATTTTTATTTTTTTTTTAATTGAGGGCAATTAACGTAAGGATTACAGAAAATCAAAGTAGGCCTACTTTGTTTGTGTAAATGCTTTTTGGGTACTGGGGTAATTCACAAAGCAGTATAACCTTTGTAGAACTGTCCAAAAAAAGACAGTCCCCTAAAGAGATTATCAGGTCATATGTTTCAATACATTCATATATTTTGTAATTCATATTAAGTTCATATCTTTTTAATAATTCATATTCTGTGACCTGCATTACTAATAGTCAACTAAATATCTAGTCATTTCATTTGTCACTTCTTTTTAATGTCATTATATTGGTGGTGTGTAAGTCTAATTGACTGCCTGCTTTAAGGACGTGAGAGTAGCTATTTCTGAGTGGATTGGAAGGCTTGCATCTCACTGTGTCCGGCCAGAGGGGAAATAACTTTTTGCATAGGCTACTGCATTACGATATGTGGATGCAATTCATGTTTTCTATGTCATTAGTTAAATAAATGTTAATAAATAACTCGAATGAAATTATTCTTGGATCATATAAGAGGTAAATGTTTTGCAATGTTATTCATCTATGATTTTGGTAGCACTATGACACGAGCTAAAACATCTCCAGATGTAGGCTACACGTTTGCCAATGGGTTGCATAGCCTACTCAAATGTCAGTAAACCAAGTGGCTCAATATTCTGCGCAAGAGACTGTAGTGGTAGGTGAAATTTCACAGGGAATCTCCGATGATTGGTCAGATTTGCGAAAAAGTTGGGGTGTTTGGACAAAATTGCGAAGTCGCGATTCGCGGGGATTTGCTGAATTTGCGTTAATTGTTGCGATCGCAATTATAGACTGTAGTAGGCCCTATAGGCCTAGTCTATTAATTTTGTGGATCAGTGTAGGGCCCTATCAAACCCCCTTTCTGTGGCTAGCCTAGGGTACTGACTCCGGCACAGACAGGTTACATTCACATGATAGGCCTTCTGTTAATGACCTTATTTTGATTAGTGCCGGAAATCGTTGTTCGTTATATTAGGTCATCTAGCAACCTGTCTGAAAATCGACGCATGTTATCAAAGCTTTTAGGATGACACACACCCGTCGTGATGTGATTGGTAGTATACTGCGGGCGTGACATTATTGGCTATACGTTATTGGCTGTAAGCTTTCGTCCTATTAGGGCAGACCGGAAAACTTCACAGCCTCAAACCGTAGCCATGAAAGGTGGGGCACACAATGAAATTATGATAAAGGATTTGGCGGAGCTATTTATAAACAATAGCAGCTGAAAGCAGCTATTCATTTTGATGCAATTACGTGCGGACTTTCTTGACGTGATTCAGACATCTGGAAGGTAAGTGATCTAGTGGCACGTTTTTAGACAAAACCTATAGCAGTCTTGCTAGCTCTCCATAGAATATAATGCTACAATCTGCATTAGCACGGAATATGAAAATGCACACATAGTTTCTGTTTTAAGATCTCAATAAGCAATCTGTCGCAATAGTCATAGGCTTCACGTAAAATGCTCTCTTTTTCAAACATAGGCACTGAATTAAAAACAGAGGATCGCGAAACCATCATTACAGATCAGTTCCTGTTAGTGTAGGCTACGACTTACCCGCAAGATTCGTCTGCAAAATTTGATTGGGCTTGGTGATGCTGCAGCTGATAATTCCCATAAAATGCATGTCTACACATGGGACACGTGGGAAAGTAAAGTGCGTTGAAGAGTTTTGTAAGTGAGGATAAAAGTAAAAATAAACAAATAAGTCATGTCACCGACATATGCTAAGATATGTGTGGACTTTAGTACTGTTATTGTTTTATTTCATACAAAACATGTGCAGGTGATTATCATCAGGCTACAGACGTAACTGTCCGGTGGCGGCTTCTTTTTTATTATTATCATTACAGTGTGCGCTGTATTGTTATCTGGTGGCTTTTTCTTCATTATTACAGTGCATGCAAGACACTCGTCTTTTTTATTATTATTATTATTATTATTATTATAATTATTATGGTCCAAACAGCACAGGAACCCTCTTGCTCTTGTTCTGATTGTTCCTTTTCTAAAGACAGGCTTCGGAGTTCCTCAAATGGGTAAACTCACTTTGTAATCAGAAGGTGCTCTTTGCTGAAATACTTCCAACTTAATGCAAAACGGATAGATTCCAGGCAGTCTTCTTCTAATGAAAAAAAAATATATATATTTCCAGGCTAGTTCATATTTGTAAGTGTAACAAATCAGGCTTATATTATATTAGCGTATGAAAAATATGTTTTTGATTTCAACTTTGCACAAGCAGCTGATTAGCCTACTTTTAAGTTTTATTCTATGAATTTCGCAGGAATTCTTTCAGTTGCAGTTGGTTTCAGGAAAGCTAATATATTTAGCATTATTTCAAACTATTTTTGTTGTTATGTATTTTAGATGGGAAATCCAGGGTCGCCCATTTTTAAATGCTCAGTAAGATCACGTAAACCCAACCACAGATCTTTACTGTAAGCTGGTTTTTTGAGGTTGCGTTTTCTTTTCAACAATGGGTCGTTGCTTAGCTGCCTGCCTTAGCTAAGTCAGGGAGCTAGCAATGTAACTAAATATATCATAGGATGTATCATAGGAACAACATGTACGCAATAAATTTCTACCTCGCATGTTTTTAACACTCACTACTACCAGAGAATGTCTAATAAGGGGAGAACCGCCACTCTCGGGAAACTTCCGGTTTCTGAACTGCATGGTTGCAGTTCCTGTTCTGGTTCCACATGAGGGCGCTCACGAATAAGTGCAGAATGAATGGAGGTCTATGGAGCTGTACCCCTCAAATCCACTTTTCCCGGGATATCATTTTTTGCCCAGAAATTTGAATGTTGCATGCAAAAGAGGGGGCAGAGGGGCTTATTTGTTCTAAAAAGCCTTTCAAATGCGTCAATGATGTCATTCATTAGCAGAAAGGTAGTGTGTTGTGGGCAACAACGACCCAACCTGAAAGAAATCGAAAGGACACAAGTACTCGTTCATTCAACTTTTGATTTTTCAACGACAACCAGGTGAAAGAGACACATTTAGCCGTCTAGCTCCATAGACCCCCATTGTTTTTGCACTTATTCGTGATCGCCCCTAGCGGAACTGCAGCAGATTGCAGGTACAATGGAGTTAATAGGGAGTGATCCGGCTCTCCGTAAACGGGCTCTGCTACTACGGAATAGGTGTAACGAGATCTCGTGCCATATGATCTCGCGAAATCTCGCTATATAAAAATGTTGCGATGTTTCTCGTCAAAGTAAAAATCTGACGAGATCTCATGCCATGAGATCTGGCGAGACAAGAATATCACAATTTTTTTCGTCAAGGTAATAATCTGTCTCGTGGAGAAGTATCCAGCTGTAGCCAGCATGACTAACAGTGCCACATCCACTTTTACGTTTGGATACCTGCTGGAAACAATACCACTCAATTACATTTTTGTGTCCCTAAAACACCGTAGCAACCGCTACTTGTGCTGCCACTGTGCTTATTTCAGTCTTGCACAGCTGACTTCAAAAACATGAAGTTGGCAAGATTCATGGACCTGTGTTGAATCTACGCAGCCTAATACCTTCTCCATCTCCATTGAAACTAAACCAGTGCAAGTGGCACACCAGGCTATAAGAAATACCTTCTCAAATAATTTAAAACCTCAACAGGTCCATGTAACACTTATCAGTTAAATAACTTTTACCATGCTTGTGTGGGATAATTTTTTATTTTCTCATTGAATGTTTAGTATACCTTATATACATGTAGTGAAATCTTATTGCCATCTCCTTACTCTGACCCTTGTGTTTTCTGAAACTCGTATGTGGGAATGTTTTTAGTTAAATTAACCCCTGTGTCACCGAACTAGGATGGGGGGGGTTGTAAACATTTCACTGTGGGTAACCCTCAGGATGGGGGGTCGTAAACATTTCTTATCTCTGTTAAAATACCAGATGGTTAAGTGATTAATGGAGGGTGAGGGGTAAGGTATAAGAGTTGGCTTCACCCACAGATGTGTGGGCTTGTTACTTTGACATTTCATGTGGGTAACATGCTCCCGGCGTTGTGAATAAAGCTGCAGTCTCACACCAGTTGTCTTGGATTAATTTTGACCACACTTGCATTCAAGGGTTATGGCTTGTGCAGGTTTTGCCGTTCGACAGAAGTCTCTCACCATATGATGCTGTGATAGATATGCAGCATGTCGTTTGAGAACCATAAATAGTAGTGATACTTCACGAGTAGCCTACTTCACTGAAATAGATTAAAATACAACAATGTCCGACTGTAGGAGTTCAGCGATAGGCTACGAGCTGTGAGGAATTTGTGCAACATGTGTTCAAATGTTTCTGTAGAGTATAGTTTTAGATGCTCCGGTAGCATAGTAGGCCTAGGCTATATGATCTGAGCAGCGTTGAACTTGATAAATCCCGTTTCCTCGCATAGCAAGCAGTCATTCGCTCTGGCCATGCATAGCTTCATACTGTCTCACTTCTACAGTCAGACAACTGTAACGTAGACTAGCTTGTTTAGCTTTTTAATTTTACGCACCACAGTAAATCACCATGGCTATCATGTTGTTTATTCACATAATCACATAATTTCTGTCAAATCAAATGTGCATTTACAAGGGAAACCATAGCCAAATCCGAGTAGATTTCCCAAACAGCTATTCTGTCCATGTAATGTAAAGCAAGCGTGGTGAGGGGTGGGACTTGGCCCTCGGCAGCCAATCAGCACTCAGACCATGCCCGTCTTAGGCAGCCCCAGGCACGTATAGAAACAACATCAGTTACTATTTTTCAATTATCCATTTTTCTATCAACCGTTACACAAATACAAAATCAGGATACAACTCCAAAATCCTAAATATGCATTTATTGACATGCAAAAAAACCACGATTTTAGAAAATTGAATCCAATTTTTCATTTTCAATAGAAAATTTAACTGATAAGCGTTACATGGACCCTCAACACCAGTGATTTTCATCGGCGAAACCTTTCTTAGCCAAATTCTTTATATATTGATCAGGGGAATGAAATTAATTTATTTTGAATTTCAGTTCATACCATTTGTATAAACCTCTGAAGTTCCCCTACAAAAAAGGGTAAACATGGGCGGCGCCATCTTCGCTTCCTTTGTGTTCGAACTTCCTGTTTAGCAGTAGCCCTACATCCATTGCGATACATTGAGATAGCAGAGTTCTATCGCGATGACTGGCATCATATGTTATGGGTAATCCTAAAGTTAGGAATGTTTATTTATGATTTTGGTTATTTAAGACTTTTCTGTAATAGGCCTACACCTTTCCTATCTGAAGTTAGGAGAACACTGACTTAGGAGTGGCTGTTCTAAAATTACGTTCTAAACATAGTTACCATGGTTACCAAACAGATAAGATAGGATTTGCGAGTTAGGAAGTTTCTGTAATACGGCCCGCAGTAAGTGTTTTGGTTTTAGCATTTTAGACAATAAATACTCAGATAATGCATTGGGTTTTGGGTAAAAATAAAGAAAGCACTATATAAGAATATATTATGACAATTATGTATTGACATACTGTGCTGAGAATGGCCAGTCCGTCTCTTAAATATATCTCCATGCAATACGGGAGGCCACCGCCGCATATCTACCCACTTGGTAGAGGTGAATAGCCTTGAGTGGCGAAGTACAATCTTGCCATCTGACCTGCTGATGGCATTTTTCGTTTCCTCCTAAGTTAGCCTCTCCATCCTCTTCTGCCGTGTTATCCCAATGAAGCTAACTAGCCGGAACTAGCCGACTGGAATATTGCACACAAGCTGGAAGAAAATACATATCTAAAATGGGCATGGCGGAATAAGGTGAATAGTATAGGAAGATAATGGGGATTTTGAATAATCACACCTGTTAACTTGCAGTACGTAGTTAACTATCTCCAGGATTTCCTTACATGGGCAAAGATGACAGCTTTGGGTCCTTTTTCCTTTTTGGGTTATAGCACAACTTACAGTACACTTACAGCACACAAATTACCCTCTGTTTGCACAAACTGTCAAGGGACTTTTGAACTGTCATCAGCCTAGACATCAAAATTTCCTAGAACATTTATGTTATATTTGACGTTTCAGCGTGGCAAAACATTAGGCTAAACATGCAGAAGGATACAAAAGTACCTATTTCACTTAGTAGCCTACATGTTCTATACATTCACAAATAAATGTCCTGTGTAAGCAGTTTGTTTAACTTAAATGTCTGTCCTCATCATGCTAACTTCACTGTCAAGTAGCAAGATAACACAGTAGCCAGATACCATAATCGGCCTACAATCATTATACTACTCTTTTAATAGTATAAGTAAAGCAAATTTCGCTGCAAGTCAGGATATCATGCATGCAGTTTATTTTAGCATCTGTTTGATTCCCACGCGGAGTTAATACAGACAACCTGACACTTTGTGTTGTAAACCTTTATTACATTACATTTGGCTGACACATTTTTAACCAAAGTGACTTACAACATGATAAACAGTTTTTAAAGCTTTTGAAAAACAATTTCCCAACAATTCTAGAACAATTTAAAACAATTTAAAAGGTAGAGTACAATAAGAACAAGTGCGTCAGTGAGTGTTGTTTTTATACAGTCAAGTGTCAGTTCTAGTCAGCTGATAAGTGATACAACTAGTATTGCTAATTCTAAGTAGTGCTACGAGAGGATATATTCTATGAAGAGCTGGGTCTTCAGGAGTTTTTTTGAAGATGGAGTGCCCATGCCCATGTTCAGGGTGGAAAATAAAAAAGAGAAAAGTGAAAATGAGAACCAGAATGATTTTTCAGACTTGTTAGGTCTGCTGTTCAGACCCTGAAGGGATTTCGCTTTTGTTCATTGCTTTCTGTGAGGGTGTCTCTACTTATCTCAATAAGGAAAATAAATTAAGAGCCTATGATGAGTACAATAATGTCTTCTCAAGGCCTAAACAGAGCCCATCCAAAAACTCCAATACAATTTTGATCAACTTTGAGGGACAACTATGACCATGCAGGATCATCCAGACCAAACGTGACTATTTTGCCACATACTATTCCTATTTATGTACCAGCTTGCAGAATGTGAGCCTCCTACATGGTTTAGTTCTTGTGCTGTGGGCTTGTGTACTTTGACAAAAAAAGAGGCCGAACAAAATTGACACCCCACTCCCCCCGTAAAACTGGCTGTATCTGGCCCCAGCCGTGGCGCAACTGGCTGGGGCACCTGCACTGTATGCCGGCGACCCGGGTTCAATTCCCGACCCGTGGTCCTTTCCGGATCCCATCCTGGGTAACATAGGTACACCTGGTAATTTTTTCAGATTTTTTTGAGACCTAAGTGCGTGGGCCTATTTTGCAAAAGGAAATATTACATTTATTGTAACACTAAATGTTCCTCATTACTATAATGTGACCTCATTACTATAATGTACCTGCCTATAAAAACTACACTGTTCCTTTAAATTAACAAGCAGACCCATGATGCTGCATCACTTGGGACAAAATGTTTAAAATGGAATCGAGTTCAGTTGTCCTCTCTTCTCTTCATAATATGTGTGTTAAAGGACAAGTTTGGTATTTTACACTTAAAGCCCTGTTTTCAGATAGTTTATGATTAAATAAAACGTTTAAGATTGAAATTTGGACACATGCTGCTGTCCTGAGAATTTTCGGTTACTGTGGTAGCACCCCCCCCCCCCCCCCACCTCCACAACGCTGCATAGGTGCACTGGAACAATCTTTCTAAAACGCATTAAACTTATGTTTACAAAGACGCTAAACTCACCGAGTGGTCAAGGGTGTTCACTGATATGCTCACACAAAAATCGCAGCAAAAGATTCTTTCCAACAGGTTTTATCGTAGTTTTTGTCCAACTCCATTGACTTGTATTGGATGTGCTGTGAGGTACGGCATTACTCCGCCGCCGGAAACGGATATGGGGTTGTTTGTATTCTTTCTGTAGTCTTATGCAGTCGTGGTATCGTAGGCTATACGCTATCCAAATTATTGTCACGTCCATGGCTAATGCTAAAATGAATTGGAACTTGCACGATGTGAATGATAGCCTACGTGAATCATTACGTTTTCATCATGAAAGTTCCACAGCCAAAAAAATAGTAAACGTACAAAATCATGTAGCCAAATTATTCATGTAGGCTAGGGTTAGTGTTGACTTATGATGTGAACATGACAGGTTATGGACATAACAAATAAGTTCATTTTCCGCCAGTTACAAGCGTTACGTTACAAAATGTCAACCTTACCCCAAGTTTTTCCAGCTCTGTCGTCCCAGGAGGTAATGTGGGAACCGCTGTATTTCTCAGGCGAAAGAGCTTTTTGGGCGATTTCTTTCGACCTCCAGCGAAGTTCAGTAAAATGCAAACCGCAGAGACACGGTGATCAGCTTTCTGCAGATCCTGATAAGATGTGCTCACATCCAACCCCAGAAATTCCAGCCACAACTTTAGCCTTTCTGGATCGTTGAAAGGAAGTCTGTGACAACTTTTTTTGCCACGAATTTTCCCGCAATTCGGAACTGCACAAAATCGCCCCGTTTTTAGCTGTCTGTTGCAAAATACTTCAAGACAGCCAGTGGTTTGCTTGTAATTGGCAAGTGTACGGTGTAAGGTGCATTATCGCCACCAATTGGGCTGGAGTGTCTATTATTCAAGCTCTCAACGGAAGAATGTATGGGTGTGAGGCGTTTGGAAAAATAGCTCCACAGTTTTACAACGAATGGTAAAACACCTATTGGAAAGCATCTTTTGCAGCGATTTTTGTGTGAGCAGATCAGTGAACACCCCTGACCACTCGGTGAGTTTCACGTCTTTGTAAACGAATGTAATGCGTTTAGGGAGGATTGTTCCAGTGCACCTATGCAGCGTTGTGGAGGTTGGGGGGGGGTGCTACCACAGAAACCGAAAATTCTCAGGACCGCAGCATGTGTCCAAATTTCAATCTTAAACATTCTATTTAATCATAAACTATCTGAAAACAGGGCTTTAAGTGTAAAATACCAAACTTGTCCTTTAATGTCATATGATCTTTATTCTGTTACACTGTTGTCCTAGCCTACATACTGCATCATTACTGATGAAGAATACTATTCAAATTATTTCCTTAATTGCAAATGGAGACACCGTTGACTGAGTAGATCTGAATGTAGAGAGCAGGTAAAAACGAGGCTGGCTTGCGAAAGAATACTTCTTTATTCTGGATGTTACAACAGAGTTCTGGTAGCTCTGTTGTACGCACAGCACAGTGTTGCAAAGTGAAGCCAAGGTAATGAACTAAGCCAAGATCTAAGATACCCGTGGCTAATTATAATGCCAGAACAGGGTTTCCCGCAGGAAATGTGTTAGTCAAGGTGGTAGGTCGTAGGTCTCTGGCGGGGGGGGAGGGGGGGGGGGGTCTTGTATCAGTTGCCGTCGGTAGGGGGGTGTGGGTGTTGGCGTCTTGTTTGTGCGATACACTACAGACTCTGTATATTTAACAATTATTTATTAACAAAGTAACAACACCAAACAAACTATACAACAGTATACAAATATTTAAAAATATTTGTGTAATTTGTGCAATTTTAACAAAGACTATTACAAACTATAGAACAAGTGCAAAACAACAAAATGTGCAAATGTGATCAGTCACTACTTATGGCAGAGCTGGCAACTAGCATTGTTACAACCGTATTAGCAGATAGGTTTTATATTCAATTGTATAATTTTCAAAAAAGTATAATTATTGCAAGTTGCACTACTTTTTATATTGGTTTTATACAAGATGTTTGTGAAATTTGCACAGTAAAAGTTCTGTATTTTGACTGCAATTGTCTTTGCATTCTGATTCCTCACTTCATTAGAATCATGAGTGGCTCTTTCTAAACAGCATCATTTTCTGGGGCCATGCAAACCTGCATTACCACTAGTGTGGAGTTAGTCAACATCATGACAGTAAAATAGACCATCCTTAGTCAATCTACTGCAGCAATTCCTCTCTCAACTTGTAGAAAATGCTGTAAACATCTGATTATGCATGGGGAAAAAATACCGTCATATACCGTGAAACCGTTTTGAAAAATACCGTGATATACATTTTTGGTCATACCGCCCACTAGGAAGGCCCATTCAAGTGAATGGAGCATTCTGCAGCACTCTGAAGAGCCGTGTAATAAAAAAACATTAATTATGATGCACTGCACTGTTCATTTAATGTACTTATTTGTGTAAATGAAAAAGAATCAAATTACTGTATCTGTTTTATGGGCTTACTTTGTAGAAAAAATGCAAGTGGGTTAAAATCTGATAAGGAAACTGTACTGCTAAATGTAATTAATGTAATGTTATTTAAACTGTGGTTATTGTCAGTTATTGCCATTGACTCTTGGCGCGCCCCTTTTATCTCTCCTTATTGGCTGCGACAGAAGTCATGGCATGGTCATATTCTCTTCTACCTGCTCTGGCATTGATGCCCCTTGCCTATGTGATGACGGTGCACACGGCACCCTGCCAAACATGCCGAAAACTCACTCAGAGCTTCATAAAGGTATGGTTGCTTTATGTGTCTGAATGTCAAAGAGTGAAGAAATCTACATGTGATTGAATAAATCTAAATGTGATGTGTTCCACAATTCCGATAGTAGGGAACATTATGTGAAATATAATATTAGGTGGTCCTAAGACATCTCAAAAATATCTCAAACAGGAAGTAAGATTTTGAAAAAAATCCAAAATATACAGTACCCTCCGGAATTATTAGCACCTTTGGTAAAGTTGACTAAAAACAGGTATAAAAAAATAATCCGTTGAAGATTTATTGTAATCTCACAATGAAAACAATGAGGAAAAATCCACCCTTGAAGGGAAGCAAATGTATTCTGAGAAAAAGGAAAATCTCATAAAGAAATAAATATTTTTAACAAAAACATGTTGCTCACAAATATTGGCACCCCTAGAAAAGCTTATATACAAAACCCAACAGAAGCATTTTCCTATCTAACATAGTTGTACCACTGTAGAAGTTTCGTACCATTCAGGCATTATTAGTGGGGTAATTTATGAGATAAAAGTTGGTACCATTACGACTGCAGAAACTCATTAGTTTCTGACCGCGCTACTTGACCAGGGTTCGACCAAGGGAAAACAGGTTCGGGGAGGGTGTTTGGCTTGGGGTCATTGTGCAAAGGACCCTAGGATGAAATTACTCCGAATCATCACTTTAATAAAGACTATCAGTATTGTGCGATGCACTGCGTATGGACACAACACATCTATCCACGCACCTGAAAAATAGTCACCAAAAAAAGTCTTGCACTCTTTCTTCTCGATCGACTCAAAAAATACACTTTAGGGACCCTTCGTTATTTATAAACGGGATCACCGGAGGGATTTTGAGTGCTTCAATCAAAAGTAGCATGACCCTCCCCTGTCTGCTATGTAATTTCCAACGACCCTCCAGCAGCATTTTCAAAAATGACATGACCCTCCCTGGCTAATTGTCGATGTCTTCCGCCCACGCTCTTACACGCTATGAAAACACATCAACTTATGCTACCACCCTTAAACCAACCTCTGCTTTCTGATCTTACACATGACACTTCACCAAGATGGTGGCCATTTCAGTAGATTTACTCACTAACATTGTTGTGGAAGCTCTGTTCTAGAATCTTTGATTCAAATCATCGTTTTGCTTGCTTGAATGCGAACTCAGTGTGATGTTAACCTAGGCCTATTTAAGTTAACGACGTGGTTGTCGTGAGAACACGATTCATTAGCGCTTGCAGTGTTCGGCCGTAGGCTATGCCTGCGTGCGCACCTGCCAGGCTACTCAGCTAGACAAAGAATCGTATATTCACTCCAAGTTGGCCTACCATAACTTACCAACTACACTGTAGACCATAAACTGACTTTATGAAGCAGAATTCCGCACTGCTACTTGGAACGTAACACATTTGTGTTGGCAGGAGAGAGAATGACAGCGATTAACAAATTGCACTTGTTGCTGGTTACCAATAAATAGGCCTACTATATATTTTTTTGCAAACAACAAAAACAGAAAGGATGGAGACAGCAAAGCTAGAGATGGGCAGGGACGAGGTCAATTGGTATTAGAAATGCTTGTCAAAACGTTAGGAGCTGGATGTGTGGATGAATGAAGCACAAGTATGTTAAGCATGCACACTGTTTAAAGTTAGGCTACACGGTAAACTACAAGTAAACCAAAGTTAAATTTAGCTTTTTAGGGCTGGATAAAGTTGACCAAATGGATATAGGCTGTTAGGCGTGAATAAAGTAGGCTACTTTGTGGCTCCAACCCTTCCAACGTTAATGGGGACGAATGTTGACATTTTCCGTATTTTGCGTGAAAACCCCGGGAAATCTCCCGTATTTTCATTGTTCAATGTTGACAGAGCTATGGAACGAAAGAGAACGTTATATGGCGACAGAAATCAACAATCAAACAAGCCACTTTGATTTTTTTGCTGTTTTCATTAATACAAAAGATGGGTGACCCTCCCCTTAACAAAGAATAAAAAGACATGACCCCGTTTATAAATAACGAACGGTCCCTTAATAAAGCAACTTACACTGGTTCTGCTCACTTGTTCTTTTGCAAGGCTACTAGGCTACTCTTAGCTTTGGTTTTAGGCTACTTTTAGCTTAGCTAGCAGTAATCGAACATATTGTATCGATTTGATAGCGACACACACAGTTATCCAATCAAAAGGTTTATTAGCTGAGAACGAGAGCAGACACAGACATACCAAGACACCATTACATAGGAAACAAGGGAAGTCAATAAAACAAGCACGATACACGAACAGGGTAGTCACATACACCAGGTAAAATACATGAGGTACAACGTAAGGAAAGATTACACAAGCTAACACATACATGACATGGTAAACATCCACTCACTAAAACCGACATTACACAAACCAGCATCCACACACATTGCATTCTGGGAGGCTAGCACTCAGTCCAAAAGACACCCACGTTACAATATTCTTACTGCAAGCTTGGGATTGTGCACCCGTCTTCTCTTCATTAGAGTTAGTCTCTCCCGCACAGTTTTTCGACTCCAGAGCAGCCAACCTGTCCTCTATGGACAGCAACCTGGAGTTTACCGAATTGCTTGAATGACTTGCAGACAGCTCCAAGCAATGAGGAGGTCACGGCCAAAGTTAGTCTGTGAAAACAAAATGTAGAGTTAAGATCGGTATCTATTAACGTAGCCTATATATTTCCTTATAGCCGGCAGCAGAATGAAAGCATAGTCTTAAATCTTACCATTGCTCCGGTTTGTAGCGCCTACAGCGTGTCTCCGAGTGAACCCTGGTAGGCTATGGCTGGCTACCGCGGCTCTGATTTCTCGACAGCTTCTCCTGACCACTTGTCTGACACTAGATGATCCAACGCTCACCATTCCTTCAAGCAAAGGGAAGTGCTCGTTTCAAGGTCCCCTCTTCTAGAAGGAATGAGCGCCGACGATCGCGGGCGCGTTGTTTATGAACCACATTCACATCCACATACATCCAAGTAACGTGAAGTAGTAGCCTAACCAAACTGTAGGCTAGCTTTTCTGTTCTGAATTTGCCGCTGCACTAGGGCTGGGACAACGCGTTGACGTAATCGATGACGGACGCAAAATATGAGCGTCGATTCGTCAAGCATGTGCTGCTAAATATTTTTAATTTTACACCTTCAGTGTTTTCCATACGTTGACTAATCTGTGGCTGGGCACCACGAAATCAAAACCGGCCACCACACATTGATGTTCTATGTTGTAGGCCTACTATTTAAATTAAAGATAAGATAATTTCATTGAGCTGCACTTTTTACTCACACAGCCTTTCCTCGCCCCGCCCGCTCTCTCTCGTAACGAGCCCGCTGCTCCTCCTCTGCATGTGCATTTAACAAATTATTCACGATTGTTGTTGAAGGATTGTTGTTGCCACATAGAAGCACTGCATAGAACACAGTGGGCTAAATTGCTATTAAATCCGCTTAGCATCGTGACCATGCTGTGCAAATTTGTTCAAAACTGCAGCATTAAAGTTAAGGTAAACTCTGCTAAGGTCTTATCACAACATAGTGCATTGAGGAGACTAAACTAAGGTAAGTTACAGTATGCGATCAAGCAGTATCTCAAAGCTAACGTTAGAATACTGTTTGGATGTCAAGTTTAGCATGCTTACTTGCAGCTGCTTGTATTTGTTACTCAGGCTCATTTTATTGACTCTGAATGTTTGCAAAATCCCGATGTAAATGGAAAAGTGTTTTCCAAGACACAAAAGTGCTTGTCCAAAGGAGAAGTACGAACCGTTATTTGAACTAACTGCGTTATGAATTGCATCCACACATCAGCAGCCTTTTAACTGTGTTAATGTTAATTGCAAGGATTCTCATATGAACGTCTTAAAATGACTCAAGTAGACATACTACTGAACTTTATTGAATCTGACTAAGAATGCATTACTTTGCACTTGTATAGTCTTTTATTTTGGAATCTTAACCCTTTAGGCGCCAGAGTTTTTTTTTCGAAACGTTCGATTTTGACATCTTCATTTCAAAAGGCTATATCTTAAAAGTGATAAGAGATAGAGACTTTCTATAAATTAGAGAAATATTAAGGATGACCCAAAGTTTATGTAGGGATTAAATGTTTATATCTAATTTGCATATTATGACGTCATATGGCGGCGGCCATCTTGGATTATAGAATTTTCATGAAAAGTTGCATGTTTGAATGATAAAAATGCACCACTTCTTTCCCCCCAAAATGTCCCTCACCTTCTGTATGCTATATTGCACAATACTGAATGCTCAGGTAAATACTAAGTAGTAAACAAACTATGTAAATCATTACTAATAAATGGCAGAAACAAACCAAATGCATGTAGCGGTAGGCACCTTTTGCTGTAGAGATTTTCCATTTACTACATACAGTAGGCACTCTGATTACATGTATGGGGCACATATATATTATTCAGATGACACACAAACACAAGTAGACAAGACCTGTTTAGTTCAAAAGCTCACTTGCCACGGCAAGGCACAGATCAGGAGTGAGATGACGAGACAAGACAAGAGACAATGTCAGTATTTGTTTTCTTTTTGTTGTTTTTGTTGATGTTTTTTGTTGTTTTTTTCTTAGCTGACAAAGACACACACATCACAAGGACATGAACACACAAAAAAGAACACATATATGTCCTAAATGGTCAGGGAAATAGATAATCAACAGTGTAAATCATTACTAATAAATGGCTGACACTTTTTTTTTTTTATGTAGCAGGCCTTTTGCTGTAGAGATAATGACTATCCATATCCATATCCTATCCATACAGGGCCGGCATTCCCATCATCTTGTGATAGACTATGCATGGCCTAATGGCTCTCCTGCCCCGTGTCACCACCTCTGCTCCTGTTGCGAGCAGCATGGCCAGATCTGCCTCGCGCTCACGTCGAGTGGAGAGAATTTGCGCAGCTCGGACTAGGCCTACTGTCATTCTCATTGCGACTCCCCACACTGCCTCTACGTTCCCCCCTAACTGTCCTATGAGCACTTCGACCTCGTCTAACATACCCAGTGGCATTAGACAAAGGCTCCACCATGTTACTGTCGCCGCGATTGCGGAGAGGCACACGTTCAGAAGACAGAAGCTAGCACTGGACATTAGGCTACCTCCAGCCTCGTTCGCCACACCACTAACACCCTGCTAACTTCCCGATGAATACTCCGAACCCGTGAAACATTATTCCCACCAGTGACATTGGGCAAACGATTCAACGTTTGTGCTTGATGTAAGCTAAACTATGGAGTAAACTCTCACTTTGTCCAGCTGCATCATTGCAAGGCAGGGACGCATCTGAAGCCTCACTAAACGAATCACCGTCATTTTCTGAAGGCAGATATTCCCCTTCAGAATCAGGGTCCACGAATAGAAGACCCAACACTTCATTTCAGGTAAACTTTTTTGATGCCATTAGGCGATAATCTGATGCAAATACTCGCTGACGTTGACAATATCGCTCTGACAAAGTGGCTCACACGCATACTAGATCCGGTATTTGACGCACTGATTCAATGCGCTGTAGCTAGAAGGTTTTGTTTAAAGCATGCCCCTTTTTCGACTCGGGGATGACATATGACATGTCTGCCATCTAGTGGAGTGGAGGTCGAACGAAATATGACACCCTATTTGACTAAATCGGCCGTTTTATTCAGTACCGCATCTTGTCGAGTAAACTCGACCGTGGCGCCTAGAGGGTTAAGAGCAATAAACATATATTGCAATGTTAAAGAATTCATATTTTTTCATTCAGATATGTAAATAAACATGTATAAGTTGCTATTAGTGAATTAATTGGGAGATAATCGAATCGAAATCGAATCGGACTGAAAAAATGAATCGTTAGATTAATCGATGCATCGAAAAAATAATCGCTAGATAAATCGTTTATCCCAGCCCTACGCTGCACACTACGGCAAGCCGCGCACTGACTGCGCACTGACTGTTGTTTATCCTATCAGCTGTTCTGGTGGAAGCGCGACGGGCGGGTCTTCAACTGCCCACTAGAGGAATTGTCTCCCCTGCTGGCGTGGGGGCGTAACGGTTAGTTCATTGAAGTGACGTGCTCTCTGCTGTGGCATATGGACTGAGAATGTCTACTCTACTACTACTGGGGAAATAGCCTATCTATTTTTATATATATATAAAAAATAGATATTTTCATTCAACAAAAATATATGCAGTTCTGCATATATTTTTGTTGAATGAAAATAGTGATAAAGACAATCATTTATATATTTGCCTCTGAAATTCTCATTATGTTGGTGAAAAGGGAAAATCTGAATCAAAACAGTCGATTCTATCGAGACTCAAGTGTAAAGTCAGGTTACATTATTGGAGCTTGCAGGGAACAGACATGTCATACCCAGCATTATTTCTGCCTGTTGAGCGTATTACTGGGAGTTGTGTGGTTAACACATCCACTGTTTAAGCAAGACCAAAGGCCTGTCATGCCACCATGCACAGTGCCCTCCCCCTGCTACCCTGATTTGCATTTGTATAGCTTACAGCATTTTCATTTACATGTTAAAGCCTCCCCTACAATTAGGAGGAGGGGGATCATGGGGGTACAACTGCCAAGCAAGGCCCAAGTCAATTTCTGACAATTCATGGCAGTTTTTGGCGTTGCCTTCAAATTGTCGTGAACAGCCATTAAAGTGACCATATTATGAAAAAATCACTTTTTCTGGGATTTGATGTGTTATTGTGTGTCTCTGGTGCTTCCACACACATACCAACTTGAAAAAAAAAACATCCATGCTGTTTTAAGTGAGAAGGGTTTGTGGATGTATCCTGCCTTCAGCCTCCAGGGTGAGCTGGTCAAAATCGGCAAGGCTTTTGACGTCACAATTTCAATTTTCCCACCCACTACTATTGCAATTACGTTACGTGGATATAATGGAAACCTATGGAGCTGCATCGAAGTGGGCAGGGAAAAGGATACTTACTAAATCGTTGAACGTGAATAAAATGCCCAAAATAAGGTTGGTTTAAGAGTTATCTGTTTGTTCATGGGATTCAGAGATTATGGAAAGTGTTAGCTAGAGGCTAAATTCGTCCTCTCAACACTGGGGTATTGGAAACAAATTAGGTTGGTAGTGTACATAGTTTCGGCATGAGTCAGTCACATACACATTTCTTCATAACCATTGTGTTAGTAAAAGGATTGAATGTCCTGTGAATCAATATGTAACGTGTGACTAGCATCTAGCTGTCTTTCCCATTGGAATCAATAGCCACGTTTGCATGGACCTTTTTATTTAAATCCGATTGAAATTAATCTGTTTATAGATTTCAACTGACTTGTTTACATGGATGCTAAATAATCTAATTGGCAATTATTGACCAAGATAATATCATGGTGCTTCATCTGAGAAGATGCAGTTCTGTAGCCTAACTATACTATGTAAAACGAAGGTGTAGTAGATGTTAGGGGATTTTGAATTGCCGTGTTTCAGACGTTGCATAATCAACACCCCACCTCTCTGCACCAAGCCTAGCGGTTTAACTGTTTTTTAAGCCTCCATATCTCAGAAAATAATGTAGATATAAGCTTACACCTTTGCACAGTAGTTGTTGGGTAATATTTAGCATTATTGACAAAGTATGAAGCAAAGCCAAGATGGTCAGGCGAGGCTGGAGGCATTTGTTGATTTGGCACGAATGACCCTGGTAACAGTTAATGGAGTGGGGCGTGGGTAAGTGAGCAGCAGCTCATTAATATGTAATGAGCAGCAGAAACTGCACACTTTGAAAGGGACTGAAAAGAGTGTAATAGAGGTAGGTAAGAATCTTTTCCTACAAGCTATTTCCAGCAAACAACTTCAGAAACATGTTTTCTGGAACTCATAGACCTATTTTAACTTGTTGAAAAATAGTCATAATATGGGCACTTTAACCTGAACTTCCACGACAATCTACAGTGCCTCATACTGACGAAAATCACACATTTCATGCAGTGACAGAGGCTAAATCCTCTAGTCATTTTTCAACATTGGAAAGACAAGAGAATACACTAAATCTAAATAAAAACAGTGTGTGTTGACATTTGTAAGTCAGGGGATGTCTATAAAAACTAGGTACTTTGTTGAAAATGTCTATATTTACAGTTAAACAATGATTAACAGGTTGTAATCAACTGGAAATGTGACAAACATGCTTGTACAAAGGTTATCTTGGCCCCACGCACATTATGGAGGATGGTAAGATAGGCAAAACATTCCATAAGAACCACTGTTTGAAAGTTACAGAAAAAGGTATCATCTTGGGGTCACCAAAGTCCCCCAATAAATTCTTCAAAAGTGACCTCACTGCTAATAGATTATTTAGAGGGCATGCCAGGTAAAGGCCTGTCTAGTCATTTAATCACCAATGTAAACGGCAAGAGTTACTGAATGGTACATTGACTTTGTCTGGAAGTGTGGTCTATTGTCAGATCAAATGAAAATTGCGCTCTTTAGCTAGAGACACTTTAGGTGTGTTTGGTGTACATAGAAGAACGACTATACTGAAAAGAACCCCATACCTACGGTACATAGTATCATGAAAAACCTGAACATTTTCAAAGGAAATCTGTCAATCTCTGCCAACACATTAAAAGTTGGTCATGATTGGATCATTCATCAGGTCAAATGAACCAAAAGAAACGTTCAGATCAAAACAAATATGGTTTACTGAATACAAAATCAAGCTTCGACCATTGCCATCTAGGGCTGGGCGATATGGCTGAAAACTGTATCACGATATAAGTATTTCATATCTATCGATAATTATTGATTTTTTTCAAATCTATTTCAGATAAGGACCAGAAGGGGGGAAAAAAATTCAGTTTAAACACTTTTATTTTAAACTTAACCTTCCTCTGACTTTAATCACCTCAGTTATCAATCAGAGAGAGAGAGAGAACGGGGCAAGGACTCATTGAGAGTCTGTGTTGAAGTAGGCCTACTTCTATCGCCTACTCTGGTAGAGTTGCACACTCAATGCAAGATACTTAATGCCTATTTATTTATGGACAATATAAGGCGGGAGGTGTATGTTGCTTTTAATTATCGAATGTTCTATCGAACGTATTTTTTATTGATTATAGATCAATAAATCGATTACATGTCTTGCGATACATATCGCTATCGTTTTATCGCCCAGCCCTATTGCCATCTCAGTCCCCTGATCTAAACTCCATAGAAAAACAGTGGGGTGAGTCAAAGAGGAGAATGCACAAGTGTGGACCTAGGAATCTGGATGATCTGGGGAGATTTTGTAAAGACGAACAGGCTTAAATCCCTTGCTTTATATTCTCCAACTTTATGGGGTGTGATAGGAGAATATTACAAGCTGTTTTATTGGCAAAGGGAGGCTTAAGAAGGTGTTACAAGCAGGGGTGCCAATAATTATGAGCGACGTGATTTTGTTAAAAATATTTTTCTTTATGAGGTTTTCTTTTTTCTCAGAACAAATTTCCCTTCCCTTCCCTTCAAGGTTGTATTTTTTCCTATTTTTTTCATTGTGAGATTACAATAAATCACCAACACATTATGTATGATAAAGGTTTTTATTCAACTTTAGCAGAGGAGCCAATAATTCTGGAGGGTACTGTACAGTAATTGACAGCTGATTCAAAGGCCCCCTAAAAAACCTCCTTAAAGCTTGACATTTGTTGTATCCCTTGGATCATCCTGGAAGATTACCCAAACAAATCTCAAACAGGAAGTGAACTTTTAAAAAAAATGAAAAAGGCTGCACAAAATTGGCAGCTAATTCAAAGGCCAGCTAAACAACCTAATTCTAATTAGGTATTTCTCTTATAGATATGTCTCTTTAAAGCATACAGTGGCTGCCAAAGTAAGGGAATTATGAAATGAAATGCAAACACAATGGCTACCTGTATATTCACCAGCTGTCTCAAAGATACTATAAATACAAACACTCAGGCTCCTCAGGCAGACTCATAAAACCATACAATTAAGCACACATATCCGCTACAACTTTTGAAGATATAGTATAACTTTACACTATACATTAGTCCTAGCCTACATACATGCTATAGCACCTGGGGGTACGTGAAGGCACTCCAGGGGGTACGTGAGATTTTAACCCTTAGAAGCCGATTGACTCAACGTGTGTCAAAAAACACACCCTTTCATCTCTGTTACATTGCTCCACTGTTCATAGCAGCGAGATGAAGCCTTTATTGCGTGACGGAGCAGAAGTGGGGCTTTCCAACAAGACCATGCACTTGTCTGTACGTTAAAGTATGAAGATTAAAACAAATCATGAAATTAAATCAACATTGCATCATATTTACAGTCTATACTTCTCTGCGTTCACCTGCGCACCCATTACTCTCGTTTGAATTACTCGTGAACGCATAGATAGAACACAAGCATATCAGATGAAAGAGGAGACACAAGGCTATCCATTGGTACCAAGTATGTCGATCATTCTGGCTTATGAAAACAGACGAAGTGACTGCAAAATAATAACGTCATGTACAAAAACCAACTGCACACCCATTACGCTTGTTTGAATTACTCGCGGACCTGTGATTGGATAGATATGCCATGCATGTCAGATGAAAGAGGAGACACAGAGCTATCATTTGATACCAAGTACATCCTTCTGGGTTATAAAACAGACTATGTGACAGCAAAATAATAACTTCATATACGTGATTTACCTCACGTATTTGTCTGTTTTTGTGGCAAAGCATGTTTATAATCCAACGCTATTGTGTGTTTCTTTATGGCAAAGAATGTTCATAATCCGGTTTTGAGATCCTAACAAATTCCTGCATGGCATCCAATTCAAGGCTCACATTGAATCCCAATTTGTTCGACAAAGAAACACCTTTTTTGCCTTTACTTTGTTCATGGCAATGCAGTAAAAAGTTGTAGAGAACCATGAGTGCAGAACGCGAACACGTAAACTCGGGTCAAGTCAGGTCAGATCAGATCAGTTCGTGTTACAGATATGGAGCGCAGAAAGGTCATTTTTAATCACTAAATAAAAAAATGGCATTAATTTCTGTAAGGCACATACCACATATGTCTGTAAATTGCTTAGCCCCAGAGAATCCTTCCACCATGGCAATGATATTGACAGATTCAGGACAGTCTGCCCTACACACACATGAAATGCATGTAGAGCTATGAGGTATGAGCTATGAGCTTGCTGTGGTGAGATACATGTCAAAATATAAGAATTTGTATAATACACTTTTTATATTTTAATTCTTTAAAAATCACAACATATAAACAATATATAATATGGGTGTGTGGCACTTACAATGACCAGAATAAATCCTTATTAATAAAGGTAGAGAAAATGCCCTAAAAACAGCTTAGAATCCATGCAAAAATACTTAAAAAACAATTATTTAATAAATATTTCAGGAAAATATAAGTTGTATGTGTATGTGTTTATCAGTTCCAAAGTTTAATAAATTAGACACTGATGGCACAGTGCTCTGTTTTAAGTCTTTTTTCTCAACTAAAAATGGTTTGCGCTGGTTAGGGGGTACTTGGCTGAAAAAATATTTCACAGGGGGTACATCACTGAAAAAAGGTTGAGAACCACTGCTCTAGCACATTGGCATAATGTTGTGCAAGGCAACCCAGCATCTTGGCATCGGCACTTTTGAGAGTAGAGAGGTCACACATGGTTCTAGAGTGCGACCAAGTTTTAAGAGTGCGACAACATTTTTTCCTGGGTCGCACTGGTGCACCTAACGTCATAAGGGTGAGCGCCTAGACTTTCCTCGCATCGCTGTCTCTCCACAAACTAAGCGTTTGTTCTCCTTTGACTAGTGTTGCACGGTTGGCCCCTCGTAAAACTGGCTGTATCTTGGAAAGTATTGATCTTACATAAAATACATTTTACAGTGTGTCTCCTGGGTAACATAGGTACACCTGGTAATTTTTTAAAAGTTTTTGAGACCTAAGTGCATGGGCCCTGGTTGAATTGACATGGAATGACTCACATGGTGTTTGGACATAGTGTTTTGACTAAATGTTTTATGCATCAGTAGGTAATGCATCATACAAAGTTAAAGTCAGGCGCGCATCATACATTATTTTATTTATTTTTCGGGGTGAGGGGGGGTGGCTGGGTAGTTTCTCCACCAAAGCTCAGACCAAACTTACGCCCTTGTGTATATGACATCCAGACACTGTCTGGCATCAATGTCTGTCTGGCGTAGCGCCACCAGCTGGCCAGAAGTCAGAATAGTTTTTGGAATGTATTAACAAAATATTAGTTAATATAAATCTGATGATATCCACATGCCCGAACTGCCAACCTGGTCTAGTACCACCAACTGACGAACAGGAAGTGTGCCAGACATTGACAACACCTTTAATTGGTTGGAAACTTTCAAAAATATTGGATATTATTATTATGATGATATTCACATGCCTAATTAATATGTGTGGTATAGCTCTACCAACTGGCAATAGAAGTTTTTCTTTTTTCATTTATTCTGGAATTCTTTAGATTAATTCAGTTTAGGTGCATGTCAACTTACTAGTGTCCTGACTTTACATATCTACACTGAAACACACACACACACACACACACACTGATCTACACACACACTTACAGAATCTGACACACAAAAAAAGGATTGTTGTTAACATGACCAGTCAAAAAACACATTAGTCTCACTACACACCACACACACACTCTCTCTTTCTTCTGCTCTCTCTCTCTCTCTCTCTCTCTCTCTCTCTCTCTGTCTCATAATCAGACACACACCGACTCAATGATGTAAATTTATGAATTTAAATATCTTGCTGAATGAACATGATATGTGTCATAAAGTCAATACATTGCCTGAAAATCCAAAAGTTGTAAGCTGAAAGCAATTTTATAGCATAATTTGTCAATGGTTGCACTGCAGATCAAAAAATGTATGTCATAAATTGGGTCACTTGGAGGCACATCATTGCAACCTACATATTTGGTGAAGTGCCACCTAGTGAGCATCATCGCCGCAGTGTAAAACGTCACACCCAACAGGAAGTGGGTACGTTTTTCCAATGGATAAAACTTGCAAAAACAAATTGTACACACATGAGATATGTGCACGGACACTTGTGAGTGCATTGTTGGTGCACGGGTCGCGGAGCCATACGTGCTCGGGCCCATCGTTGCCGCTTCCGGTCTTCTTCTACTCAGTTACAGAGGCTTTGGCCCCTGGTGTGACACACAGACTCCATAGCGCCCCCTTATGTTACGCGCAGGATTAACTTCAGCTGGGAAGATTATTTAGAAGGCTGCAGTTCAAACACAAGGTTTAGCTGACAATGTAAGCAGGCCAATTGAGAGCATATTAATAATTTATTTGCTTCATACATGGATATTCAGGTCAATTAATGTCACTGTCACATTTAATTTTAAAGGAACATTTTCTTGTGTATGTTTCAGGGTATTGAGCGAACAGCTAACAAGAACTTTGGTGGTGGGAACACTGCTTGGGAGGAGGAAAAGCTGGCGAAATATGCTCGCAGGTGGGAAACAAACTGCCACTGTTTTTGAACACCCCCCCCCCTTTTTTTAAAATTTGTACTATTGCGGCACATCATACATTCAAAATTGCATTTGTTTCATCAGTTTGTCTAGCCTGGTCCTACCAAACTCTCGTACATTTCATAATGTACAGAGAGTCTGGCCACTTTCCATCGCCAAGCGTTAACTTAATTGAAGGCGAGTACTCTGTTGAAGTTTAAAACTATTGGATCTGCCCAGAGCCACTCTGGATCTGCCTTAACCAATCACTAACATTTGGTCATGTCATGCTCAAACTAGCACACAACCTCAACGTCATCGTTCTCAGTCACCCCCTCTGTTCGCTGATTGGACAGGTAAAATTTGGCCTGAGAAAACCCACGAATATACCGAAATCCCAGACGATGTACTGAAGGAAAATTAAAATTGAGCGGAAGTACGTAGAAGGGCGGAGCCAGGCTGCAATTTGTCCCCCTCGCTTGAAAAATCCAAATGAAAACCGAAAATGAACGAAATGGGTAGAAAACAAATTTCACCAGTTTCAGAGTGAAAGCACTACTTACTTTTCTTTGAATATTACCCAAACATTTGTGAAAAGTTGTGTGAAATATCATACCAGAGACATTAAGAAAATATTTAGGTCTATGTGTCATGTAATTGGTAGCTACATGGATACAGTAATTTCCAGTGTATTTGGCGCTTTGTGTATAAACTGCATGATGGTGTTTTATGAAATTTAAAAAGGTAAAACCTTGTATTAACTGCACCCATGTGTTAACCGCAGTGTCCAATAACCCAATGAAGCAGAATAAGATCAGTGCTTTAATCATTAGATTAGATTAGATTCAACTTTATTGTTATTGTGCAGAATATATACAGAGACCTAACCAGAAGTGCAAAAAAGCAGAAAACTGCAATGTCATATACACCGTGTAGGCAGGAGGTGCATAAACAGTATAAGATGTATAGTGCAGTGTAGACAATACTATACAATTAAGAAGGTGGAATGGTTTTTAGTAATATAAAGTTTTGCATCTGAGCTCTTCATATCTGACCCACAATTTAAATCTGCAGTTGGCAAGTCTGACAGATTGAAGGGACTTAGCCAAAATGTTGAATGTTTACAACTCTCATGCCCCTCCCCCACTACCACCAAGCACCCTCTCATCGAGTTGGTGCTCGTCAGTGAGCACCAGACTGCACCACACTGTGATTGACAGTCAGATCTCACACAGCCCTGCTCTGATTGGACCAGAAGAACCGGGAGCTGAGGATTTTTGCAAAACAAATAACAGGCTCTAGGTGGAAGAAGTGCGTGTTTTTTTTCTAAAACCGGCTGATTTATGTTGTTTTGTCGGAGCATAGTGTCGGTTTCAGTGAATATAATCAAAAAAATCTTGCCAACTGCAGCTTTAATGTTTTATTTGAACGTATTGTTGTTGTAAACAAAATCCAGCTCAAATTTCCCCATGAACAGATTTGCACAACTAGGTGCCAATGGAGTGCCCATGGTTGTACTCTGTATCTGTAGATAGTACTCTTTTTAAAAAAGGAAATTTGTTATGTATTAAGATGAACTTTGTTAAATCTGTAATAAAATGGTAAATGGTCAAAAAAAGGGTGAAAACATGACCCCCTTGGTGGAAGATGTTATAGATCCGAAGCGCTTGGCAGAGATACAGTTAAGAACAAAATGATTCATACCCCTGGCAAATATTGATTTAATGTTGACTTTCTCTTGACCAATATGTTTGTTCTGATTGAAAATGACACATACCAAAAGGTTGTAAGACATAACCCAGATTGCTGTTAAAAAGGTGCAGTCTAGAATCATTGTGGAGACATGGAGAGGTTTGGTAGGTATTATAAGAACCATTTTGAGAGCTGTGAATGTAAATAAAGATGTTTCCATTGATTATCTAAAAAAGGTATAAATAATTTTGGACACACCATTTTCATAAAAAATTTAAAAAAAGATAAAAATGCTTCTTTTTTTGATTCCATGTTTCTACCACATTGTCTTACAACCTTTTGGCATGTGGTACTGTCATTTTCAGTCAGAACAAACATATTGATAAAGACAAAATCAACATTGAATCAATATTTGCCAGGGGTATGAATAATTTTGTTCTTAACTGTATATATTTTGCTCAGTGTCATAGTTGCTTTTGTTCTTATGCTCAGTATAGATAAGGACAAGGAATTTGCATAGACCATGTTTCTTTCCTTTTAGTGAAACCCGTCTATTGGAGATTGTAGAGACAGCTTGTGAGAAGTCTGACTTTGAGTGCAACAGACTACTAGAGCAGATAGAAGACCAGGTGGAGACATGGTGGTTCCACAGGTAAGTGCACCCGTTTTGCTTTCATGTCTTCAGAAGTTACTTGCATTTAAAAAAAAAAAATATGGAAAAAAAAGAAACTTTCTCAAGAGGTTTTGTGTCAATGACTGTTTTTGTCAAGTCAAGTCATTTTATTTGTATAGCACGTTTAAAAACAACAGAGTTGACCCAAAGTGTTGATGTCGATGAGGTTAGACAGGACAACATACAATTAAAAGAACAAATATTTGAGGAGCAAGGAGTTAATAATTAAATAATAAAGTGCTGCAGAGAAGGGAAATATAAAAATATAAAACAGTTGGATTTAATAGGGTCATACAAATAAATGTACATTTAAAAAGGTAGAAGGGAAATAAAAGGGAAATAATTTAAAGTAAAAGTGCAAGTCTTTACACTTCCATAGCTTGGGGGCAGCAACAGAAAAGGCATGGCATGGTCTCCTTTTGTTGAGGCGTGAATAGGGTACTAGGGGTGGCAGGAAATTCAAAATAGATCAAAATTACATTTCGTTCTCGAGCTTCAAACTCTAACGTAGAATCGACGATGTAGCCACACCCCCAATGTCACGTCCAGCATGCCAAGATCCAAAAAACACACAACGTCAACACAGTCTAACTTTAGGCTGCAACCAGTCTCAATCAATTGACCGAAATCGAAGCCCCTCTTGCTACTCTGAAATCACTGGTGTGGAAGTACAGTATTTTGCCCTTCATTCACGTCAATTAACACTACTTACTAAATTTAGCAAGTGAAAAGATGATCTAGTTACAGTCCAAAATTACTTTAAGGCATAAAATGCACATTGATAAGTGTATGCTCCATGAACACTAACCTTGGGTCTCTTCGGAATGTGCTGAAACAATTGAATTAGCATTCTGTGTTGTTTCATTTCACTAAGTTCACGTCTATATTTGATGTCTGTTCTGTTTACAACCTTGTGGTTTTTATTTCAAAGTAAAAGCCCCTGAAACAGAATAGGAAAAGGCCAAAAAAGTAAACAACATAAGGAATGCATTAATAGTAATATTTAACAAATATAAAAAATCGCTTCAAATCGTGATTTTAAAATCGAAAATTAAAACGAATCGAGAATTTGGAGGATCTTGACACCACTATAGGGTACTGACGAGAATTGTGAAGATGACCTAAGTGACCGGGGGGCAGAATAAGGTGAGAGCAGATCGGAAATGTACTGAAGTGTTAAACCATTTAGGGCTTTGAAAACTAATAATAGAATTTTAAAACCAACCTCATACTTTGGTAACCAGTGAAGTTGAGCAAGGACTGGAGTGATGTGTTTTTTCTTTTGCAAAAGCCTAGCTGCTGCATTTTGGACCATTTGTAAGCATGAGGGAGCTGAATTAGCCTGGCCTTGCTTTTCTACGTACTTCCGCTTGATTTGCATCTCCCTCCACGGCTCCGTCTGGGATTCCGGCCATTGGCCTCGCTCGCAACGGAGAATTCGACTCCGAGCCAATCAGCGAGCAGAAGGCCGGAGTTGTGAGAGACGACGTCGAGATTCTCTGTTTGAATTGTAGTCCGCGAGGAGTTGGCAAAGGCATAAGTTAATGAAGCAATTCAGTCCGTGCTGGCTACGCTTCCAAATATTCAGGAATTGAAGTCCGAACAAAAGGAGTGTTTAACACATTTTATTTCGGGCAAAGATGTTGTGGCCCTACTCCCTACGGGATTTGGGAAACATTTGATTTGTATCGCGCAGTAGCCTCTATTTGCACCCGTGTTGGGCTTTCCCCTGTGTTCCCCTGTGTCTTCTGTTTTTCCGGCGTGTGTGTGTGTGTGTGTGTGTGTGTGTGTGTGTGTGTGTGTGTGTGTGCGCGAGTGTGCGTGCGAGTGTTTGTGTCTCCCTCTCCCTCCTGTGTCATAGAATGTGTCAATGAGTTCTGATGTGTTTTGATTGGGGGGAGGTGTCCGAGAGGGAATATTTAGGGGTTCGGATAGGTTAGCGATTGATAAGGGGAGGGAATAGAATAGGGGGTTCTAAGACGTCTAGTAAGTTTAGTCAGAGTAGAAGTGGATTACGTGCGAGTGAGTTGTGTTTCGTTGTGTTGTTGGCCGATGAGTGTGAATGACGAGTGATTGAGACCGTGATTTATCAGCGATCAGTTTGTTGTTTTGTAGTGGACACCTCCTGTTGACCGAGCACTAGCCTGTACATCTATAGGAAATAAACTACCGGAGTTTTGGAACGATATATCAGCCTCCCCGTCTCCTAACTTCTCATCAGCGTTACAATATGTTATCTTCAACCTTACTGTTGAATAGTAATCTGCTATTTGCTATTCTTCCACTAACTCTTACATTTGTATCGCAAAGCTGGTATCGGTCATTTACATCTATCTTGTTCGCTCTGGTGGGGAATGGTTGTTGTAGCGCACGCAATTTCTGAGCGTTGTAGTGTAGCTTACTTCATGATAGAGCTGGCGCATAACATACGTCACAGCCAAACGTTAGCGATTGGGTGAAATCAGATCCAATCGTTTCAAACTTCTACAGAGTCCACGCATCCAGCTTGCATTCGTTCTTCAATAGCCAAGATCCCAGACCCTTGTAGAAGCGAAGCGTACCAAGGGGGTGGCAAATGGCCAGGCTAGAGCTGAATAGGTCAGCCTTAGATACAGTGCATTGCAGTAATGCAGCTTGTAAGTAATAAAACATAGATTACTGTCTCCAGGTTTTTTAGAGGTTGAAAATGACTTGACTTTAGCAATATAATAAGATGGTAAAAAGTGCCTCTCACCACATTATTCACTTACTTGTTCTCACTATATCACTTGTCAGAATTCACCAAGTTCAAAAAGCTGCAAGCTGATGTTACTCAGAGAGCCATTTCTGAGTATATCAGAGCCAGGACACACACCACAGTGCTCTGGACCTCTCTGCTCAGAGCACAAAGAGAAGTGGGGGTGAAACCAAAGTCAAGGATTCGAGGAATTGTATTTGTCACATACATAGAGATACTTTTCTAGAAACATGTAGTGAAATGGCATTTAGCTTCTCAACTTTCATAAGAAGAAAGAAGAAAGTTTTAGAAGAATTAAAAAAATATATATATTGAGAGAGAAGGGGGCAAAAACTGCAGTGTGGCATGTGTCCATGTAATGTATTTTACAGAGTTTTATATATGTTCAGGATGCGGATGGCTTGAGGAAAGAAACTCCTCAGTCTTTCTGTTTAAACCATGTGAGAACAGAGACGTTTGCCTGCCCTTAGTGGTTTGAAAAGCCCATGGTCAGGCTGCCCACTAATCTTTAATGGAGTGTAATTGCTTTGCGGTCTCCTGTAGTCTACCACCATTTCCTTTGTTTTGCTGACGTCAAGTTGTTATCGATGTTGTACAGCAGGCTGCTCAAAGCCTTGGGGGGCACCTGTGCTGATGGTTAATATGCCAGATGTAAGACCACCCACTTGGACAACCTGTAATTAGTTGGTAAGAAAACTGAGTATCCATTTGCACAGTGATGTGTTCAATCCAAGAGTCCTCATCTTTGTGACAAGAGTGAGGGGGACTATGCAAATTGGAGGAGCTTGACAGGGATGAGCAAATGAAGTTCTTCACAAGCTTCTCAAAACACTTCACTGTTGATGTCAGAGCCACCGGGCGGTAATCGTGCAGGCATGAGGTACTTTTGTTTTTTGACACAGGTGCAATAATGGATTGTTTGAAGCATGATGGAAAGACAGCTTGGTTAGATTTTATTAGATACAGTGGGTCCCAGTGAAGTTTGGACGGGTTCCTTCGGGAACTTAAATTGGTCACGGTAGTTCAAGCTTACACTTGACAAAACATTCTAATATGAAAATGTAGATGCAATTGTTGTAAGATGGTGCAGCTCCTTTAAGAAAGCACCGTGTGCAGGGATGGAGAGAGAGAAAGCGAGAGGGGATATGTGTGTTAGAACTTAGATGCGTGTGGAAAAAGTAGACATGCTGTTGAGACTGGAGCGAGTCATGTTCAAAATAATGCAAAAAATAAATCTGCAAGTGAAACCAATTATCCTCATTCATTGCAACCGCAGCATGCCTGCTTGCCGACGTTCAAACGAAAAAGATATCAAAGCACCTTTTGCGTTTGAATGTAGCACGAAAAAATGTTTAAACAGCTGGACAAATGATTTAGCTAATTGATTATAGCCTGTACACCAGCAATTGTTGAACATTTACCTGTACAAGTACATTGACAGTAGCCCAGCCTAACAAGCATGTTGCAAAATACATTGAAAGACGCAATTAATCAGAAATAAATAATGTAATCTGCAGCGCTTTATTTAACAAACTGCAAGCAATAGGAGGGTTGAGTCTGAACAACACTGAGTTTTAGACACTGAGTTTTTGATGTTTTAGAAATATTTTCAGAATAAAAATTGTCATTTAACCAATTAAGGCTGAAAACATGTAGCTACATGCAACACAGTAGAAGACTATATTGGCAAATCATTGAACACCATTCACACATTGTAGCCTATTTTGCACAGTGTCTACAGTAAATCATTCATGTGTGAAAGTCATTAGGCTGGAAGCGCTAATGTGTCTAAGCTCATTAGTCTACTTTCAATAGGCCTACTGTACAGCCTGAGAGGAGGAACATAACCTTTAGTCAGCATAGAGCAATGCAAAAGAGCAAAAGAATAAAATGAGTTTTTGTGCTGAAAACTGCACCAATTCGAAATCACGATGGTTAGAGAATGTTAAATATGTTTATTATAACATCTATAAACACATTATAGCATCTAGTTTTGTTGGTAAACGGGATACCCGTGTATAAAGAAAGTTTAACGTGTCCCAAAACAGCTATCAATTAATCACCAAACGTCTTATAAACAAGTCTTGCCAGGAGCAACACCTTGCAAAAAATGATAACAATAGGCCTAGGCCTAATAATGGTTGGAATGGAAAGATGCAAGTTAGGCCTATGTTTTAAAAAAAAATGCTGCCGTTACCCCACAGAAGTTTCAAAGTAGCCTACATCCAGAAAAACTGTTTGCTACTGGGATAAGTTTAGTTAATTTACTGGGCTATCTTTTAGCTGGGTTAAAAACAGACTCCTTGCAGAACACTTCATCGAATGTCTGTAGTAGGCTACAACTTCGATTCAATAAAAAAGATTTCTAAAGAAAAACCGTTGCATCATTACTCCTGCCTAGATTCGAACTCAGAACTGCCTGAAAGTTGCAGACCTGTTCTGGAAATACGTGCATTAACCCACTCGACCGTCAGACAACGCTATCTGCTTCGAGTAGGCCTATTGGGTAGGACTGTAGCCTACACTGGTTGCTGTGGCACAGTCTGGAGTGACCGAATTAGTTTTCCTTTGTCATATGAATGCTGTCATTTTGTTAACATTACTGTTAAGGAGATGCTGTAGGCAAAGGCTATATTTCAACCTCGTTAGTGTAGTAAAAAAAAATCAGAACTATTCACGAGGTTTCTTGGCAGCATATTTATGTTCTGTTAGCAAGCGAACTTCTCATGACTGCCGACAAAGTAGCCTACTGCCAGCTGACGAAGCTCTCATTTTAAAGCATTACTGAGAGACAGGCACTGCACAATCTAGAAATCTTGCCACTGAATCCAAAACTATGTTTAACATTATGTACAAAGCTTATAGGCTACAGTGGACTAGCATGTTGCAGGGGCTGCTAAAAACACAGAGAAACACACTGAAAACTCGGTCAATCACAGCCTTTGCTGTCGAACGCTCCGTCCGGTTCGACCACGGAACTCCACAGCGGACTATTCTGCCCCCAAGCGGCTGCAGTTGTACTTACATTTCACCCAGCTGCGTGAATCACCTTGATCGTGAATGAAGCCACTGTAGGCTAAACCCCCCTCCTGATGCCTTAAATGAAAATTCTGGTCATTTTCTCAGTGAAACACATTATATTCCCCATGATCATCGATGGCATGTAAGGTTTGAATCTCCTTCTCCTTGCTTTCCTTAAAGCTGCAATTGGCAAGTCTGACAGATTGAGGGGACTTAGCCAAAATTTTGAATGTTTACAACCAGGCTTGGAATTTCACCATTTTAGGGGCAAGGTCACTTGGCCTTCAGTTGGGCATATTTGGTGGGGGGCACAAAGGCCACATGTCAGGGCACCAAGGCCAAAGTTAACTATACAGTAGTAGGCTATTAAAACATGCTAGTCCACTGTAGCCTATAAGCTTTGTACATAATGTTAAACATAGTTTTGGATTCAGTGTATTTAGCCTATTCACAGCAGTAGACCTGCATCACTGTATGAAACATTACAAAAACATGAAACATGACATATTGCATAGAACTGTAAATCTGATCATCTAATATTTACAGATATCTAGGCTATATTTAACATTTATTTTATATTTGGCCTGTTATGAAATCATGTATTGAACAATTTAAGCACAGCTCAGCTTTAAGTCTTATCCCCTGATTTTAATATTTACCAATATCTAGGCGATATTTGTAACATTTATTTTGTATTTGGCCTGTTATGAAATCATGTAGAAAAATGTAAACATATTGTGAAATTTAAAGCCCAAATTTGGACACATGCATATCGAAATTTGCTGCAAATTCAAAACTGGATTACTCTGGAACGGCTAACTGTACAGGGGAATGCTTTACACCTTTGTGTTCGGTAAGGTCTGCTGTTTATTTTGATATATGGTTTGTCATGTGTTGAACGAAGGGTTTGTGAAGTATTCCACCGAGATGAATGGGTAGGGAGATAGGCGCAGAACCTAGAATTTATGATTCAATTTAATTTAATCATATTATTAACTTGTCTCGCGAACCGTTCACCACAGCAATTAGCAACTAACATTGTTTAAAAGCTGAGAAAAAGCTCTTTCATGTGATGTGATACTTGTAATGTCTGTATGATGTAGGCTACTTCGCAATCGCGAGTAGTTCAACTGAAAAGAATGGGTGAATTTGGACGCACTTTCTCCACTGCGTAAAAGACTAAATTAATTTGCGCTGTGAATGCTAAGATTATTTTGACAGGCCATAGGCTAATAAAATATGCTATTAGTCGAACGCAAACCAGAATATTGAAAGAAGGGGGCACCAAGGCCACAGTGGCCTGTAAATCTCTTATTTTCAAAGAGGCATCACAGCCAACTTAAGGGGCAACGACGGCCGTGGCCGCCGTGAAATTCCTACCCTGTTTACAACACTCATGCCCCTCCCCCACTACCACCGAGCACCCTCTCATCGAGTTTGTGCTCGTCAGTGCGTACCAGACTGCACCAGACTGTGATTGACAGTCAGATCTCACACAGCCCTGCTCTGATTAGACCAGAAGAACCGGGAGCTGTGGATTTTTGCAAAACAAATAACAGGCTCTAGGTGGCGGTAGAAGTCTGGGTTTTTTTCTAAAACCGGCTGATTTATGTTGTTCTGTCGGAGCATAGTGTTGGTTTCAGTGAATATGATCAAAAAAATCTTGCCAACTGCAGCTTTACCACACCAGCCCAGGTGTCTCCTCCTCAACTCCTCTGGGATTTGTTGTCTCGTTACTGGCAGTAGGCCTAGTGGTGGTCGCAAAGGTAAAGAATGCGGCCGGCAGCGTTGCCAAGTCAACATCATAAAAGCTATACGAAAAATGAGAAACTAAATAAAAAACGTGATTTAGCCACTTGGTATCCAACCCGATTTAAAAAAGGATTTACAAAAAGTTCTGTATGTCTTGACAGACAGACAGAAAATAATAGGTTACACTTCTAATATGACACCGGTGCCGACACAAACGGTAGTAACTGCATCGAATAACAACGTGGATTTCGGTGCTTCATTTCGGTGCTTAAATAGCGTTTTTTTAATTTTTTTATACGAGGCATCACTGCATGTCATGCACCATCCCTAACGTCTTGCTCTGATAGCAACACATCCAGATACAGTTAGCTAACAGTAAACACTGGATGTATAAACCAGAGGGGTGCACCACATCTGTTTGATCTACTGCCCTCTGGGAAGAGGTACAGAAGCCTGCGCTCCCGCACTACCAAACTCACCAACAGCTTCATACACCAAGCCGTAAGGATGCTGAACTCTCTCCCTCCTCTCCCCCCTCCACCCTCAGCTACATAACATCCTGGACATTGGACCCAAAAATGGCCGCCTGCACTACTCCACTTGCACACTTGCACACTTGCACACTTGTACACTTTACAACTGGTGTTGTTGTCCTGAAAACACAACACTTCTGCTGCTCTTACATAACTTGCACCACTATGCCACTTTCTTCTTACTTAGGTCAAACAGAACTACCCAAGCCTTTTATTGGCCTGAATTTGCACTAGTATTTTTATTGACTGTCTATGCACAATTTCAACCACTTTTTGCTGCTCTTATTTTTTCATTATTATATGTGCCCTCTTATTTACTTATTTACTTACTTTTTTGTTTACTTGAATGTTATGTTTGTCTGTGGACCTAAATTGCTAAAATATGTCTTGTCTTCACCGTGGGATAGTGAGAAACGTAATTTCGATCTCTTTGTATGTCTGGAACATGTGAAGAAATTGACAATAAAGCTGACTTTGACATAGGCGAGTGGACAGTGTTTGACAGCTTGCGTGAGCCCAAGTAGCTTTACTTTAAAGCGATATCACGAGCTACTGTCAAAATCTAGCGGGCCTACCTAACTACACCCAAGCAAAAGGCTATGAAACAACATCAACAGTAGGCTAGACTATACGTTACACAATATCCTTGCTAATGCACTAACTGACATTTATTTGAAATGTTATCAGCTATTTCACGGTTTGTTAAACAACATAATGGCATGATATTAATCTTTCATGTGCATGAGGCCCATAGCATCACAATGAATATGAAGATCATGTTAAAAGTTAGCTGGCAAAAACATAAATATGTAGGTTACATACCTGATGTCACTGAGCTGTCAAAGAGGCTACGAAACCATCTCTGTACGTTATCGCTAATTAAACTCCGCTGACTAGTGTAAGCGCATAGCCATAGTTGCTGTTAAAATGCCTACTAGGCTAGCGCTGGGAATCTAAAAACTTCAACACAGACATGTAGCCTAACATGTTCAAAACTACTGCATGTTATGGGTTAAGACATGACATTTCTTGAAGCATTTGGGAACACACTGAATTAACTGGAAAGTCCCTGTCAGATTAGCTTGCTTGCAAATGCCGTTGTCCATGACCTGGCAGTTGTATGGCAAGCGGTTTTAACAAACCTTATGGCAAACCGCCTACACTGGGTAAACTTGAAAGCAGAGCTTACCATTGTGTGTGCATGCATGGCAAGCTGTTTTACATTTTACTTGACGGTATCGACATAAGAGTGACATGAGACTGTCATGAACGTGTCATAAACAAGTCATAAACGTTTATGACATAACGCTTCTGTCATTAAGTGTCATTCGGTTTTTGTCATAACAAGTTAGGGTTAGGTTTAGGGTTAGGGTAAGAGGTTAGGATAAGGGTTAGGGTTCACGACCGTGTGTGTCACGACCGTGTCCTTCAGTTTGGGAACGTGCGTCCAAAATCCAAAATAAGGTGCAAGAGCCAAAAGTCCAAGATCCAACGTAACAGAGACAGAGTCCGATGAAGTGCCGAAGGGCTCAAAACGTCATGTGTGTTGGGGATTGAACTCAAATCAAATTAAAAAAAGGAGAGCAAGTGTGCAGACTTTCTCTGTTACGTTGGATGATGACTGTGTCCTGCCACTCTTATGTCGATACTGTTACCAAATAATGCAACAAAAACACTTAATAATGACTTAAAACACAAAAGACAGCAGCTACTGCAACAGGCAGCCACCAGTGTGGCGCGATGACATCACAGAAAGGAGAGGTCTTGCTGTGCTTGTGAATAACAGATGGTGCAACCCAGGGCATGTTATTGTGATGGAGCACATCTGCAACCTGAATTTTGAACTGTTGGCCGTGAGCTTGTGTCCATACTATATGCCAAGGGAATTTACCTGTGCCATTGCTGTAGCTGTTTACATCCCGCCATCAGCTGATGCCGACGCTGCGTGTGACCTCATCAATTCAGTCACCGTTAAGTTATTTACACAACATCCAGATGCCTTCATGGTGATTTCCAACTTTCCAGCAATTTGTGAACTGTTGGACTTAATGATATGCAAATGTGCATGACTCTTCTAGTTCCACAGCTCTGCCTCCACTTGGCAGATAAGATCATAACCTTCAACCAATCTCCTCACACCCACTTACACACCCATTGTTCAGCAGCAGCCTGTGACCACAAGGACAGTTAAGGAGGTGGTCAGAGGAAGCTGGGATCGGGATGTTCTCTGTGAACCCCATGGAAATGACATTGACTTAATGACAGACTGTGTAACAGAATACATCACCTTCTGCGTTGACAATGTCATATCAACTAGGAAAGTGAGATGCTTTGCCAATAACAAGCCCTAGATCACCAGCGATACAAAGGAGTCATTAAACAAGAAAAAGAAAGCCTTTAGGGATGGTGACGGAGAGATGCAGAGGAGCGTGCAGAGGGAGCTGAAAGCAAGGCTGAGAGAGAACAAGGATGCATACAGGAGGAAGCTGGAGAGCAAGCTCCAGAGTAACAATGTGAGAGATGTGTGGATGGGTATGAAAGCCATAACAGGTTTTAAGATGAAGGGGAATCAGGCTGAGGAGAGTCTGAATAGGGCCAATGAGCTGAACACAATTTTCAACAGGTTCAGTACAGTACCTTCCCCTGCCTCCCCCAGCCACTCAGACCTCTCATCACAGTCATACTGTAGCCATACCCTAATCTGCGGTATTCTGCAGCACCTTCTTAACCTCAGCATAACCAATAAACTGGATTGGAGGTACAACACTTAGGGAGGGTGCCTATGCTGTTGGAGACATCCTGCCTTGTTCTAGCTAAGGCAAGGGGAATGGTGGTGGACTTTGAGGGCCAGGCCTGAGCTAAATACCATTTCAATACTGGGTGAGGAAGTAGACATTGTACAGAACTACAAATATTTGAGGGTTCTTATAGACAATAAACTGGATTGGAGGTACAACACTAAAAAAAGTATTTCTGTATCTGTCTTTCTTACAGCTTAGTTGGCTTTGCCTCCAAAAAAAACACATTTTTGTTTGACCAGTTAAGTTGTGTAGAAAAAAGAAAATTGCTCTGACCCTTCTTTTATACAGCCTCAGAACTCTCATTGTTTTTTTCTTTATGTTCACAGGCAACTGGAGGCTCCAGATCTTTTTGAGTGGTTATGCATCCAGGAGCTTAGACTGTGCTGTCCTCCGGGACGGTTTGGGCCTGACTGTGCACGTATGTGTTCACTTATTTAAAAAGGATTTATCAAAGTGTTTTTCCTTGGGGGGAGGGGGGACATGTCATTGTTAAGCTAGAAATAGATAGGCAACAAAGGTTTAATTATCTAACCTGTGAAGAAGTAATCTAAATGTTATCAGGTCAGATTTTAGATTATATAATATAGCTTTTATTCAATTTGATTGGATAAAAATGCAATGTATTTTTTTTGCACTCACAACAGAGACAATGCTATTGATGTTTCATATAACATTTATATAGCGCCCTGACACCACATAGATCAAGTAAAAAGAGGTATAAGAAATGTACTTTTTGGTCAATTACCTTTATATCACACTGAAAGAAGTCCAACCTTAACCTTTACAAAAATAAATGTTTGCGGCAGATTTACAGAAAACCTGTGGGTGATTTGTGGGAAACAAATGAGTTAAAAAATATGGCAGAATATGGCAAATGTGTTCGCCGGTGATTTGGCGCCACACTTAGCCAATAATGGCAAACTTCAAGTTCCACTTTCCACTAAATTCCCATAGAGGCAGGCAGATTTTTATTTTTAAAGGCCAGTCAAGACCATGTAATAGATAGATAGATAGATAGATAGATAGATACTTTATTGATCCCCAAGGGGAAATTCAAGAAATATTACAAAATTAACTAAATTGGGAAATGTCAATGTAGGATATGATTGGCAAATGTGGTGAGGTATACAATCTGATAACCTATATCCTAAATACTACATGCACAGAACCAATTTACCAATATGAACATATATCTATTTCTTCTATTGCTTGAATATGTGTTAATTTTTCTATTCAATACATTTTGAAGAGTGTCCCTCAGGACCTCATGGTGTGTGTGGAGGTCTGGGACGCTGTGAAGGTGATGGAACCCGTCTTGGAGATGGAGAGTGTGTTTGTGACCCAGGGTACTCGGGACACCTCTGCCAAGACTGTGCTGATGGCTACTACAGAGATAAGAGCTCAAATGGAACACAGCCCCCTTGCTCAGGTAACAAAACATAGGTTGTTCTTTAGCATCGAGCACCAAGTATGTTGGTAAATTGCAAAATACAAAGTTGCACATATTCGAGAGGAGTGCCTAAAACCCCCCTTAACTGTTCTTTGTAACCTACGACTCGAGTGGCTTATTGCTTTTCTAAAACAGTTACTACAGCTCTGTACAGCAGTTTTACAGCACTGTAAAAAATAGAGGTTGACAGAACTCAGATTTTCTAGGCAACGTGATGCATTTGGTTTTTTCTAGGCAACGTGATGCATTTTGGAGTTTTCCTCACTTCAATTCACTGTGGTTGAGTTTACAAAGATTTTGAGTTTTGCCAACTCAGGTTTTTGGAGAGTTACATAGAAACTTTGAGTTCTACCAACTCAGGGTTTTGAGTTTTACACATACATTTTGAGTTCTACCAACACAGATTTTTCAGTTTTACCCTTAAGTTCTGAGTTCTACCAACTTCATTATATGACTTTGACATCAACTCAGTTTTTTTTAGTTCTAGGGTCTGTGTTCTGAGGGAAAAAAACAGACACAGCGACATTTTTTAGCGATAATACCCTGTAACAATTGCCATCACCCAGCACATAAGCTCATTTAGTTATTTACAGTCACATTAAGGCACAAGACTACCAGCCAATAATTATCCAGTCTCTGGGAAGATATGAAATAGGCACTGCAAATCTCATAATCACACCAAATTGCTCTTGACTTACTTACCACACAATTCAGATAGAACTCTGATATATCATCATGAACAAAAATGGGAAGGCCTCTCAGTTCTGCTGTCCTTTGATGACGCACAATGTCGTCTGTGAACATGTGTAAACAAACACACACACACACATTGTAATGCAGCAAGACTCTCGTCAAAAATCTCTGTCTATAAACATCAAATGTCAATGTTTGATTGATTTTGATGATTGAAGGTCATTTTTGTATTTGCATATAGTTTAGTTTGCGACACATTACCCACCTCTTCATCAAGTTTATTTAGCAACATCTCCATATCTGGACCAAAAGCTGCCTTCCTGGCTCGGTACAGATATCTGGACACAAGCAACAAAACAGTCTTTAATTACGATTTCCATGTCAGGGCTTAATGCGGTATAGTCATGCCAGCCTAAATCAGCCAATACATTCACAAGATTGTATTAACATTTGCAAAATTGGGGTCCTCAAACTGAAGTGAGAAGTCACCTTCAAGCTGGATTGTGTCTTTAAGTACATTGATGAGCTGGTCAACAGATGCTGGTGCCTCTGAGCAGGATTCAATGGGCTTTTTCTGGAGAAATGACTACTCCAAGTGATAAAGTCTGTAAAGGGGGGGGGGGGAGGTTAAATGTGAAATACACAAAATATACGACTATGGTTAGTTCACTGACCAAATCTATCTTAGCTACTTTGCACAAAAGTCTTCTATGAAGTCATATTTAGGGAAATAACAATAATTAGCTTACCTGAAAATCTCAAATCCGCCAATCTTCTCAACCTCTAGGGGAAACGGCTGTGCTCTTGGAGAAAGGGATGGAAACCCCGTACCGTAGTAGGCGTGTCCATGAACATGAGCAATGCACATGCCCATGAGTTTTCAGTTGAGGCAATTCAAATGAGCAATGCACATGCCCATGAGTTTTCAGTTGAGGCAATTCAAATGAGCAATGCACATGCCCATGAGTGTTCAGTTGAGGCAATTCAAATGAGCAATGCACATGCCCATGAGTTTTCAGTTGAGGCAATTCAAATGAGCAATGCACATGCCCATGAGTTTTCAGTTGAGGCAATTCAAATGAGCAGTGCACATGCCCATGAGTTTTCAGTTGAGGCAATTCAAATGAGCAGTGCACATGCCCATGAGTTTTCAGTTGAGGCAATTCAAATGAGCAATGCACATGCCCATGAGTTTTCAGTTGAGGCAATTCAAATGAGCAGTGCACATGCCCATGAGCACATGCCCATGAGTTTTCAGTTGAGGCAATTCAAATGAGCAGTGCACATGCCCATGAGCACATGCCCATGAGTTTTCAGTTGAGGCAATTCAAATGAGCAATGCACATGCCCATGAGTTTTCAGTTGAGGCAATTCAAATGAGCAATGCACATGCCCATGAGTGTTCAGTTGAGGCAATTCAAATGAGCAATGCACATGCCCATGAGTTTTCAGTTGAGGCAATTCAAATGAGCAGTGCACATGCCCATGAGTTTTCAGTTGAGGCAATTCAAATGAGCAGTGCACATGCCCATGAGTTTTCAGTTGAGGCAATTCAAATGAGCAGTGCACATGCCCATGAGTTTTCAGTTGAGGCAATTCAAATGAGCAGTGCACATGCCCATGAGTTTTCAGTTGAGGCAATTCAAATGAGCAGTGCACATGCCCATGAGTTTTCAGTTGAGGCAATTCAAATGAGCAGTGCACATGCCCATGAGTTTTCAGTTGAGGCAATTCAAATGAGCAGTGCACATGCCCATGAGTTTTCAGTTGAGGCAATTCAAATGAGCAATGCACATGCCCATGAGTGTTCAGTTGAGGCAATTCAAATGAGCAATGCACATGCCCATGAGTTTTCAGTTGAGGCAATTCAAATGAGCAGTGCACATGCCCATGAGCACATGCCCATGAGTTTTCAGTTGAGGCAATTCAAATGAGCAATGCACATGCCCATGAGTGTTCAGTTGAGGCAATTCAAATGAGCAATGCACATGCCCATGAGTTTTCAGTTGAGGCAATTCAAATGAGCAGTGCACATGCCCATGAGTTTTCAGTTGAGGCAATTCAAATGAGCAGTGCACATGCCCATGAGTTTTCAGTTGAGGCAATTCAAATGAGCAGTGCACATGCCCATGAGTTTTCAGTTGAGGCAATTCAAATGAGCAGTGCACATGCCCATGAGTTTTCAGTTGAGGCAATTCAAATGAGCAGTGCACATGCCCATGAGTTTTCAGTTGAGGCAATTCAAATGAGCAGTGCACATGCCCATGAGTTTTCAGTTGAGGCAATTCAAATGAGCAATGCACATGCCCATGAGTTTTCAGTTGAGGCAATTCAAATGAGCAGTGCACATGCCCATGAGTTTTCAGTTGAGGCAATTCAAATGAGCAGTGCACATGCCCATGAGCACATGCCCATGAGTTTTCAGTTGAGGCAATTCAAATGAGCAATGCACATGCCCATGAGTTTTCAGTTGAGGCAATTCAAATGAGCAATGCACATGCCCATGAGTTTTCAGTTGAGGCAATTCAAATGAGCAATGCACATGCCCATGAGTTTTCAGTTGAGGCAATTCAAAAAATCTTGTTTAGGTTATTCAAATTTCCTTGTTAAACCAACTTCTGAGAATATGAGTCGGGCAAACATGTATTTGTTTGTTAGATTTTACATTTATATTTCTGAGTCAAATTAAAATGCAATTATGTGTTAGAACAACAATTGCCATTTCTTTTTTTACAGTGTGGGTCTCAAAAAATTAGAATATCTTGAAAAAGTTCAAAACAGCACCAAACCTTGTCAGTAGCTTGCTCAGGATCCCTACACATAAAATGAAGCACCAACAATGTAGTTAGCGAACCCAGAGTTTATTACAGAAAGAACACTTACCAACTGTCCCCCTTCCAGCTCCTCCAACGAATAATAGATTAACCAAACGTGACAGTACAACGAATCCTTACGATACTGGGTTGGAGGAGCTGGTAGGGGGACAGTTGGTCAGTCCCTCCAGGATTTCGCGAGGATTTTTTTGAGATTGTTGCGATCTAAAATGCCTGATTTCGCGACAACTTTTCTAAAAAATTGCGATGGAAGTTGCGGTGTTTTTTAACTGTTGCGAAGAAATTGCGAGAGGAAGGGAAAATTGCAAAAATAGTTGCGATTATTTTTTAATTGAGGGTAATTAAGGTTAGTAAGACCAAAATTACACGGATCATCTTGAGGCTTATAGTAAGCAATAGTAAGGGTTACAGAAAATCAAAGTAGGCCTACTTTATTTGTGTAAATACTTTGACTGGGGTAATTCACAAAGCAGTATAACCTTTCATAGAACTGTCCAAAAAAGACAGCCCCCTAAAGAGATGGCATAATGTCATATGTTTCAATACATTCATATATGTTGTAATTCATAGCCTATTAAGTTCATATCTTTTTAATAATTCATATTCTGTGACATAATTACTAATAGCCAACTAAGTATCTAGTAATTTCATATTGATTTAAACTATTAGACTACACTTTTCTTTAATGTTATTACATTGGTGGTGTGTAAGTCTAATTGACTGCACTGCAAAAAATGAATTCTAACCAAGTGTTATTAATCTTATATTAAGATTAAAAAATCTATTTGGTATTGTTTTTAGTATAAAAAGACTTACCTAGCGCCCTCTCAAAAGAACATTTTGACTTAATTTAAGAAGACTTTGACTTATTTTAAGGAGTCTTATCAAGACAAATTTGCTCAACGCACTGGCAGACAAATTTGCTTGTTTTCAGGATAAGATGTCTTAAAATAAGTCAATCTTTTTTTAAATTAAGTCAAATGTTTTCACAAGAAAGCGCTAGGTAAGTCTCTGTACTGAAAACAATACCAACTAGTTTTTTTTATCTTGATATAAGATTAATAACACTTGGTTAGATTTTGTTAGATAAGCAGTTTTTGCAGTGTGCCTGCCACTTTAAGGACGTGAGAGTAGCGTAATAACATATCTAAGTGGATTGGAACGCTTGCATCTCACTGTGTTCGGCTACGACTGGAAATAACTTTTTGCATAGTGCATTACGATATGTGAATAGAATTCGGAATGTTTTCTATGTCATTAGTTAAAATAAATGTTAAAAAATAACTCGTATGAAATCATTCTTGGATCATAGAAGAGGTGAATGTCTTACAATGTTATTAATTTCTATGATTTTGGTAGCACTGCACTACACAAACTGAGCCCACAAGCTAGCAAACATGACACGAGCTAAAAGGACATCTCCAGGTGTAAACGTTTGCCAATGGGTTGCATATTGTAGCCTACTCAAATGTCAGTAAACCAAGTAGGCCTTAATTAACTTACTTTCATAGCTTAGGCAGGTTAGCAACACTAGGTTGAGATGACAGATGCAAGTAAAGCAGATCATTAACGTCAGCCTTCTATTTATTGTCATCAAAACTGCAGAGGAGTGAACAAGTTATAGGGCAGTCTCTGCAGAGGTGTGAGAGAGTGTGGCATCTGAGTCAATATTCTGCGCTCTTGTGGTGGGTGGTCATAGCAGCTGTCATAAACTGCACATAAAGCATTCATGACTGTTTCATGAGACATTACTCAACATTCATACCAAACCTTTCATGAATGTGGAAGACAGAACGACGAGAACTTGTCAAAATAAAAGTCCACAGTCGCAAAGCAGCATTGCCGTTTTTGTTTCAAACCTCTTACCTGATCACGTCACATCTGAGTCAATGGGCTACTCCAGTGCCAAAAAGACAGAACATGGTCAAGCAAATAATTTTTTTTTTCATAAAAATGCATTTGTTTTATGACCTTTGCAGATGATTTCTCAACTTTTGCTACTGGGAATGTCGGTAACACTTTACTTGACGGGTGATTTCATAACACATTCATAGCAGCTGTCATAAACTGCACATAAAGCATTCATGACTGTTTCATGAGACATGACTCAACATTCATACCAAACCTTTCATAAATGTGGAACACAGAACGACGACAACTTGTCAAAATAAAAGTCCAACATCGTATTTGTGTAACCTGGATACAATTAATTTAATCTCTCCAGCCTTTGTAAATATTTCATGAATATCTTATGAAGTCTACATCGAATGTCACTTTACTATACAAGTTGTGAAGTATTCGTAATCACTGAGTTACTGGGAGGTAAACTAGCCTACATTTAACTGACCTGTATTTGTGTATCCTGGAACGGTTGGACATTCCGGTAACACTTTACTTGACGGGTGATTTCATAACACATTCACAGCAGCTGTCATAAACTGCACATAAAGCATTCATGACTTTCATGAATGTGGAAGACCGAGCAATGAGAGCTTGTCAAAATAAAAGTCCAAAGTCGCAAAGCAGCATTGCCGTTTTTGGTCCAAACCTCTTACCTGATCACGTCACATCTGAGTCAATGGGTTACTCCAGTGCCAAAAAGACAGAACATGGTCAAGCAAATCATTTTTGTTTTATAAAAATTTATTTGTTTTAGGATGTAACCTTTGCAGATAATTTCTCATCTTTTGCTACTGGGAATGTGTGGGAATGGGAATTTTTGTGTTTTCTGAAACCTGAACGTTTTCCCAAACGTTTTTTGTGTTTTCTGGAAAAACCTGAAAACAATTATTTATGCCATTATTTTAGGAAGGTGATGACATGATGGTTGCCAGGTGATACACCTAGTTTAGTTTAAAAACTGTAATCTCTATCGTTTCTTCTCCCTTTTCTCTCCCGGTCTCTGCCAGCATGCTACCACCCATGTCGAAAGTGTACAGGGCCACATGATTACAATTGCCTCGATTGCAAATCAGGATGGATACTTCATGACCGCAAATGTATAGGTGAGTATCAAGAACAAGGAATGACATCAGAGAAAAACATTCAGAACAAAACTACCTCAGACCTCAGACCAACGAGGCAGTTCATTAAGTCCTGCTGTAAATGGACAAGTAGCAAATGGGTAACTCCGCTACAATACCGTAACAGAAGGGCTTGTGGGTCATCATTTATGACATTAGTGTTGAGTCTTCATGGTTCCCATACACGTTTCAATGCATGTCAGTTAGATTGGATAAGAAATGATACTCAGTGCAGGAGTCTCATTAAAGGTTGTATAATCAAGTCTCCAGTTACCAGTAGTTTTGCTCACATAGAAAAAAATCTGTTCTCACCATCCCACTATAACTGGTGTTGTCATTCATACAAATTAATACATACCCATAGTTCATATTACAAATTATTATATTATTATTGTTATTATTTTTATTTAGGGTTTAAGCCTATACTAGTAGCTGTCGGAACCTTCATGTTTTTGTAATCATTTTTATTCAAATTCTTATTCCTAAAAGTATTTTACAGCAAAAATGCTCAGAATCATAAAAGTCATAACATGGTCTCTCATTCACCCCATTCCTCAAGCCTAAAAACCTGGGGCTATATCGTGCACCCGGCGCAAGGTGGCACAAAGCACAACGCAAGGCTTATTCTTATTTTACACTCAATGAAGTGAGGATTATAACTATTCGCCATGTGCTGCACTTTTATTAAACTGTGGTCTGGCACATGATCTAAAGAAATCTCTATCGTACACCCTCTAAAAATCATTAAATCACTGACCAATAAAAACCTGGTCTATAGCGAAAGGCGCATGTAATGCACAGCTGAAGACGCACTGTCACAAGATGTAAGCAGCAACTCCTCTGCAGGATAAATATCCTTAGGATTTTTATTCAGTCATTTGAACGTTATTGGGGTAAGTGTTGCTTTTTTCAGGCTATGTTTTCTCCCTTTAACCTTGTAGGTCAATAGTGAAAGTTATTAATTGTGTAGAACTGTTTTGACCATGAGACAACAGTGGAGTTTCATTTTGCCTATGAGTTCAAATAATAGGTGAGTGCAGATGCATGTACGCTATACTCTGCTAGTCACAGGTTTTATTAAAGCAAGGATTAGTGGAATCCCTACGGTCTCGCGTGCAAGCAGATGTCTTCAAATGTGCCGCTGACTATCAAAATACCGATGCGCTGTTTGAAGTTGCGCTGCTTGCTGTTAAAGGGAATGACAAATGTCATACTCATTGGTTTAAAGGATGTTACGCCTAAAACACACCCATGACTGATTTAAGAAATATAAGAACAGCCTTTTGTTGTTAGTTGAGTTTCATCACAAAATTGCACCATTAACCCTTTGTTGCCTGTACTGAACATTCCATTTTTAGTGCTGAATGACCACCTCACAAACAAAATACATATTTCTGGAATATATTTTATCCCACCAATGAAATATACATATCATTTTACTAAGAAAGTCTAGTTCTATAAAATGGTGTAAAATACATAGGGTAATTTTGATACAGTAGAGTGCAGTCTCTGAAAATCCTTTCCTAATGTATATCCGGAAATCATCAAAATCTGTTTTAATTCACATAACAACCCATTTTTGCTATATTTGTGTACAAGAAAGAGAAAAATGTAGAGTATATGAAATGCAGTGAATTTTGTGGGTGATTTGACAAAACCTTATTTGAACAAATATACTTATCTGTTCATAAGTTATGATACATTTAGTGATCAGTGTAAAAATGATTTAGAATGTTGTCAAAGCTCCTATTGAAACAAGTTCTTTCTTGTGGAAATACAAACAATGTGCACTAGAGTGTTAGGACCTAATAACAACAGACACAATTGTTTGAATTAATTTGGTTTATATTGGCTTACTACTATTTGAATTTCGCTTGGCTATATTGTAGTAAGGCTTGTCAAAAGCATATATTTTGCTTTGTAGAGGTATATTTTGTCGTCATAACAACCGCAATGCCATCGTTCCTGGAGGAACGATATGTGAACAGTTCGTCAACAAAGGGTTAAATTGGTGAATGTGGACTGGCTATGCCTTTCATGTCTTTAAACTTTACCCTTACAAAAAATGAATGTTTGCGGCAGATTTGCAGCAAACTTGTGGGTGATTTGTGGGAAACAAATGAGTTGGTAACACTTTATAATAACTACAGACAATTCATCATTTATTAAGCCTTTGTTACTTATTAGTTAATGGTTTGTTCATCATTAGTAGTTTATTGTTATTGTTATATCATTTATCATCAGTAAAGCATTTGTTCACAGTTATAAATGTTTTTTATAGTAAATAAGCCTATCCAAGAATATGTTTGTAAGTACATGATTTATACTTGAAACAACCACTTATAAATTAAATCATTTTCCCATTATAAACCATTTGCAAACTATTGCAAAATGCTCCTATGTTAATTCTCATAAAAGTATTTTTACACACAGTTATAAATGGTTTGTTCATAGTAAATAAGCCTATATCTAAAATATGTTTATAAATTATTGTTAATACTTAATAAATGATGCAATAATATTCTTTGATGAAGTAATATTTCCATTATTTAACAGTTACTTATTACACGGCTCTTCAGAGTGCTGCAGAATGCTCCATTCACATGAATGAATGGGCCTTCCCAACGTTCGGAGGTCTGTTAAACCGGCAATGTATATAATCACCGCTGTCAATGGCAACGGGTTTTGTGCTTCTAATTAATGACTTTCATATCACTCCGCAAGAAGTCCATTCGCTTATTGCAATGGAATTTCATTGAAAGTGAAAGTGATCAGCTAAATTTTGATTCAAATTCAGTGTGTGTTGCAAACTATTTGTTTCTCAGCAAAAGCAACGATGAAACGGTAACAAATAAATGTAAAGAGTCATATCATGTGGAGTTTATTTTTTCGTTTTGGCAAGTAGCCATGTAATAAGCGAGATAATGTATAGAAGGGCGGTCATTATCAGAAAATAAGTCCCTTCAGGACAAAGCAAGAGTCCTGTCCTGTCCGAAGCATGTCCTGTCGGGACTTATTTTCTGATAATGACCGGCAGGTAGTTTTTAATTAATAGTTTAAAAAGTATAAAAGTCACAAAGATAAAAAAAAAATACATAGCAGCTTTGCCCTTAAAAAGACCTACATTACCAAGTTTGAACAAAATTTCTACGTTAAACGGTTCAAGCTGAACAGTGGAAGAAGAAGAAGAAGCCTAGGAAGAACAGTACAGTGCATTTCCATGCACTGTACTAATGAACAAACCTTTAACTAATAAGTAACAAAGGCTTAATCAATGATGAATTGTGTGTAGTTATTATAAAGTGTTACGAATTAGTTCATATGACAGAGCTGGCTTTTTAATAAGTCCGTTCAGTCTTTTAGCATCCCTCGCTTTCATGACACATCCCCAGCACACCACTACATAAAAAATGGCACTAGATATAACAGACTGGCATCTTGTTGCAGACATTGAATGATCTTAGTTGCCATAGAAAGTAAAGCCAGCTTTGTCCTTTCTTGTAAAGTGCCCCCTAAGTGCACTCCAAGGTATAAAAGTGAACTACTTCCACATCTACCCCATTGATGGAGACAGAAGGGGATGTATTGAATGACATTAATATTTTGGGTCCGTCATGTAGTGTGCCGTATCTTCAGCAATAATTTATCCAAACTCTATTTGATGCATATCTATTTTAATGTGTTTATTACAGATGTGGATGAATGTGGCACAGAGCTTGCTCGCTGTCCATCTAATACTTACTGTTTCAACACAGATGGATCTTATGAGTGCAGAGGTTAGTGAGTATGGAAGACCAACAAAAAATGTAAAAACTTTAGTTAAATTTAGTTTTGTACAAATTGTATGAAAGATACATTCAAAAGTTGAGTGTATCAATGTAAAACTGATCATAAACATGTTAATTCAAGGCCGCAATCACTTGTGTAAAACGTTCTCTCTCTACACACACACACACACACACACACATACATATATATATATATGCAATATATATATGTATGTATGCAATACAATATTATTTAATCTTACCCCCCCCCCCCCCCCCCTCTCTGTCTAGGTTGTGATCAATCTTGTGTGGGCTGCATGGGCAGTGGTCCAGCTAGATGCAAGAAGTGTTCTAGAGGTTATAAGCTTAATGGGGCCAAGTGCCTTGGTAAGCCTTCCAGTATTCAGCTTTTTCCTTTTCTACATGATGTTCTTCATATCCTGCAAGATTGTTGTTATAGTTATTGTTTGTTTATTGCAGGCCATCAGGGCTCCAAACTGACACAGTGGGTGTCAATTTACTGTAAATGGCGGGCACAGTGCAAAGTATTTCAACAAGCAAAGTTTTGTTGCATGAAGTATATCGTAAAAGCACCAATTTCCGGCCTTTTCTTTCAAAAATTCTAAAACAAATATGTTTTTTAATACTTCAAAATAACATTTGATAAATGAACCTTACATTTTGCAGTAGCCACTAGTGTGTAGATTTGAACAAAATCTGGTTTGGTTCTTAACGGGTGCATTTACTGCCTGAAAAATCCGATTTTGTTTACCGTTATTACATGTCAACTGCCTCCCATGTTAACTGGCTGCGTTGATGACGTTTCACGATTGATGGCATTTCTTCGACAGATGTGGCCACTTACAGATTTGTCACTTTCTGATATAAACTAGAGACTAACAAATACAAATACGCATGGCATTTAAATGTCAAAATTGTCTGTAATAGGCTACATGCACTGTGCCATGAATACAGTGGGCAGTGCTCCGACTTGGCCAGCTTCACTCGCGGTCCGCGCGCGGGATCACACGGTATCACGCGACTTTAATTTGTATTTTTCCAGTGACGCTGCAACGACGCTGCAACAACCCAAACAACCGGTAGATGTCTCAAGTGAGCAGGGTGTCTCGTAAAAAGAAATGGAGCCTGGAAAACCCTACACAGACTTCACTACAGACTAGCAGTCTGGTTTAGAAATAATTTAATAGCCAGAAATATGCCTGCCCTGCCCTAATAAAGAAATATTTGGTTAACTGCAAGTGAATCCCGTTTGCAGCCGTAGAAGAAACGTAGGACAGATTAAACATTCTGGTTTTCTCCGAGTGCAACGATGATAGACATCATTTGGACAAAATATAGAGCATGTTAACCTCCGTTGCTCAGCCAAATACCTTCCTGTTACGTCCTGTTATCACAGAGTTACAGGCGATAAACGATTTTTGATGGTCACAAGTTTACTTCATTAGCGGTTTATTTTTTTGATTATTAAAGAGTGTTTTTCATTTGACTTCATGCTTATTCAGTAGAGCATTTAGTGCTCTCCCAGACGTTCGCATTGTATGTTTGTTTGTAATGGATGCAACCGCGAGATGGGCTACACGTTTGACGGCAATGAGTTGTTAACAGACATGAAGCAAGACATATAGCCCAGCAGCAATCTAGGGACTGTTCATTATTTATTGAAGGGGCCACTGGAGGAATTTTGAGTGCTTCAGTCAAAAGTTCCATGACCCTCCCTTGCCTGCTAGAAATTGTTCAATGACCGTCCGACAGAATTGTTAAAAAAGACATGACCCTCCCCTGCCAATTGTCGTTGTCTTCCGCCCGCGCTGCTTTGCGCCACAGCCACACACTGTGATAACGTTCTTAAATCAATCTTTCCCGTGAGCTTGCATGCTACCAGTCCTTCCTTTTCAAATGTGTTGCACCTGTTTGCACAATTTCACAAATAATCATATGTGATTAATAGTATGACAAATAATCCCTGTGCACGGAGACCGAAACAATGCATGCCAACTTTTTCCGTGTTTATCACGTATTTTAACTTTCCCCCGCTGTCTTGCCGTTTTAATGTTTCCCCATAGAATATCCCATATTTTAATACTCTCATAACAGCCCTGCCATCGGGCCTGTCTCTGTGTTGCCCTGTTGCTACCCCCTTGCACTTCCAACGAAACAGATGTCTTCAAATCATCGAACTTTAGAGTGATGTTAACCTACAGTGGGTCCCCGTTAAGTTTGGACGGGTTCCTTCATGAATCACGCACCCCATTTTCTCAGCAGAAATGGCACAAACTGCAGTTGACACAAACAACCACAAGGTGTCACTTGGGTGCCACTACTATTTTTGATGCGACTGACTTACTGCTTCCATGACGCAGCGGGGGCACGGGAACTTAAATTGATCACGGTAGTTTAAGCTTACACTTGACAAACAATTCTAATATGAAAATGTAGATGCAATTGTTGTAAAATGGTGCAGCTCCTTTAAGAAAGCACCGTGTGCAGGGATGGAGAAAGAGAAAGCGAGAGGGGATAGGCCTAGTATGTGTGTTAGAACTTAGCGTGTGGAAAAAGTACGTGCTGTTGAGACTGGAGCGAGTCATATTCAAAATAATGCAAAAAAAAGCAATTATCCTCATTCATTGCAACCAAAGCATGCCTGCTTGCCGACGTTCAAACGAAAAATATATCAAAGCACCTTTTGCGTTTGAATGTAGCACGAAAAAATGTTTAAACAGCTGGACAAATGATTTAGCTAATTGATTATATAACCTGTACACCAGCAATTGTTGAACATTTACCTGTACAAGTACATTGACAGTAGCCCAGCCTAACAGCATGTTGTAGGCCTACTGTAGAAATTTCACTTAAATTGCAACCGCAACATGCCTGCTTGCCAACGTTCAAACGACAACGAAAAAGATAATAAAACAACAAGAGGGTTGAGTCTGAATGACACTGAGTTTTTAGACACTGAGTTTTTGTAGTTAAGAAATATTTTCGTATAAAAAAATGGTCATTCTTCAATCACCTTCACTGACGCCTATGGAAAAGGCTTAACGTCCCAAAACAACAATCAATGATCATCAAATTTCTCTCTCACATTGCTCCTCATAACCATCTATAAAAAAGTGTTTTTTCTTTTCTTTTTGAGCACATCCGAATCCCAGGACATAACGCACTGGACCTTATAATAGGCTCGAGATATAATTCCAAAGGGGGCAGATAGGGGCCACTGCACTTAAAACTTAAAAAGATGAAGCTTTCCGAACTTTGAAATTGCGATCAGTGACTGGCATCGGGAGAACGAAGCTTTTCGAAGTTGAACAGGCTATTAAAAACTATTTGCGCACCTCCATGTCACAGGAGAGACTGGGCTCTCCCTTCTATGAAAAAGACGTTAGGCTACCTGCAAACTGGCCTATGATTTCATTGCTGAGTTTGCGGCAAAGCAAGAAAATGTTTTTTTTCCTGAGTCAGGATATGGCGAGTCAGTGTCATTTATTTGTCCAATGTTAGCCTATAGATACAGACCAGTACATCTTATCAATAGTTTGAATGTCGTGTGTGTTTCTGCTCATTGACAAATACCGTTCAGCACAATGATTCATGCCCAATTAATTCCCCCTGTTAAAGTGTTCGCCTTTGTTACACTATTTGGTTTCGTGATGTAGCCTATGATAAACACCATATGGCCAAATATGTGACTCAGCAAATGTTATAGGCTATACAATTGAATTTCCCCTCTTAAAGGCAAGCTGGTGTAGCTTATTAGACTAGGCTGCTATTAAAATACACCGACGGTAGCCTTGGCTATGTGTAAAGTAAGCTATCGCATGATTTCATGCACGTAAGTGAAAAGGGCCTTGCATCTGTCAAGTTCGCACAGGGCCTCGCATCCCCTTGCGACGGCCCTGCAGCTCCTCCTAAGACAGCGAGGAAAAAGTTAAAATACACGATAAACCCGGGAAAAGTTGACAGGTTTGTTTCGGTCCCGGTGATTATTTGTGAAATAGTGCAAACGACAGCCTTTTCAAGGCATTTCAAGGAAGGAGTCGTAGCATGCAAGCTCCCAAATTGACCCAGTAGCCTAAGGCATCAATAAATTGTTGGGACTGGGGAGGGTCATGCGTTTTTTCTCAATCACTTTGGAGGGTCATAGAAAAAATTCTTGCTGGCGAGGGAGGGTCACGTCTTTTTTGACTAACGCTCCCAAAACTCCTCTGGTAGCCCCTTAATTAAATAAATAATGAACAGTCCCTAATTGATTAATAGCCTAGGCCTACACCAGCAATTGTTGAACATTGACCTGTACAGGACATTGACAGTAGCCCAGCCTAACAAGCAAATGTTGCAAAATACATCAAAAGACGCAATTAATCAGAAATAAATAATGTAATCTGCATCCTTTTATTTAACAAACTGCAAGCAACAAGAGCATTGAGTTCGCTGGAAGGCCAAACCCAAGAGCAAAGCCTATCTGTTAAGGCAGTCGATAGGCTATATAACGAGCTGTGTGCCTGGAAAGACGATAGATGACGGCTCTGGTCATCCCATACCCTCCCCCCACTTCCTGTAGCCTACCATTATGAAGGCCTGTAGCCTAAAACGACTCGTTGCCGTTTTGTGACATTAAGCTTTTTCACGTTAAGCCCCCCTCCCCCATCCCCTTCTTTCACAAGCAGTGGGGGAGCGCGGGGCACAAAGTAACACTTTTTGGTAGACAAAGGAGGGTTCTCCGCGCTTCTGTCGTTTGGCCACAATCCGTTGCAACCAGGCCAGGACAGATATATTAGAGAGGAGAGACGCCGGTGCAGCTCAGATGTCTTCTTAATTTTCTTTATTCTTCAGTAAAAGGTGCAGAACATTATTAAACTTTGACTAACATTTCGGTGTGTCGATGTTTTTGACTAACGAACATCGAAACGTTAGTCAAAGTTTAATAATGTTCTGCACCTTTTACTAAAGAATAAAGAAAATTAAGAAGACATCTGAGCTGCACCGGCGTCTCTCCTTCTCTCTAACACTTTTTGGCTTTGGCTAAATATTTCTAAAATCATTTGAGTTTCACTAGTCACATGTTTTTAACAAGCAACACTTGTTATTGAACTAATAACAGACGTGTGTCGAAAATTGACTTTATTTTCCATACGGAGAAATAACATATGCAGAGTCTAACCAAGGTCAATCTTGCCAAAAAAGCCCTCAAACCTGAAAACACATGAGGCAAAAGTGCAAAACATCACAAAACTAACGCACATATTTTTGTATTGCGACCATTGTAGCCTACAGTTGTAACAGCGCGTAACAGTCGTTTTACTCCCCGGATGCGCTCATTATAAAGAACGTTTAACGTGTCCCAAAAACGGCTATCAATTAATCACCAAACGTCTTATAAACAATTATTGCCAGGAGCAACACCTTGCAAAAAATTATAACAATAGGCCTAGGCCTTTATATGGCTCTGCTCCTGCCTAGATTTGAACTCAGAACTGCCTGAAAGTTGCAGACCTGTTCTGGAAATACGTGCATTAACCCAGTGTTTCTCAAAGTGTGGTCCGGGGACCACTGGTGGTCCGCAAGCTATCCCAAGTGTTCCGCGAGCAGACGTGGTAAAATATGATATAGGCTAGATGAGTTGTTTGCAATATTGAACCAACTTGTATGTAAATCCAAACAGTTCTGCAACACTGTCTATGTAAGATATGCCAGTTTAAATCATATGAATCCTCTGACACAATAAGCAAAGTGAAAATACAATAAGCAAGGTGGTTCAGTGAGTAGGCCTATTGTGCTGATATACTGTTGAAGTAGGTCTAATCTATTTTTTTTAGCTAGGTGGTCCATGCATTTTTTATTGGTTAAGTGGTCCTCCATCTGAAAAAGTTTGAGAAACACTGCATTAACCCACTCGACCGTCAGACAACGCTATCTGCTTCGAGTAGCCCTATTGGGTAGGACTGTAGCCTACACTGGTTGCTGTGGCACAGTCTTGAGTGACCGAATTCGTTTTTCTTTGTCATATGAATGCTGTCATTTTGTTAACATTACTGTTAAGGAGATGCTGTAGGCAAAGTCTATATTTCAACCTCGTTAGTGTAGTAAAAAAAATCAGAACTATTCACAAGGTTTCTGGGCAGCATATTTATGTTCTGTTAGCAAGCGAACTTCTCATGACTACCGACAAAGTAGCCTACTGCCAGCTGACGAAGCTCTCATTTTCTTCTTCACATTCTGTTGATCTTTCTAAATTTTTCAAATCTCCACATAGAACTTTGAGCAGGCAAATTGCAGCATTAAATGTTTAACATGTTAAACACTTACTTCCTCTCAGGTTTTCGTTACCAAGATTTTTTTACTAACCAAAAGTAAAGATGCACTTCACTTGCATCCTTAAAAGCATGTTCTAAACCCAAACTTGGGCATAAAGCAGATGTATTTGTTTATTGTAAAGAAAAAGAAAAATGACATGTCAAGCAGTCAATTGACTACATTGCAGTCAAGAAGTAGGGCAAATTAACGTGGGTCATAGTTGTCTAGCCTGTTAAAAACGTCACTAGATATTAAATCGCCAACAACATTGTTTTGCAGAAGCTACAGATTAATTCTGAATTCTGATATTTTTTCGTTTTATGGAGCGGCACCGTAGGCTATCAAAAGCAGATTTCGATTTTCGCTACCACCGTGTAGTCAAGCCTTAAGCCATACCCAAGTAGCCTTAATCGAGGTAATGTTTAATTATGCATGATTTATTTTGTTATTGAATTCGTAGGCTGGGATTCCTCTCGGTAACAATTATGTTTAAAGGTAGCCTCCTGCTTTTTCAGAAGGGGCGGCAGTCAGGCTACTGACAGAGCGATGTACAGTGGCAGAGCGACGCACAGTTCACGCAGCTTCACGCCTCGTAATGCGCGACTGAAGTGGCCATTTGAAAGCGATGCCCACTGTATGTCACAACGATCACAGAACAAGGGGGAAAGCAAGACGATGATGAGCTATGCACAAACGCATTTGATAGACATCCCAATAAATAGCCTGGCTAGCGCCACCACTTCTCAATGAGACGTGGTCTGGGAACCAAACGTTAATTTTCTCGTATTTGAAAAAAATGCCCAGATCCGTTTATTGGGTGCCACGGATGTCTATCAAATGTGTTTGTGCATAGCTCATCATCGTCTTGCTTTCCCCCTTGTTCTGTGATCGTTCCCTATCTCAGGCGAAAATTTGCTCCATGGTCTCCAGGCTGCCTTAGCAGCGTGAATCAAATCGCGCGCAAGGCAGCATGGGAACACCCAGGCTAAGATCCACCTGGGTAAATGACCATATAATACTTTCAGCCTCAACGTATCTTTAAGTATCTTTAAGGTTGATTTCCTTTCCTTGATTTCCTTTCTCTGAAACCTATTGAGTTTCCTTTTCTGAATGCTTTGGATCATTGTCCTGCGCTGGAAGGTCTCGCCATGTCTCATCTTCATCATCCTGGTGGATGGCAAGATTATCCCAGAACAAAATGACTCCATTCATCATTCCTATAACTGAAAAACAGCCCCACACCATGACGCCTCCACCTCCAAACTAGTCTGGCCCCAGACCAAGCTCAATCTTTTAAGATTGAACATTAGTCTGGGGAGTCCGCTATGTATTTTCTACTGCACAAGAGGCATGATTAACAGGCATAGTTCAAATTACTCTGTACGCAACACCAATCTGACCAACAAACCAGGTGACGTTTGCAGAGCGACGCGAAAACTCCCGGCTCTCCCGCTATCGTCATCGTTTTAAACCTGCCAATAGCGCGCCAGGTGGATAAGCCAGCTTGAGATTGGTCCCAGCAAAATGTGGAGGCAACAGAAAAAGATGCACAGATGACCAGCCTGAGCGAAAAAGAAACCGCCGTCAGATCAGGCTGAGTTCACCCAGCCTACCTTCAAACCTCACTGTTGATATGGTATTTCTCCTCCAAATATGGTGTTTAGTATTACATCCAAAAAGTTTAAAGCAACACTAAAGAGTTTTCTGTACCTTCAAATAATGTTTCCAAAATCGTTTCAGTGGTTCGTCAACTTGTAACAGGGTGAACGGCACTTCTGCATTCGCTTCGCGGCCCTCTATCAGCTATAACCGCACTGTGTAAGTTTGCCAGATTGGGTAGCGGATCTGTAGTTCAATGGAATGAGACGTTTGACTTGCTTCTGATGTCGCAATACATCATACCTTCATAAAATCATGCAACATACTCTACCGTGTGTGGACATCGTTATTTGCAAAGCCAGTGCTGGATAAACAAATAGTGTGCATGCGACAGAGAAAAAGTGTTTTAGTGTTGCTTTAATGTTGCTCTCTGACCAGAATCCATTCTCTTAATATTTCATAGGCTTGTCCAAATGTTGTGTAGCAAATTTTTGACGAGCTTCGACATATTTCAGTAATAAAGTCATGCGGAATGAGTGTGCATAGAGGCCATGGCGGTGGAGTGCATTACCTATGATTTTCTCATGGGGGGTGGGGGGGTGTGCAGTTTGGAGTCCTTTGGTTATGCATCAAACACAAGTTCACAAGTCTTTGTGATGCATTTGGATCATTGAAATGGTCAAGATATCACTGAAAATGCTGAAATGTTCAATATTTGTAATGTTTGCTATGTATTTCATACCTTTATATAGTAAGTACACGTTTTGTCTTGCTCCAACTCTTAGATGTTGATGAGTGCAATGAGCGTGCCATTGCATGCCCAGGTCTTAATGAGGCCTGCATAAATGAGGAGGGTTCATTCCGCTGTGAGTGTGCTGAAGGATTCATTCGAAGAGACAGTATATGTGTGGAAAACATACTACCCAGTGAGTATACAAACAGGATGTATGTGAGCATTTTAGGATTAAGTGAAGGTAATTTTAACGTAATTTCATTGGCCATATGTTGAAATTCCTTCATTTAATTTATTTATTTTTGTTGGCTATCTTGACGTATGAGCAATTCAAACGTACAATATGAGCATAGCAATTGCAACAAATTGAAATGTGTAGTGTGAATTACTGTACACATAAACATCTGAAGTAAAACACACATTTGAGTGGCTTTAAAGGAGCCACTCCTTTAAGGTATACAACTTAATTATTGAGAAATAGCTGATGACATTTAAACATATATTGAATGACCGCTGTGATGACACATTCTCTGTCTTCCTTTTTCTGTCTAGCTGGGCCAGAGAAGGGATTATTTGATGACATGACAGATGACGAAGTCTTGGTCTTGCAGCAGATGTTCTTTGGTGTGGTCATCTGTGCCCTTGCCACATTGGCAGCAAAGGGTGACATGGTCTTCACTGCTATTTTCATTGGTGGTGTCGCAGCCATGGCTGGTTATTGGATATCAGAAAAGGGGGATCGCATGTTGGATGGGATACTTAAAGGACGTTCGCCCGGTAATTAAAAAAATACCATGAAAGAAAGACCTCTTGTAAAAGTTTCAGTTGGCAAGTAAATGAAGTTTGGGTTTAGAACATGCTTTTAAGGATGCAAGTGAAGTGCATCTTTACTTTTGGTTAGTAAAAAAATCTTGGTAACGAAAACCTGAGAGGAAGTAAGTGTTTAACATGTTAAACATTTAATGCTGCAATTTGCCTGCTCAAAGTTCTATGTGGAGATTTGAAAAATTTAGAAAGATCAACAGAATGTGAAGAAACAACCGTTTTGACATAATGTCAAAACATATATGCCCTGTGCTCAGATATCCAGTGAATTTAACATGCAAACTAGTTAAGTGTCGGCCTGACTCTCATGCAAAGTCACTTTGTGGCTTTGAGTTGTTACAGCCACCTGACAGAACTCTCTGCATAGCACCTTTAAAGCAAGCGATACAGAAGAGGTGGTTTGTTAATATTAAGGGGCCTGAGAAGTAACTAAGAAAATGGAAAGAATCATCCCTACACAAATGTATTGCTGGAAGATGTGTCCTGGCCCACTGATCCCAAGTTGGTTTTGTTACTAAATCATCAAATATGCACTGCTCATTCACAGAAGGGCATTACTATCTTTTGGTAAATTTACCCACATGTCGGTAAGATTCATTAAATCAAGTTAAGCAATGTGTAGATTGTTAGAGGGAATAATTGCTGTATCTTTTAAATTTGTTCAATTTGAGTCATCACATTAGCCATCATTGACTTAATAAAGAGAACATTATGTTCAATAATGCCTTTTTTCTCACACTGGAAATAGTTAATCTGATGATCATTTCGATAATTTCCATTGTATAACTTCAAAATTATTAAAAAGGGCTTAAGCGCTAATTTGTTTCCATACAAATTCATACTACAATTCATGCATTAAAGTTTAAGGGCATAGGTTTCATTTTCAATATAAATGTCCTCTATTCTCTTTTTAGTAAATTTTTCTCAATTACCGGACATGTTCTGTCAATTATATGTTGACATATTTTAACAAATTAGGCCTACTCTTCACAATTCTGTAGCTGTCCAAACAATTTTTTTCCGCAGTTAAGAATCTGTGAAAGACAAACAAATATAGTGAGTCAATATAGCGAGTCAGACTGAGCCATTACAGATAATGGGGCACATATATCAATCTTTGCGTACAACTTGCTGTAAATCTATGTGTACGCAAAATCTGATTTGTGTGTTATTTTTTTCTGAGAGTTGTCAAACACATACGCGCAGAAATACACACTTCTCTTCCTAAATCTGAAAGAGAATGAAATCAGCAAAAAGTCATGTGCACATGAACATGCTTAACGTCCACCTCCATTATCATCCTTCGGCTGGCCCAGCTGATATGGTACTTTCACACATTGTAGCTTACACACCTTATATTGGTTAGATAAGCATTTAAATCTTCAGGGTAAACCGCCACACACAGGTGGCATGATATGATGAATTCTCTTGTTGTGCAGTTTATGGTAATCAGCTGCTATGTCAAGGTAGTGTTCATAATTAAATTAGCATTAATATTCTAAATACAACAAAATGTATTGACATTGTACTCTTACAATTTTCAATTTTCTGCATACACTGCTCTCAGAAAATATGAATGGATCATTCTTTCATCAGAAGAAGGGCCTGGGGTGATACCATGTTTTGTCTTTTTGTAGCCTACTCTTTCTTGCTACTCAAACATTAATACATAAATAAATAAAACGGCACAAAAGATTGCCAATTGTAGAGCTAGATTTGGACTTCAAATAGCTGGGAGCAGATCCAGTAGGTGGCCATAGGCCAGAGTGAGGGATTTGAAGCCCATGGGGAATAACTAAGAGAAGAGTGGATACCTGTCCTTGCTAAGGCAAGTTGAATGAATATCTTTTAAGGTAGAAATCAAACCAGGTAAGCGCTTTCCCAGAAATTCCCAGCTTAGATAAAGTAGAGAGGGGAATGTCAGTATCAAAATGCAGCAGATAACTCAAGTAGAATTAATACTGATGACTGAGCAGAGGAGGCAATGCTTTAGTCACAAACAGAAGAGCAGTTTCAGTAGAATGACCGCTTTTAAAACCAGACTGCTTAGGGACTAGTAGGTTGTTTTGATATAGGAGGTCACAGACTTCCTTTAAGACTACTTTCTCCAGAACCTTTGACAACTTTGGATTGGGATAAATGCAGAGACCAAATTTCCCTCACGGGATCAAAAAAGTATATATACTTATATACTTATACTTAAGAGAGGAAGAAGAGAGACCGGTTAAGTGTACTTTTCTTGAGCAGTGGGATACAGGTCCATCTCAAAACATAAGAATATCATGGATATTCCATAATTGTTCCATAATGTATTTCAAAAAGTACATTTTTTATTTCAAAAAGCTAACTTGCATACATTCTAGATGTATTATTTAATATATGTAAACTGAAATATGTCAAGGCTTTTTTTTTGTTTTAATGTTGATGATTACACCTTACAGCTCATGGAAATCAAAAATCCATAAATTATGAGAAAAAAAAGAACCACAAGTTTTTTAGATGCACCTGTATATGCAACACATTTTCCATGCACCACTTCTTCTGTGATATTCATTTAAAGCAACACCAAAGAACTTTTCCTCTGTCGCACTCACTATTTGTTTATCCAGCACCGGCTTTGCAAATAACAATGTCCACAGACAAGGTAGAATATGTTGCATGATTTTATGAAAGTACGATGTATTGCGACATCAGATGCAAGTCAAATTTGTAGTTTCTCATGTCTCATTCCATCGAACTACAGATCCACTACTCGATCCGGCAAACTTACATTGTTTCACCCTGTTACGAGTTGATGAACCACTGAAACGATTTTGGAAACATTATTTTAAGGTACAAAAACAAAAAACTCTTTGGTGTTGCTTTAAATGTAGCAAGTACCTTGGATACTGGAGAGTGAGCACAATTATTAACTAGATGTACCGCAGAGCGGTACAAAATATGACCGCCGCCCAATCCAGCACATTTTTTCCACAAAAATAAATCACGCTGAAAGGCCTATATGATTCTAACTGTCTCACTAAATTGCATTATCCACACTCAATTCTCACTGGTATCTGCTAGACAACAAGTACCAAAACATGATTAGTTCATAGATTTCACATGTAAAATTCATTTTATACAACCCCACCCCCATCTTGCCTGTTCATAATTCTGAGAAATTCTTGAATTGTGTGCATGTGTGCGTGTACATGTTTATGTTTATGTGTGTGTGTGTGTGTGTGTGTGTGTGTGTGTGCGTGCTTGTGTGTTTGCCTGCGTATGTGTGTTTGTGCATGTGCATGCATGCGTACATATGTCTACTGTGTGAGTATGTGTCATACGTATGATAACTGTGAATGTATGTGTGTGCGTGTGTATCTGTTTATGCACATGTGTGCACATGGAATGGGTTAACATGACCCCTGGAGGCAAACATACGGAAAAAATTGGTCATCCTAGGCCCTACGGTTCTCAAGATATTCACAGAAAACTGTGTCTGCCCTACCCTCCTTTCGGTGGGTCCAGTACAGCGGGGGGGGGGGCTACAGATCAAAACAAAAAACGATGGTTCCATGCTATCCATGTGGGGTTACATGCCCACCAAGTTTCGTGTACCCCGGTCTTTCAGTGTCCCGGGAATCCTTGTTGGTGTACAGTCACTAAATGTACACATGAATTATTTTATTGTAAGGCCCCCCATGAACGAAAGTTCACAAAACTTGGCATGCATACGGAGGGTGTCATAATGATCCTACACTTTCAATTTCATGCAGTTTTGACCATGTCAGCCAGAGATATTGTGATGAAAACACCTACTTTTTTGCTTTTTAATTTTTAACTAGGTGGCGCTATACATGAAATAAGTGGTAATGGGATGGGTTGACATACTAGATACTAGAAAAGGTTGTCCTCGACATTCTCAAAACGACATTCTCTTAGCAGTTGATTCTGGATCTTGCGCCCTCTTGGTGCTTCTTGATCTGACTGCAGCATTTGACACCATTGACCATAACATCCTATTAAAACGCTTGGAGGATGAAGTTGGTCTCCAGGGTTCTGTTTTGCAATGGTTCTCTTCTTATCTTAGTGATAGATCATTTTCAGTTAGTTTAGGCAATTTCTCTTCTTCCTCTGCCCTTATAAAGTGTGGTGTTCCTCAGGGTTCCATTTTGAGTATAACATTCAGTATCACTATCACAGCTATGCAGATGACACTCAGTTTTACCTGCCTGTTAACACTAATGGCATTTGTTCCTTGGAGAATATTTTTAACTGTCTCAGTGACATCAAATGCTGGATGGCAAGAAATGTTCTTCAACTGAACGAAAGTAAAACTGATATAATTATTTTTGGCCCTCCAAGTGTTGTTTCTATCTTGAAAAATGCACTAGGACCTCTCTCTGTTTTCTTTGACTCCTCTTTTTACATTTTAATAAGCAAGTAAATAGTGTGGTCAAAGACAGCTTTTTCCAGTTAAGAACCATTGCAAAACTGAAGTCCTTTTTGTCCTTCTCCGATCTTGAAACTCATATACATGCTTTCATAACACCTAGACTAGATTATTGTAATTCACTATATGCAGGCCTGACCCACTCCACTCTCAACAGACTTCAGCTAGTTCAAAATGCAGCAGCTAGATTATTAAGTGGCTCTAAGAAACGTGAGCATATAACTCCTGTGTTGGCTAAGCTGCACTGGTTACCTGTGGAGCACAGAGTTAAGTTTAAAATTTTACTTTTTGTCTTCAAAGCCCTCAGTGGTTTGGCACCTAGTTACATAGGTGACCTACTAATTCCTTACAGCACTCCAAGATCACTTAGGTCTTCATCTCAGAATCTTCTCTATATCCCCAAAACACGCCTTAAAACTAAGGGTGATAGAGCCTTCTCTGTTATTGCCCCCCAAGCTTTTAATCTACCTTAATACCCCCCCCCCCCCACACACACACACACTCTTTATTCTTTATTTTATTTCTGACCAATTTGTTTATTATTTCAATTATGTATTTATTTTTCCCCCATGTTATGTTATTATTGTTGTTGTACCATTGTCATTGTTTTATGTTTGTTTGTAAGCACTTTGGTTCAACTCAGTTGTTTTTAAATGTGCTATAGAAATAAAGTTGACTTGACTTGACATGCCCCCTTAAGACCAACATACAAAAAAAGGTGGACCTCCTAGGCCCTGCGGTTCTCAAGATATTCACAGAAAACTGTCTCCGGCCACCTACAGGCCAGTTGGTGTATAGTAACATAAATTAAATTTATTGTGTGGCCCCCCATTAACGGAATTCCACGAAACTTGGCGTGCATTCAGATGGTGTCATAATGATCCTACACTTCCAATTTCGTGCAGTGTCTTTCAGTGTCCCGGGAATCCTTGACGGAAATTTGGACATGTGAAAAAGAAAAAAGAAAAAAAAAAATCTGACTAAACCTATATGACCGCCGCTTCGCTGCGAGGCGGTCATAATAACATCAGTTTAAAGAGGTAAGTCAAATTTAAAATAGTGGTGTATTAGGCACCTCTGTATGCATTAGGCACCTCTGTATGCTGTTGTCTTTGAAGTGTTTGGTTTTAAAATACCAGTGAGATCATTTACATTTACAAACCATGGGTGTCACGTTCGGCAAATGTTGCAAGTGTAGCACCCATTGGACCTCATTTATCAACGTAGAAACCAGCGTAGATCTGAGCGCAGAAATCATCTCACGACGGGGCTCACGTGTAATTCATGAAACTTTCGTATCACTCCAATTCCAGCATAATAATAAACTTGTGTTGATAAATGTGGCAGCTAGAAACAAGCATAATATAAATATCACACCCCTATATACAGTATGCTCGTTTTAAAGGCTTTGCCCCCAGAAATTTACGACATGGAGGTGCATTATACGTCCAAAACAGAAACATTTGTGACCTCGAGATAGCCACAGTGACGTTGCAAGTCCAGCTGAACCTTGTTAATTTGGACAGCTAGAAAAGTGTCATCAGGAAAGCCGGGAACCTATAGCGATTTAAAGGGACACCAGGCAAGCCTGCTGCTTTTTCTCTACGAAGTTCCCCCTAGCGTCTGTACGTGTCAATACATGTGCGAGCCCTCGCTCGGTCTGAAGCTTTTTTCCTTTTCTTTGCATCTTCCGTCAAGGGTTTTCGCTGCTTCTTTGCCGGCTCTGCCATTATACACACGTTTGCAACAATCGCTAGCGTTTCGTTAGCCTGCCTCTGTGCTGGGGATGCAGGATGTAAACTGATCCTGCTTCTCGCGATGTCTGAGACTTTGTGAGACTGAAGGTTGGCGGGTTGGATACACCGAACTTGCAAGCGGAATATTCTTCCAACAGGCAGTAGGGACGGGCGAGAGAGTCTTCATTCGCCCTGTAATGAGTCATTTAACCATATACCGACTTACGAAGATGATTAATTAACACAAAAACGTTGCCTGGTGTCCCTTAAAGTGCAACAGACTTTATTTTCGCAGTGAGAATGCATCATACAAGTACATAGCCTACATTACAAAACCATATGATACTGCCATTTGCCCTTTGAAAATTATAAAAAAATATTTATGACTATTTATGTGTTTTCCAAAGAAAAAGTAATTCTCTCCACATGGCTTATACGGCTATCCTAAGTCATCAAATGTGTCAACATAACAGGCTACATTACAGCAAGTAGGTTACAAATGTGCAGGAAACGTCTTAAGTCCAAGATATTCCATGAATGCAACTCTTCAACTTTCCAATTGTCCACCGATTTACTGTTGCACCGTGCTATGCCGCCTCAAAAACTTCCGTACACGAGTTGAGACTTTATGTGAGATTCGAGCATCGCCACCGCTTACGTTCAAATTGATAAATACCTGATAAATAAATGTTTTGCATAGAAATGAGTGTACGCCTGTCCTACGCCTGTTGTATGTTGTACTCACGTTCCATAAATGAGGGCCAATGTGTTTATATAAGTTATTATTGGGGGCAAAGCTGCGTAGTTACCCAGTGTATATTTACGTTTTCTTATTATTATGCCACTTTCTTCTGCCATTGGAGTCTATGGCAGCCCATAGAACCGTCTTTTAATAAGTTGTGAAATTTGGCACACTGATTGGGGACAGTACCTTGATTCTTTTCACCAAAGTTTCATGTTGGCGCCTTGAGCGCGCTAGCAGGCCAAAGTTGGACGTGCGTTTACACACGTAACTTTTGACTAGTTAGCCCGATTTTCAAAAATGAGGTATTGTTGGAATCCTTGGACCAACCCAAATTCAATGCACCATTTCCACCATGATGAATTTTCCGCCATATTGGATTTTATCAAAAACACTAAAAAGTTTTCACAGGACAGAAATTTGACCCGATCTTCACCAGAATTCTCACAGACCATTGCTCATATCCCAGCAACGCTTTCACATATCAAAACTAAACTTGGTATATAGACTCGGACCCCATCCTGAGGACGCATAACACATTTGGTGTCTTTTGACAATAGGGGCACTATAATTAGCAACACTTTCTCGTATCGACACCAAACTTGGTGTATAGACTTTTGACCACATCCCGAGGACATACAATACATTTGATGATATTTAACCACTAGGGCCTATAATTAGAAACACTTTCACCTATCAAAACCAAACTTGGTATGTGGACTTGGGACCACATCATGAGGACGCACAATAAATTTGGTGTCCTTTGACCACTAGTGGTGCTATAATTATAAACTCTTTCACCGATTGAAACCAAACTTGGTACGTGGATTTGTGACCCCATCTTAAAGGAATTATCCAGAGTAAAATGCACTTTAGATCAATTTATGGATGATTGGGAGTACATACGTTGAGTTGACATCAAAATCATGTCAGTCGGATGTGTTTTGAGAAAGTTCGATTTTACCATTTTTAGTCAAAACTCGTTAGCCTGGAAGTGACCCGGGCATGTCATTTTCGCCGCTACAAAACGCTACTTTTTATACCTCTTCTACAGTTCCAAACAACATTACACTTACGTGGTAGTGAGTAGAGGGTCCCTAAAGCCAAACCGAAGTATCCCGAGGTCTTTAAGAGTCGATTGCCGAGTGTGGAGTAACACGCTCTGGAAATTCACAATTTCGTCGCCGTTCGTACTGAATGCAGTCTTTAACAGTTATCAACAGTAGTTTGTGCGGACCATGTTACATAATCGAGTTCCCACACAAAAATGGTGGTGGATCAAATGTCAGTTTAGTCAGTTAACTTCTTCGACACCTTTTAAAAATACTATTTCTGTTGCGCATCAGCAATATTGTCAGTGAATTTTAGGCTACCAGTACCTACAAGTTTATCGTACTGAAAATTAACTGAACCGTGACTTCAAAACCAAGGTACACACCGAACCATGATTTTTGTGTATCCTTACACCCCTAGAATGTTTTTTTCACTGCTAGCAGAGACGTAACAGTCATATTTTAGATATGGTTGTATAGTCCTCACAGAGACAACAAACACACTGATTTTATTGAAAGGAAAAGAATGCAAGGTCTGTCAAGCAGTTAATTAACGATCACAGGTATTATTTTTTTTGATGATTTCCCGAAACCCCATTCATTCTATCATAGTCGGAATGTGCAAAAATGCTTACATACAAAATGACAGTGGTCACCTCCATACACTATAGGTACTGAATAATTAGGATCAGTTATGATGCAATATAATAATTATATAAGTATAATTTGCAACTCAAAAGCACATGGGTATTTACATATAATGTATTTCCATTTTTGATTAATTGGTTTTTGTTTTCAGCAGACAAATGTGTTGGAAAAAACACCTAGATTCATTATGTTTTAAGTTATTTTATTTGTTTTTTTACACTCTTTTACCGTTTGTTGTCAAAAGATTGTCTTCCTGTAAAACACAATTTTGATGAGATCATGATAGAATAGGGTTTGTGTCCTATTAGCAACTGGCAATGTTTCCAACATTAAAATACAAGTTACTTTCCAATCGTTACAACGTCAAGAACACAAGAACAAGTATGACACAGAAACAAACTTGCTGGCAAAATTGTGTTAAAGGCACACTATGCAGGTTTTTTAGCTTAACATGCAAGTTTTTTTGCTTAATTTACCTTCGTTTAACAGCTTCAGAGTCATTGGAATGGTTATATGACTTTTTTCGGGTTGAATGGTGGCCGCCTCGCTTCCCCCTAGCACCTGTGAGCGGAAAAACCACCCTTGCAACTGTGGGCCGATGGCCTCAGTGTCAGGAAGTATAACGAGTGTAACGAATTGCTTTACTGCATTCAAATACACATACACGCCAGGCACCGGCTAGAAAAAGGTAGTGATGGAGTTTCTCAGACATTCATCATGACAGAGCCAGCGAAAAAAAAGCAAAAACCGAGAAAACAGTAAGGAAATTGCCAATACTGCATAGTTTACATTTAATTAATCAATTATTATAGTATTTTGTCTTCATATTCCTTTAGTCTCTGAGAATGGAGTGAAGAATGCCAACAATGGTGGGGCTGGGGGTAGTTTACTGTAAGAAGAACCATGCTGTGCAAATACAGCGATGCCTCTGGATCTACAGAAAAGACAAATAGAAATGGAGAATTCAGCTGCATTTACATACTAAAAAAAAGTTAAAAGTACCTCTGTCTCTCTTAATCTTAAATATCAATATATGAGATTAACAAAGACCAAGGGCCCATTGTTCAAAAGTGATCAAATTGGATTTTGGCTATTGGATTGTTCAAAGAGAAATGAATAATCTAAAATCAGATTAGATCACTGGTCTTTGTTTTGATCTGGATCAAATTGTCATGTATGTGTTGTTCAAATTCCATGAGAAGGGTGGATTCAAGTTGGACTTCAGGCACAAAATGACCATTTAAAATTGGTCAAATAATATAATATTTTTATCATGTATTTATGCTTGATTTATGTAACTGCAGTCCATCCTATCTTTTTGCCTATTAATGGAACGCTGAGAGAGCCAAAATGATTTTCCTCCCCACAGAAATCCAATGCAAAGTGGATAGAAAACACATTTTTTTAGATGGACTTCTCTGTGTTATAAATTCTGTATAATATATATAAAATAATAAAAATATATAATATATGTATTTATTTATTTATTTTATTGTAATAATTTATAGTTATGTAATTATCTTTTTTTAATGTGTTGTTACTTTAATGTGTTTTGTTGAACGGTTAATCAATTTTGATGGGTTCCCCTTTCAGTTATTATTGGTTTAGTCAGTTTGTGTTTAAGTCCTCCTTTTGTTGGTTCACATTGGAGGGTGATGTCTTCTGTTTAGTTACCCTTATTTTTGAGCACAGTTTTTTCCCCCCAAAAAAATATAAATTTCTTTATTATTTAATAAATAAAAAATAATTAAATTCATTAATAAAGAAATAAAATAATTAAATTAATGTATTTGTTAAGTAACTTTTGGTGAATAAACCCCATTTTTGTTGAACCCACAATCCTGTGTGACCTGTGTCAACTGCTCAATCCCTCAGAACCAGTTTACCACTGTACTTTTATTTTATTCTATTTATATTATTTAACATTTTTCTGTCATTCTTTAATACTTGCATTCAGTGTTTTTTACTTTTATTTCTTTCTTTTACCTTTTTGTGACCTTTAGTTATTTTATGACCTTTTTATTTATTTTTTTGCAGCTGAATACTATGTATATGAAAGAATGGTAGTACAAGCTGACTCAACTCGCTCAATGAGAAGCTCAGTTCAGCAGTGAAGTACATCACACATAGGCATCACATCACATTAGACATTAAAACAATGTTTAGCATCGCAGAAAATACCATAAGACAAAATTCGTAGACAACATTTTAACTCATACATAAATGGAAATGGTGCCAGAGGTGTTGATTATGTGATTTTCCAAACTCATTGTCTTGGAAGGCTTTTTAACTTCATTAAGAAAATACTTGTCTTCCAGCAGTTATATGGATAACATATTCTGTATTGATTATTCAGTTCAGTACAGTTTTACTGGATCTGCATTGACATGGTAAATGTGAGACAAACCTCTGAGATGGACGGAAAGCTGGAGCCACTGGGCAAGCCACTCTCTACACTGACTTGAACTCAAAGAGTAACCATTTATCCCCCTCACGTAACATGCCTGTGAAAAGAGACATATGTTCACATTTCAGGGGGCAACTTGATTGAATTTCTTTCTTCATGTAAATGGACCAAACCAAAACTTAAGCGGCCAAATCACAAATAGTTCAAAAGTGGACTCATATTTGTTTGCAGTGTACAGTAGTCACTAGAAATGTGAGCCTTAAGTCTTTCTTGCTCAAGACTAAGGGCGTTAATAAGGATTATAAAATTAAAACAATAATTGTTTTATGTGACATTCAATTTTGTGGCCACATATTCTGTTCTTCATAGTAATGTTTTCAAAAATGTTTTCAAACATTAACATCACATCATTATTTGAATCACACATTATATTATATTTGGTCACACATGTTTACATATTCCCATGTCTGATGCCCAACAAGTTGACAGCATACCATGTCCAAAATGTAACTAATGTCCAGCAGCAGCAAAATGTTTGTAAACTGTTTTTACCACTCGTCTGATATGAATGCATGGAAAATTCTTGGAAAATTTGTTGTGATTAACGCCCGTGGCATCTACTACATCTAGCAACAACTTGTAACAACAATTCAGGGTATGATGTAATTGTTGCACCAGACTATAAGTCGTTATTATAAGTATAAGTTGTTATTTCACAAAATCCAAGACCAAGAACAGACAATGTAAGACGAAAAAGATTGAGAATTCTACTGGGAATCTTAATGAAGACGGAGAAGGAGTGAATGGCGGCAAGCTGAGGCGAACTGGATGATAAGAAAGGCGGCCAAGGGCCCGACGGTAAATGTAAAGCCATTTACAAAAGATTCACTGGACAAAAATGCTGAAGTGGCACATGAAAATTTAGCTAAAAATGTGGAGAATGCAATGCAATCAAAAATGTTGGGCGATGTGGAGGGACAAGCCAGCACAGAGCAAATGCTCGGCAGGCTACTACCTCCGAGAGAGAAAAAAATATGCGCGTTTAAAATAACATTTTGAGTTGCGTGTCCCGAGTCCCTACAAAAGCCTGTCGGAACGCTAAAACGTCCCAGTTTACACCAATCAAAGTGTGGTCTTATTATAGCCCGATCGTTAACTAAACCCATGTAGAAAGACTAAAGCGTCCGGCGTAAGATTTTGATAATGTGTGTGCGCGAGTGTCTGTCAATTGTAACAGTCTGCATAATCTTTGCAGCAAACCTTACAGTGTATCTCTGTAAACATTGTTGCAATGCCTCATCATACTGTATCTGCCTTGTTTTAACGGTTAGGACAATGCTGATGAGAAAGTCCTCATTCTCAAAATAACCTATGGCTGAGTTTTCTAAAAGTTTTCTCTTTTATTTTATTGTAGGCTATCAAAAGCAGAAGATATTCGGTTTGGTTTGGGATTTAATTTACGTTTGGACTGTTTGATTATGTTGCTAAATGTTTGGACTGATGGGCACTGAAATCTGGGCGGTATTTGATGGTTCACTGTTTAGTTTCATGTAGTTGAAAGAGTGTCTGGATTTCCACCCGTTGTTTATTGCGAGACAAGGCATCCGCTTTCATTCATTAATTGAACGCTGTGCTGTAATGGAAACCTTATTGCGCAGGCCTACGGTAGCCTAAATTGAGTTTTTTTTTTAATTATGCATGATTTACTTTTTTATTAAATTCGTAGGCTGATGCACATGCACAAACAATATGGAAAATTCTGTACAGACTCATCCTTTGGGTGCAGCGTGGAGAGGCCATACAACCGGTGGTGGTGGCTAAATTTGAGTCATCCAAACTGTGCGTTAACTGTATCTGCAGAAATATGCTCAAGGCTTTAGACTTTCAAATCCTTTTAAAACCATTACACTATCCCACTAACCTGTTTAATCTCTGCATCACTGAGTTGGTGGAGCCCAAGTTGTGACAAGGCTCTGTCCAGGCGCATTAACTCTATGGCATGATTATTCAATCGCTGGCCAATCAGAAAAGATGGGAGGTTGGAAGTAAGAAAGAGTAGGGAGCATAGCTGTTTCTGGAACACAAAATAAAGTAGAGGAATAATAAATTAATTTACATGTAATGATTGAGGACAACAAACAACAAGTTTAAACACTACCTTGTGATCTGTATACAGACTCTTCAGTCCTAGCATTGATCCAGCAAACAAGGTCCGCAGCGCATGCACTTCAGAGACAGTAGGATGGCCACCTCTCTGCACCTGCACCCACATACAAAAGCCCAATATATGTACTGAAAGTATAGCTTATTTTTAAAAGAATGAATGAATGTGCGACAAATTAATGTTTGGAAACTCAATAACATTAAATATTACATATACACCTTTTCCTATGGATACACGGATCGAACTGGCAACCTTTTGGTTAAAAGTCAGCCAATCTAACCATTAGGCCACAGATGCCTCAAAAGTTATAAAAAGACACAATTGCAGCTAAAAAGCGTAAAATTACAAAATGGGTCTTTTATGGTAAATGCTGGTCAATACAGGCTATACAGGATACAGGCTAGCTCAGGGGTGGGCAAACTGTGGCCCACTGAGCATTTAATTTGGTTATCAGGCTGCTGGCTATTTTTCTTTCTGCGTTGGTTAGCTTTACTGCAAACTCCTTAGAGAACGTTTACAATGTCAATGTCAAAACATCATGTTAAATAGAGATGATAGGCCTACTCTTAGTTATCTCCTTTGCAGCAAATCTAACGTGAACGTTATGCTACTCCATTTAATTGGGAACGTGTCTGCACTGAGAGAGAGCGGCAGGTTCCAGCTGGCTTGTCATTGTTGATAATTGATATCTTCTTATAAGAATCAAATTAGCAGTATTTTTTAAGCAATTAATATATATATATATATATATATATATATATATATATATATATTATTTTTTTATTTTTTTTGGGCTTTTTTATGCCTTTAATTATAGGACAGTGGAGAGTGACAGGAAGTGAATGGGAGAGAGAGCAGGGGTGGGATCCGGAAAGGACCACGGGGTGGGAATCGAACCCGGGTCGCCGGCGTAGGTGCAGGTGCCCCAGCCCGTTGCGCCACAGCTGGGGCCAGCAATTAATATTTTAAAACAAATACTTTTGATACTAAATTATAGGCTACAAAAAAAATATCTTTTTTTGTGTGTGTGTCGGTTGGGGGGGGGGTCTGGGGGGGGGGGTGCTGGTTGTTGTGCGGCCCGCCGACCAATTTTTAAAAGCCAATGTGGCCCTTGAGCCAAAAAGTTTGCCCACCCCTGGGCTAGCTAAATGATTTCAATAGCCAACAGCGAACATTGAAATGTTGGCATGTTCTCTGCTACATTTTTGGCTCTGTTGGGGTCCACCATGCTTTAAGTATACAGCCTTATGTCACAAAATTTCTCACAGCTTAAAGGAATTATCCGGAGTAAAATGCACTTTAGATCAATTTACGGATGATTGGGAGTACATACGTTGAGTTGACATCCAAATCATGTCATTTGGATGTGTTTTGAGAAAACTGTTTTTTTTTTTGTTTTTTTTTTAAACGGCGACGAAATTGTGAATTTCCAGAGCACACTTGGCAATCGACTCCTACGGACTTTCCCCTAAAGCTGGCAGCAAAGATGGCAACATTTCCGGAAAGGTACTGGCTTGATGAAATTCATTCTGGACTCTCTATCCGACCACATAAAGACCTCGGGATACTTCGGTTTGGCTTTAGGGACCCTCTACTCACTACCACGTAAGTGCAATGTTGTTTGGAACTGTAGAAGAGGTATAAAAATAGCGTTTTGTAGCGGCGAAATAATATGCCCTTCTCACTTCCACGCTAACGAGCTTTGACTAAAACGGTAACATCGAACTTTCTCAAAACACATCCGAATGACATGATTTGGATGTCAACTCAACGTATGTACTCCCAATCATCCGTAAATTGATCTGAAGTGCATTTTACTCCGGATAATTCCTTTAACTCTGACAAAACAGAAGTCATTTTCATCAACCCTGACAAAGTCTATAGTCATACTCAGACTTTTCTTGGAAATTTAGCCTCAAATAACTACTTCTAGAAACGTAGGGGTTTTATTCGATACAGATTTAAAATTTGACCAACATGTAAAACTCCTTTGTCCAGTCCTTTTATTACCAACTGAAAAACATTTCCAAAATCAGTTCAATGCTTTTTGCATTTGTTTAATCTAGACTTGATTACTGCAACGCCTTATTCACCTGTCTAAATCGTCAATCCATCTCTCGTTTACAGACTGTTCAGAACTCAGCAACCAGACTTTTGACAGACTAAATTTAGGGAACACATCACCCCAGTTCTGGCCACTATTCACTGTTTTAGGATTGATTTTAAAATCCTCCTTATAACCTATAAAGCGTCACATGGTTTGGCACCTGACTATTTAAAAGATTTATTAACCCCCTACTGTCCGGCTCGGCCCCTCAGATCCTCCAGCCTGAGACTTTTAGTTGTTCCAGAAAGTAAACTGTCAACTAGGGGTGACCGATCATTTGCAGTTAGAGCACCCAAGCTTTGGAACAGCCTCCCTTATAACATCAAATCTGCACCATCAGTGGCTGTTTTCAAATCTAGTCTAAAGACCCACTTATATACAATTGCCTTCTGTACTGTACTGTATATTTTTCCTTTTGTTTCTTATATTGAGTTAAGTTTGTGTTTGGTAGTTTGTCCTTTTATTTATTACTATTTTAGCATTATTATTATTATTATTATTATTATTATTATTATTATTATTATTATGTGGAGACACACACATACCACCTGAGGTACACTATAAACCTATAAATACAAACCTTACCACACAGCTCCAAGAGGGACATCTGGAGATTAACATCTTTGATAGATGGAACTGCTCGCATCAGGCCATCGATCACAGGTCTGTACGATTGAACTCGATGGGAGTGATAAACAGCTTGGAACTCCACAAGCTGCTGAGATGTCCAGAAATGTGGAATCAGGACATGTCGGGGGAAGAGATACCTAATTCCATAATAACACAAATGTAGAACAAAAGTTTATGGTTGGATGTATAAATTGCAGGGACAGTAATGGGCAGAGCTATTTACTGATATACTGTAACAATTCAATGTATTACAACAAATTATAAAGTTCCCGACACAGTTTGTACTATTAATTGAGTTATTTATTTGCTAGATAGCGTGAAAAAGAGAAAAGAAGAAAGATTAATCTCAGTCCGTTTGTATTCCCATAAAGTCTGTGTGTTAATTCAGTTCATTTAACTCAGTCTCTGATCCTATATGATACAAACCGTAATCCAAAATCCCAGGAAAGATAATCCACAAACGAAAAAATAAGTCCTTAAGTTTTACGAATATCCAACCACATCTTAATCTGTGTGGCAGCAACAACACCCGGCAATAAACAAAAATAAAAAAGGACACGTCTCACCCGCGCTCCGTTTCCCGGTGGTATTCCAAAGATTAGTCCGACCCGAAAAAACAAATATCCACCGACGAGCGATCAGCATGAAGCCATTTAATTCCTCCTTTGTTCTCCCTCCAACACCATGTTCCTAGTTTAAATTTCTCCACCCTATGACGGAACTCGGTCAGCTGATTTGCCTGCGCAAGCTGCGCTTCAGAAACAGATGTGCAGTCAGTGAGGAAAAATTAGTGAAAGGTGAATCCCTGTTTAAGTGCAATTTCTTTCCATACTCATATGCCTACACAACAGAACATAACCTGGCCAGGAATAACTCTTATTTTTTTAACTTATATTTCTTTATTTAGATACATTCATTCATTCGCTAATTAATTCATTTATGAGCCCTTGTATATGTGGCAGTGGCTACATAGTCCACCCCCCCCCCCACCCCCACCCAGATTTCACACACTGGGAATAGTTCCAAAGTATGGCTTCATATTTACAACATTAATTGTGTCTGAGGAAGTACCATCACTGCTACGAAGGGCTTGGAGAAATTAGGATGGATCAGCACAGGTGGTGATTGGAGGGCATCTTTCAGCTTTCTCCAACTCTCTTCACACTCATGTGTCCATTTCCATTGTAGGTCTTTCTTTTTTAGCTGGTCAAGGGGAGCGGCCAGGTCAGCAAAGTTATTAATGAACTTATGGTACCAGCCTGTCAAACCCAGGAAGCTTTGTAGTTCCTTTAAGTTTTGGGGTCTTGGGTATTCACTGATGGCCTTCAACTGGATCTGCCGAAATTCCCTGACCAGACACCAAATGGCCCAAGAAAGATAAGGTGGTTTTAAAGAAATTACATTTCTTCACATTGAGTGAGAGAGGCCTGGTGCAGTTTTTTGAACACCTCTCTCGAGGTCCCGTAGATGGTCTTTTTTAGATTTAGAAAAGATTATTATGTCATCAATGTAAATAAAGCAACACTCCCCTCTCAGTTCTCCCAACACTCTCTCCATTAGCCTTTGGAAAGAGACAGCTGAGTTGTTTAACCCAAAAGGCATTGTCTTGAACTGGAAAAGGCCAAATGGTGTAGTGAAAGCTGTTTTCTCAATGATGTCTGGGTTCATGGCAACTTGCCAATAGCCAGATCGCAAATCTAGAGAACTGAAGATGGTAGCACCTCCAAGAAACTCTAAAATGTCATGAACATTTGGCATTAAATAAGCGTCAAAGTCAGTTACTTTATTGAGTTGTCTGTAATCAACACAGAATCTGCAGGTTCCATTTGGTTTAGGCACAAGTGCGACCGGTGATGCCCATGGAGAGGAAGACGGCTTATACCATCTGCCTCAATCTCTTGAAGATGTTGCTTTATTATGGCTTTCTTCTGCAGATACCCTGTATGTGGGACACCGTATAGGTCAAGTGAAGAAAGGGGAGATCGCACACAGGGGCTGAGTAGTTCCAAAAGTGTATTTTAAAAAGCCGAAAGAAATATTTTTGATTGTGGCATGCAATGACAGCCTGATGGAACCCATATCTCTGTATGTAGATCGCATCCTCAGACCTTTGGTCGTGACATTACCTTCTTACTTGAGAGACACAGGCGATTTTATAGAACAATTATCTAAGATCGACGTAAACATGAATGCCCAGGAGACCTTCCTTGCAACGATCAGTGTTGGGGAAGTTACTTTTAAAAAGTAGTGTTTGTTCGTTACTTCTCAAAAAAGTAACCCGTTACTTTACTTAGTTACTCTCTATGGAAAGTAACTTTTTACGTTACTCGCAACTTTTACGTTACTTTTATGTTGCTCGACTTTGGGCAGAACCCAATATCTGTTCCTAAATGTGTAGGCCTTCATAAAGTTCTACTATGGAGGACATAACAGGTATTTCTTTTGTGCTCTTTATTATAAAAAATCCCACAAACAGAGCACTTGACAAGAAAACATTGGGCTTATAGGCTTCAACACCACCACTAAAGCCCAATGAAACAATATCAAATAACATAGGGTCAATCTCAATTCTCTGTTTTACCCCTTCCCCTATACCTTCATCTTACCCCTAGCCCTTGTCCCTCAAAACCGAGTTGCAAGACATAGGGGTGAAGAATATTCCCCTTGGAAATGAGATACCACTAGCCAACCATAAGGGAGAGCGGGATGACACTTGAATTAACCTAATTTAGGCCTACAGAGATTGTACCACACTGAAAGCTATCACTTTATCACTTTAAGGAACATCACTGGTTTCTTTCCGTGCAAAGGGTGTGCTGCGTGTAAAAATAACACTAAAAAGACCACCTCGTTCACAAGCTCCATCACAGACAAGACTTTCCAAATTAAACAATGCACCACATGTAACACTGCTGGGGTAGTGTATCTGATTACGTGCCCATGCAATAAACAATATGTAGGCAAAACCAACAGACCTATAAAAACGCACATCATAGAACATAACAGCGCAATTAGACGAAAAGATGAGGAATCGCCAGTAGCGAGGCATTTCACTGAAGTCGGCCATCAGCTGGCCTCACTCGTCTTCACTGTTATAGAACACGTAGAGGGGGGGATACTTTTACAAAGGGAAACCTTCTGGATTTTTACACTTAAAACTCTGCACCCTAGTGGTATTAATGATGAATTTAATTTAACAAGTTGGCTGTGATGAATATAGTTGTTTGAATAATGAACTAGGCCTACATGGATGCAAGATATCCGAAGTGCGATGATGATGATGATGATGATGAGGATGTGTACCTAGATCAATATATGCTCTCTGTTCTCTAAATATTGTGTTTTTTTCTATTTTCAAACATTTAAATATGGCATAGCCTCTTAAACATTTTTTGTGACTGTATGTTTCTGTATACAAATGTGGTTATATCTCCTGTACATGTTTGTATGTAATTGTAATGATTTGTGATGAAATTATGGTGATTTGGATACACTGATTGTGGACTAAACTGCTGGCGAAGAATCATCACCTGCCTGCGGACTTATTGAGTGTTTTTCTGTTTGTCTTTATCTTTGTCTGCATGAGCTCTGAGTTTTGCTCGTTTGTTTTATGTTTTATGTCTGGTCTTGTTCTGTAAGCCTATTGTCTTTGTAAAGGCAGGCTTGCTTTACTGTCACTGTCTATTTGTCTGTCTGTTTATTTGTGTAGCCTATGTCTTGGTGTGATGTCACAGGTACGCTGGCAATTACGCCGCTCTGTCCGGCACTCTTGTGTCTTTTGTTATTTTGTAAATTGTTTGTTTGTCTTTATGTCACGGGTACGCTGGCGACTACGCCGCTCCGTCCAGCATTGTTTGTCTTTATGTGTCAATGTCTTGTGTGTGGAGCGCTTTGGATTGTGCTAAGTACATGTTAACTGCACTTTATAAATAAAAATGACTTGACTTGACTTGACACTGTGACCCCGAATGCACTCATATGTCTTGGGGTTATTGGGTGATTGGCAGGCGAGCCTATAAATGGCCGCTGCGCCCTGTGACACGTCACGTACAAGGAACACTGATGAAGGGCTAGACCCGAAACGTTTACTCCTTGTTTATCTGGCCTGTAATTGTTTTTTAGGCTTTTTAAAATACACTTTTGGAAGTACTCAGCCCCTGTGTGCGATCTCCCCTTTCTTCACTTGAGTATTACGTTTTTTGGAGACTATACACACCGGGCGACACCTCAATACTAGACAAAAGGCGCAGACGCCACACTTCACCTTCGCCGGACACCATATAGGGATATCATGCGAGACTCGAATTGTGTGTTTTACAAGTGACGTCTGCCCAAGCTTCCCTAAGCAAACTGTTGGCCATCGAGACATAAGTTGCTCAAGTTCAGGAGATGCCTCTGGAGGTATCTCAGCAAAGGCACTCCCAATGAAGGGCCGCTGAGGTAGAGTTGACAACTTTGGTGGAAGAGCATAATAGAGGTTTAAGCCTCTCCCAGAATGACTTAACTGCCACTGCTCCTCCCATTTATTTTGGTTGAGAAAAGGATGGTAAGTAAGCCTTTCTTGACTCTTAACCCCATACGCCCCATTTTTAAAGTCTAGGTGCATGTCAGTCTTCTGCATGAAGTCAAGACCAAGAATGACTGTAAAAGACCAGAATCAGACATCACATACAAAGTGTATGTCCAGTAATCATTGGCCAAAGCAAACTCCTGATAGCCACCAGAGGTTAACTGTTCTTTTGGTCTCTGTATTCTTTTCCACAGCTCATGGTGTATCAGGGAAAAAGTGCTTCCTGTATCAAGCAAAGCAGGGCCTTCAGCCCCTTTGATGGTAAGATGAATAGCCAAAAGAGAGAGAGAGGTGTTTTAAAGTGCTCCGAATAAGCTTCTCCTCTTCACAACTTTCAGTTCTACTTTCTTTGGTTTTGTGAGAGTTTTAGTGTCTTTAACACGCTCCAGTAGTTTTTCATGGATAATGTTATCCGATTGCGTCGAAGTCCGAAATCATTCAGAGTAAACATGGTCAATTGCCTGCAGTGAGATTTTTAAATGCATGCTTGTTGCTGCCCCTCGAGTTGGGCCATTACATTTTTCGTGGCCAGACCCTTAATCTTTCTAGATTACCAGGGTCTGGATTTTCCAGGCTAGTGACCCCTAGGTCAAAGGGCACCAAATTACACTATATGAGTGCTCTCACAATGGAGTCCCAAGTCCCTGTACCAAGTTTTGTTTTGATAAATGAAAGTGTCGCTGAGATATAGCTAACTTCCTGTAACTCTAGCGCCCCCTAGTGGTTGAAAGTCACCACATTATTTTGTGTCTTCAGGATGAGGTCCCAAGTCAATAGACCTCTGAAGTTCACCTTCCAAAAAGCTGCCATCTTTGAGATCCGGTATCTAGCGATTTGTCCTATAAGAAAATATGGGGATTTTGAATTATCGCACCTTGTTAAACTCTCACGGGGACGAAAAAGTCTGAAATGCAGACGTTTAGGATGGGGTCCCGAGTCCATATACTAGGTTTGGGTTCTATATGTGAGAGCGTTGCTGAGATGTGAGCCTACTTCTTATGATTATAGCAACCCCTAGTGGTCAAAAGACACCAAATGTATTGTGTCTCCTCAGGATGGGGTCCCGAGTCCATGTACCAAATTTGGTTTCTATACATGAAAGCGTTGCTGCGATATGAGCCTACTTCCTGTGATTATAGCACCTCCTAGTGGTCAAAAGATACCACATTTCTCGTGCATCTTCACATTGGAGTCTCAAGTTCATGTACCAAGTTTGGTTTCGATATGTGAAAGCGTTCCTAAGATATGACCCTACTTCCTTTTTGGCTGCTACTCTGGCGATTTAGTTTCGCTGTGCTGTGTTAGTTAGTTATATGTATTTCCAATACTAGGGAGTTTTTCCTCACCCCTGTTACTCATGGGCTCTCTCAATGTTTTAATGTGTAATGTTTTGGCGCTTTGAAATTGAAATTGCAACTATGGTTTTGGGAGACGTGCCCCTGATTAGAGCTCATCTTAGGTCATACATTCTTCATTCTAATATTTTGGATTTCCATGAGCTGTAATCTGTAACTAGACTGCATTTCCGGCGGGAACTGCAAAAGTGTGCTTGCCCTGGTCTGGTCACCAACGTGAGCAGACAGTGGCATACGCTATGCTGAACCTGGCTTGATCCAGGCATTGTAACAGTGCCTTTCAGTGTTGGAGCAGTGGCAATATCTCAAAAGCTCTAGGATAGGGCTATTCAACTACTGGCTTGCGGGTTGAAAGCGGTTCGTTGGATTTTACCTTTGGGCCTGCCTTCGAATTTAGCTTCTATGACTGAGATCAAATCAATAAAATCAAATGACAGCATTGTTTGGATGAAAAAACATCTCTCTCTGAAGCCCTGTTCTAGAATCTTTGCTCTGAAGGCTGCGTTGCTAGGCAACATCAAATAAACGAAATGAGAGTCTTTCAGTATTAAATGTGTGATTCTGAATGGATGTGTGTGGTTTGCAATTAGAATAAACAAGAAATAACATTTCCAATAATTTCTAATGATGTCACCGTATGTATGTGAAATGTAATACAACGTTGCCACCTAGCGTTCAGATGTATTTAACATTAACGTGACATTTCATGCTTGTGTCGTCAACTCCCTGCTTTGAGGAAAACAATCTTTTTATCATAGTTTCCTCTTCAGTGAGCGATTACCAGGTCGTTTTTGTAACGGAGATGGCTGTTTATTGTCCCTAGGTTTACAGAAACACCTATTCATACGTATGGAAATCAAGTTAACGCTGCCGACCACTGTTTGTTTATTACATGGCCCAGAATGCCTTGCATGTCTTTACAACAAAACAACACAGTAAAACCTAAATGCCCGTAAACATATGAATTTGCATACTTGTAACATTTTTAATAATACTCTCCCATCATGATATTTAACAATAATGAAAAATGTATTTTGAACACCGTCAATGTGAAAATAACTGTACTACGTCAGCAATAAATAGCTAATGTTCTCCTTGCCATTTCAGTTCGTAAGTCCATACTATCCCATGGCTGAGCAAGGATTTCATGATTGGGCAAGGCTGCCCAGAGACATTGTGGCTGCCCAAAGACATTGTGCATACTTGGAAGGCATTGTGAATGACGTACAACTGCAAATGTGAAGGGTGATAGTTACCAAATATGGGTGGGTGGTTTGCCAAATGCTGGAAACTTTTGGAATGTTTTCTCTTTTTTTTAGCTTATGCACCCTCACATTGGAGTCCCGAGTTCAAATCCAAAATTTGGTATCGATATGTGACAGTGTTCCTGAGATATGGACGACTTCCTGTTTCGGAGCTTCGCCGCCGATTTCGTTTGGCTGTGATGGGCAAACGCTTTCGAAAATCAAAAATCCTTTTGGTAACTTTTGTGAGGCTTGGTCCAAGGATAATGTACGTCAAGTTTCGTGGCGTTCGGACCAAATTTGTGACCTGTGAAAATTTAGTTTCGCTTTCTGTTCAATCCAATATGGCGGACGAACGACACGCCCACCTGACGTCATTTTCGCGAGCAACTTACACCGGTACTGACCGGACGTTTTAAAGTTGGAACGGTGTCTCTGCCGGCGACCCGGGTTTGAATCCCGCCCCGTGGTCCTTTCCGGATCCCACCCCTGCTCTCTCTCCCATTCGCTTCCTGTCACTCTCCACTGTCACGATCATTAAAGGTATAAAAAGGCCAAAAAAATATACTTAAAAAAAAAAAAGAATGATGAGAGCACTTACATTAGGATAAATACCACATAGTTAGCAAAGGGTGGTATGGAGATCAGCAGCAGTGGGATGGCTTTGATCATATCTCTACGAAACTAAAAGATGAAAATAAAAGAAACAATCAATAAACAATGCCAAAACAAACACATGATATATCTACAACCCCAAATCAGAAAAAGTTGGGATGTTGTGTGAAATGCAAATAAAAACAGAATGTGATAATATCTTGTAAAGTCTTGTAAACCCATATTTAGCAAAAAAGGACTTGGCAACATATCAAATGTTGAAAATGACAATTTTGACTATATATATATTGAAATATATTTCATGGAAAATATATGATCATTTCGGATTTCATGTCAGCAGCATGTTTCAAAAAAAGTTGGGACAGGGAATGTTTACCACTGTACTCCTTCACCTCTTCATTTTACAAAATGTAAATGTTTAGGAACTGAGGAGACCAGTTGCTAGAGTTTTGAGAATTAAATGTTGTCCCATTCCTGCCTGATATAGGATTTCAGTTGCTCAACAGTATGAGGTATTCTTTCATTCCATGATGCACCTAATTTGACAAGTTTGGACTGCAGACAGGCCATTTTAGCACCTGGACTCTTCCTCTATGGAGAAATACTGTATAAATATGTGCAGAACTCATTTTGCCATTGTTTTCCTGAAATATTCAAGGTCTTCCCTGGAGAAAAAAGCATTGCCTGGATGGCAGTATATGTTGCTCAAAACCTGTATACATCATTTTAAATTGATTGTGCCTTGCCAGATGTCCATGCTGTAAGCACTAATGCACGGTCATAGATGTTCAGTTTCGATTTGAGGACAAAAACAAGTTGGAAAGGTTGGATGCTTAGATAGGCCCTCTCCTCTTTAGCCCAGATGAGTCCATGATTTCCAAAAAGAATTCCAAATTTTGATTGGTCTAACCACAGGACCTTTTCCACGTTACCTCTGTCCATTTTAAACAAGCTCAGGCCCAGATAACACGTCGGCATTTCTGGCTGTTGCATGGTAAAGTTTACTCTAGTATTTCTGAATTCAGTATCAAACTGTGCTCACAGACAATGGTTATCAGAGGTTTTCCTGAGCCCATACAGAAATAGGTCTGGTTTTAATGCAGTGCCATCTGAGGTCCAAAAGACCACAGCCATCCAATATTGTTTTTCAGCTCTATCCCTAGTTTGCAAAGATTTCTCTGGATTCTCTGAATATTTTAATGATATTATGTGCTAGGGGTGTGCATTGGCACTGCCCTCACAATTCGATTCGATTACGATTCACCAGGTAACGATTTGATTCAATTCGATTCTACGATGCATTGCGATGCATCAAAATTCTACTGCACACAAGGCAAATTTCTAGGTCATGAGGCAATACAAGCAGTCAGATATTGAACAACAGATTTTATTGGCTGCTATGTGTGTATTATCACTCTCCTGTATCTTTCACATTAATATCATTAAATAAAATTGAATGGTACAGGGTATTGGATATGGCATTTTAATACGTTTAATAATTTAAACACATTGTAAAACTTAAAGCCCAAATTTGGAGACATCCATGCATGTCGAAATTTGCTGCAAATTGAAAACTGGATTACTCTGGAACGGCTAACTGTACAGGGGACTGCTTTACACTTTTCTGTTCGGTAAGGTCAGCTGTTTATTCTGATATATGGTTTGTTATGTGTTGAATGAAGGGTTCGTGAAGTATCCCACCGATATGAATGGGTAGGGAGATAGGCGAAGAACCTTCAGTAGAGTTTATGATTAAAATTAATTATATTATTTACTTTTCTCATGAACCGTTCACCACAGGAGTTGAACTACTCAGTTAGGGAGTAGTTCAACTGAGAAGAATAGGTGAATTTGGATGCACTTTCTTTCTTGCCATGCGCTGTCACTTTCTCCACTGCGTAAAAGACTAAATTAATTTGCGCTGTGAATGCTTATTTTGACAGGCCATATGCTAAATAAAAATCGTTATTAGTCGGACGCAAAACAGAATATCGAAAGAAGGGGACACCAAGGCCACCGTGGCCTGTAAACCTCTGATTTTCAAAGGGACATCACGGCCACCTCGGGCAACGATGGCCATGGCCGTCGTGAAATTCCTACACTGCACATACTGCACACACAGTAACGAAGCCAACTCAGGATGCCAACGATCGACATGGTTCGTGAAGTTAGTTGTATTGCCAACGTGCTTGATTTTAGTGTGGCAGGTTTTACACACCGCGTACGCCTTGTCTAGTTTCCCATTAACTTTGTAGAATCCGAAATGTGCCCAGATGTCTGCTTTCCAAGCTTGCGTTTTCGCACACTTTCCAAGGGTGCGTTTTTAATTACCCGTCTATCGTGTTCATCTCCCTCCGTCATCTTGATTCTTTAGTGTTGTTGTTATGCTAGCTAGTGCTGCCGCTTAGCATGTAGCTACAGGCTGCGCATGTCATTACAACGTTGCTCCGGAAATGCCCCCAGAAGTAATTGAAACTTCACAACTTTATTGTCCACTCAAGGCCAGGAAATTAACAGTGACATAATCGATTATGGCACGTTGCCGCATCGATGCTGAATCGTGCATGCCCCGCATTGCAATGCATCGCCGAATCGATTATTGTTGACACCACTATTATGTACTGTAGATGATGAACTCCCAAAATATGTCACAATTTCATGCATTAAAAGCATTAAAATGACATTGTTTCATCATTTGTCCACAGTCCACACAGGTTTACACAGAGTGATGAATACCCCTACATCTTTACTTCTAAGAGACTCTGCATCTCTGGGATGCTCTTTTTCATACCCAATCATGTTGCCAATTACCCTCATTAGTTGTGAAACATTCCTCTTTTTGTTTTTCCTGCTTTTCCAGCATTTTGTTACCCCCATCCCAACGTGTTGCTGTTATCAAATCAAATTCAAAAGGAACATATATTTTCCATGAAATAGTTGAATGTGTCATTTTCCACATTTTATATGCTTATCTAATAAAATCTAACAATCTAAGATTGTCTGATCTTAATATAAGATCAATAACACTTGGTTAGATTTTATTTTTTGCAGTGTGTTGTCTGTGTCCTTTTGGTAACTAAATATGAGTTTAGGAGATTTGCAGATATAAGTCTCCAAGTCATTATTGTACAACCCCAAATCAGAAAAAGTTGGGATGTTGTGTAAAATGTGAATAAAAACAGAATGTAATAATCTGCAAATCTCCTAAACTCATATTTAGTTACCAAAAGGACACAGACAACACACTGCAAAAATAAAATCTAACCAAGTGTTATTATTAGGACCCTAATATGAAAGGCAGGTAAAATCTTAAGTATCAAAGGCATGGACTAAACATTATTTTCATTGCTGGGAAAATATCTAAATGTGTATTTACCAAGAAATAAGAAAAAAAAATTTGGTCCATGTCTTTGTCCATGTGTTTTACACTAACAGGGCGGCTACACTGGGCACATAACCAAAGTGTTCGTTTGTGGAGCGTCTGCTGCAATAATTAGCTTCCAGTGTAATCAATGGAACTGGCTACACCAAATGTGGTAGCAGTTGGTATCTTCAAAGAAATTAGATCAGTCTTCTAAGCCTACTCTAAACCTACGCTTACAGTATGCTCCATGAACGTACCGCTTGCCTTGAGAACCCAGTGTAGCCTGGGCCTTAGATTTTGCCTAGAGCCTCCTGTGTGGATGAGTTGTGCTTCAAAAGTGAACAAACCTGCCTGAGTTTCTCCAGCTCACGATAAGGCAATTTCCAGCGATCTGTATTGTTGGAAAGCATTCTGGTCTTAATCTCTCTCACCTCTTTGGCATCTTGAAATAAGAGTCGAAATCCTGCAAGAACATATGATAGTTTTCAAGAGAAAGGTTAGAGAGATTTGGGTTTAAAAGGTTAAAATAGAATAAAAAGTAAAAATAAATAATTATAAAATAAAGGGAAGACTTCCGGTTGCAGCACCATGTGAGGAGAACGTGTTTTCTGGTGCTCCTTGCTAGAGTGGAGAATTATATATTAAAGTTCACAGAATAGCAACAAAAGCTGTGGATCGACTAATGTCATTTAAACTACTGCCATATTGTCATTCATAGTAGCCTATAATTCAATTATGACTGGTCATCGTGGACCTGCTAAACAAACTTTAGCTAGCTCTTCCCAGGCTAGCATTAAGGACACAGCTTCGGCTGTGGCTTTAGAACAGCAAGAACCGATACTTGAAGCAATTGCTTCCCTGAAAGAGGAGCTCCTGGCAAAAATAGACAAGAAATTGGAGGGTTGAACAGCAGACATTAGGAGACAGGCAGACCAACTTTGGGAAGAGCTGGAAACTAACAGAACTGACATGTTGGAGCAACAGTATGAGCGGCTGAGAGAGCGCTGCTAACCAGCAGTCTAAGTCAGCACACTTGAGCTTGAAGTGAACTGTTTCTCAGATTTCGGGTCAATTTGGGTTTTTGAAATTTTGAAAAATAAAATTAAAAATTGTACTAATTGGTATGCATCAAAGTATTAGTCATTTTGATAGGAGTGACCTTGTGAGCTTAGTTGAGACCATAATATAAGGGAATTTATAATTTTTCAGGTAAATGTCATTACCATCACATCATCTAATATTTACATTTTAAAGTAAATGACATGACAATCAATGATCAATTATGGTTTCATGAAGTCTATTTTACCTTGAACTTATTAGAATTGTTGAATTTTACTTACAACATGAATTATAGTCGTTCAAGTATCTTATTTTTTTAATTTATTGCTCGACCCTGGCTTGGAATATAAATTAATTTGAAATAAATGGCATATATCAAATCTGTTTTAATCCAGTGGCCATTTAGACTGTCCAACATTGTCAAAAATATCTTATTAATGTCATTTATTGTCATTTATCAATCTATCGGCAAAAATATGCATGGTGATGGTGATGACATTGCAGTTCTGGTAATGACATTTGTTGTGGTGATGACAAATCACTGATCGTAATCTATTGCAATTAATTTTTTATAATTTAGGAGCCCAAGGTGAACTGACTTTGTGCAAAAAAAACACATTTAAAAAAAAAAGACTACTTTAAATGTATGCAAACACCAACCATCATCACCGACACAGTCGTCATTACCACTACATTTCAAGCTATAATGTGCTGGTAATGACTGTGTTGGTGATGACATTTATGCCGACAAACTACCCTGACAAGCAAAAATGATCACCAAGCAAGTGTAACTAGCTTTCTACATGTAATGTACACCATTTAAACTATGAAAGTCATTTTAAAATCAGGAATATTAAAAAAAAAAACAGAAATACAATGTGTATGGTAATGATACATAATAAGTGTGCATGCCCAAAACAAGGGATAAAGAGTAGATTGTCTTATGTTTCTGGACATCAAGGCATCAATCTTTCTGCTTGACACCCATGTATTCCACTGTGATATTAGGTTATCATGGCTACCAAATATTTTTTTGATGAAAAAACAGTAGCAAAGTGACTTTATGTAGAGTGTGTTGGTAAACCATGGGACAGGTATACATTAAGCAAAATAAAGTAGGAAATGCATATATATGCTTAATGTGTGCATGCAGTTCATTAGTTCAGGACAGTTACATTTAATTCATATGCATGATTTTTGTAATTCATTTATGATAAATAATGTTTGGGATATGGCACAACATGTGAAAACTCTGGTTGCGAACACCAAAACACAGATATTGTACCACAAAACACCAATAAAATGTGTCAAAATCATGAGTAGGAGCAACCATTAAAAAAGTCTAGGCTAATTTGTTTATACTAATTTGTGATGCTAAACATGATTAGATTTAGCCTAATGTGTTTTTAATAGAATTACAAGCTAGAATTACACTCTGTGGACAGAAATAGGCCTGAATTCTGGGAGACTTTGAAAATAGATCACGTTGCTGCAATTTGCGAATAATTGGTGTGAAGGAAGGAAGGGAGAATGGTGAGGGACCTGTCAGCTACATACAGTATACAGGATTAGAGCAACATATACTGCCATCCAGGCAATGTCTTTTCCAGGAAAGACCTTGAATATTTCAGGAAAACAATGCGAAGATGAATTCTGCACATATTTAAATAGTATTTCTCCATAGAGGAAGAGTCCAGGTGCTAAGATGGCCTGCCTGCTGTCCAGATTTGTCAAATTATGTGCATAATGGAATGAAAAACATGACTAAGAATATCCCATAATGTTGAGCAACTGAAATCTTATATCAGGGAGTAATAGGACAACATTCCATTCTCAAAACTGTAGCAAATGGTCTCCTCAGTTCCTAAACATGTACAGAATTGTGTTAAATGAAGAGGTGAAGCAGCAAAGTGGTAAACATGCTCCAGTCCCAACTTTTTTTGAAACATGTTGCTAATATATATTTTCCATGAAATAGTCCAAATTTTCATTTTCAACATTTGATATGTTGTCGATGTCTTTTTTGCTGCTAAATATGGGTTTACGAGACTTGTATTTTATCACATTCTGTTTTTATTTGCATTTTACACACGTCCCAACTTTTTCTGTTTTGGGGTTGTAGATTAGATAGATAGATTTACTAAGGATAGATGAGTTGCAATTGACATGATTTTAACCAACATGCTATTTTTATGTTTGACAAACTGCAGGTCAGATTAGGATGAGAAATGAAAAGGTTGGGCATAGCCAAGTTTTTTCCAACCAAAGATAACAGGGGGGAACTGGACACAGGTGGAGAAGACAGGGAGAGAAACCAGGATACTGGAGAGAAGCTAGAGAAACAGAAGGAGAAAAGCACAGGCAAGTTAGACAAAGATGAGCAGCACAAGAGAATGGAGCGGACCGAGGGCCAGAAGCAAACCAAGGTTCCGGAGCAGCATGAGAGACTGGACTGGACCAAGGGGCAGAAGCAGTGCGAGGGGCAGGAGCAGCATGAGAGACTAGAGTGGACCAAGGGGCAGAAGCAGTGCGAGGGGCAGGAGCGGCACAAGGGGCAGGATCAGTACAAGGGTCATAAGCAGCACGCGGGGCTGGAGCAGCCCACTGAAGAAGAGGGAAATGTAGGAGGGAGAGAGAGAGCGGCAAATCAGTGAAGAGTGTGAAAGTGAAGCTGGAGAGATGGCTAGGAGCAGAAAATGTCAAGCTGGCCCTCATGGTACATTGAATCACTGCTGTAAAAAAGACATTTCCAACTCTAGGTGGCAAAAAAAAAACTACTGATCTTGTTCAGATAAATACAACAAAAATTGAACATGTTGCTAGTGCTGTGATTGTATTTTTTTGTTTTCTCTTCTCAGAGTATATCAAAGCTGAAGGTTAAAGGTATGTTAAAGGTATTTCCCAAAACCATGCAGGGAGGGGAAAGGAGGAGCTTCCAAGGACAGTGGTATGAGGAATATCTTTTGTTGGAATGTTCAGTGGCCATGGACGCTGCATATTGCTTTGCATGCTATTTGAATGCAAAGACCACATGGTGAGAGCATCAAAAGATGATGAAATGCAAAATAGAAAAATATAGCTCAGCGTGGGCATAACGAAGATTATGAGTCTAGGCACATAGGCAATTTACTTGAGATTTTGCACGTAGTAGGAGATCATGACTCTTTTATTAAAAAAAATCTATCAGAATGCCTATCAGAATGCCCCCGCAATGCGATGTTCCAAAACTAAATATTACAAACCCTGGCAGGGATGGTCCAGGAGGACATACTTAAAGAAGTCAAATCTAGTCAGTACTTCTCTGTTACAGCTGACGAGCAAAAGGGAGAAATGTCCATAGTCTTGAGGTATTATTATGATGGTTCTTTACGGGAGGGCTTCTTAGGCTTTTGGGAAGCCGGACATTTGGATGCCAGCTCCTTAGCTAACAAAATCATCTCTTGTATGGAGCAGTATGGCCTTGAATACATGGAGAATTTAGTGGGCCAAAGGTATGACGGTGCTGCCGTAATGAGTAGCAGGTGCTCAGGGGTGCAGACAAGAGTTAAAACAGGTGGCCAAATATGCTTTTTACGTCCACTGCAATGCTCATTGCTTAAATTTGGTCATTGTTGATTACGTCAAAAAGGTCCCTGAAGCTGGGGAGTTTTTTACTTTGCTCAAGAAATTGTACGTTTTTCTTTCCGGCTGTTATGTCCATCAAAAGTGAATGGAAGTACAAGCGGAGATGTTTAGTGGCCCCCCTAGAGAACTTTAAAGCCTCAGCGACACCAGATTGGCCTGTCACAGCATTGTCTGCAGTACTCAAAGTGTTTGATGACATATCATATGAGGTTGATCCTGAAAGATCTACAAAGGCTCGATGGCTACTGTGTCAAATTGACCTGAACTTCATTGGGCTACTTGCTGTATTTAGACTGCTAAGTTATTTGGACCCTTTTAAAGAGGTGTTGTCTGAGATGCATTGTTTATGCAAGATTGCAGTTGTTTTACCAGTTACCACAGCTGGATGTGAGTGCAGTTTTTCCACTCAAACTCGTGAAAAATTACCTGCATTCAACTATGGTAACTGAGAGGTTGTCCCATTTAGCTGTGCTCAGCATTGACAGTGACCGTGCAAAAGCAGTTGACTTGAACGAGTTTGTTCAACAGTTTTCAAGTCATGGCAACCGCCATCTGAAATTGATTTAACCTGTAGAGTTTAATAGTCATGTGTAATAAAATAGCAGCATTTTGCGAATAAGAGAATTGTTCAGTGTGTGTGTGTGTGTGTTAGTGAGGTGGAGGGGTATACTATGAATTACATTCTTGTTATGTACATTTTAAATTGTTGTATTGTAATAAATCCAAAAAGAATGTTTGACTAAGAAGGAACTTGACTGAAACTTTATTGAATCAGAGGGAAATGTTTTGACAGTCAGTCATGGTTATCATTGCAACAATCTTGCATTAGAATCTTGTTTCAATCCAGATAACCTAAATCTATTGAAGACTTATTTTGTATGACTAAATTTGTCCATATTCCCTCAAAGCTCACTAGAAGACATCATTTGAAGGGTCATTTTTTTTTGTCTGGGGGAGCATACCTCCAACCCCCCAGAATCTTGTTTCAATCCAGATAACCTAAATATATTGATGGCTTGTTTTGTGTGACTAAATTTGTCCATATCCCTTCAAAACTGACTAGAAGACATCATTTAAGGGGTCATCTGAGATCTTCTCCAGGGGAGCACCCCCAAACCCTCCTAGAATTGCTGTTTGACATTGTACAATTTAAGTACAGACTACACAAACTGTAGATAGTGATTACACAGAGAAAGGGTGCACAATTCACAAATTAAGACCCACATCCTCCTCCTCGCCTCCCACCCCATGTAATGTAGTGTAGAGAACAAAACACATTCAATGAAATCCGTTTACCATTTTGAATAATGTCCATGGTCCCCCTCCTGGAACCTCATGCCACCCCAGGAAAAACTCTCTAGATCCACCACTGCTTTCATGTCAGTCTTTTTCACCAGCAAACAGAGTATATGACTACATCAGCATAATGTAATTGTCAGTTCAGGAAACACATTTTTCTTGTCCTATATCTTCCTTTCTGAGGATGGTTTGTAGTGTTAAGTTTAATTCATTTATTATATCATAAAGATATTGCTTATTACACATAGTCGATGACAGCTGAAATGTCAGTTTACTGTTGCACCACAGCGCCCCCCGAAATGTCTATTTTAATTTGTTTTATTTTAAATTTTCCCTTCCCACCCAGAACAATGTAGGGCCATATGAAATCTTCTGCTGGGCTGGATCTTTGGTACCCCTGCTTTAAGTCAAAGTCTTTTCAGCCTCCTGCCACATGTCATTATGAAGGTAAGATCATAACCATACTGACCTACAGCTCTGGGGAAAAAAAATAAGAGGCCACTGCATATTCTAATGTCATCCTACGGCTGATTGGGATTCAAAATGCAGCTAAATATAGTTTTACAAAATTTGCAGATTATCACATTTTGTTTTTATTTGCATTTTACATTAAACAATAACATCTATTAACGCTGTAATGATATGTGAACTGCGACCAAAATTGTGCCACAACCATCAACAATCTTGTGTTGCGGTTTGAAAAGACAGAACTTCAGATACAGACCCTTGAGCTTTCAATGCAACCACACTCATTTGTTCATTTCAGAGTGAATATTACTGTAGAACACATAACCATTTTATTTTCACCATTTGCCTAATGTAGCATTATTACACTTTCATTTTTGCTTCTACTCTTAATTGTAGAAGCCAAATGATTAACATTCCTCAACTAGCTTGAGATGTCATGCACCTTGAATTTTGACCCCACAACATTAAAAACCTAATCACTTCATCGGGCCTGTGATGCCCAATATCCCTTTGCTATATTTACTACCACACTGATGTTCAATATCAGTGTAGTACTATTTAGGGTCTAGGAATGTATTTATTTTACCGTTGTCCTTTATACTTGTGTAATGTTTATGCACCACCCTTCTCTGATGATTTAGTTTGTTATGTACACTGTGCTATTTGCACAATGTCTTAAAGGAGAAGTTCAGTGTGATATTGACCTAAAGTGTGTTGAAACATGATACCGAGTGTGAACTTTTGTCTCATAGCTCATCTTGGCTTGTCCCCTGCACTCCGAAATCTGGCGCTAGTTAGCCGATGCTACCAAGAGGTTTTCAATGTGGGTGCCTCGAGCATCGGCTTAGCCATGCCAATAAATCACTATTTTACACCATTTATGAGGCTCAAAGTAGCTCCACACTTCATTGGTAGACTTCCGAGGGCCCTGACATTTAAAACGAGACATTGAGAACTTTGAAAAAGCACTGGTAGTTTATTTACAAGACGATTTATACAGACAGTACCCTTCAGGAAGTTTACTGTTCGCCGCCATCTTGAATTTACGATAAGTCACGTTAAGTCGAGCGACGAGTACGAATGGACAGGTATGATAAGGGATCAGATTCCAAAAATAATTCTGTGGAAATGCATGGATTCCAGTTGCTTAGTGCTCTTGCACTCAATTGACATGCCCCCCCAGCATACACATTTAAAGGTCCCATATTATACTTCTTTTCAACAAGTCAAAATAGACCTAGGAGTTGCACAAAACATGTCCCTGAAGCTGTTTGCAAAAAATTCCCCTCAGATTACACATTATCAGCAGCTCCATTCTTGCCAATTTCACTCTTTAAGAATAGGCTGTTTCTGGGGCCTGATGCCTTTAATACAAACAAGCTGTTGTTGGCCATGCACCACTCCGGAACTGATTCCAAGTCAACAGGCAGCATGGTCGTAACGTTACCAGTCATTTTATATCAGTAGTTTATATATCAATACGATATTAATATATTAATAATATTGTATATTATATACAATGTATATTCAGTGTCCAAATCAGTCCAGTTTATACAGGTTTTCAAATATTCTAATTCTCTAGTATTCCAAATTAATAAAAAGTCCCCCCCAAAAAATCGAGGTATGTATCGAACTGTGGGTTGAAAATCGTCATACAAACTTAATTGTGAGTTTGGTGTATCTTAAAAGTACCCTAGTAAAAATACCCCACTCCCAATCAATCTTTAAACAACAATGGAAGCTGCTCGCATGCATAGACAGTAAAGGGGAAAAAAAGCTTGCTCGTCTGGTGTAGCCAATGGATGCATAACTTTTTCTCTTCCGTACCGGTGTAACAAAAGTGCTGAAATTCTTGCGGTATGCATGCATGCAATAGGACTGTGCATTACCTGGCGAAAAACAAAACCTTTTTTTTCAGATCATGGAGAGATTTCAGATGTGCAATAACTGTAAAAGGTGTCTTCATAAGTAAGATTGGTGTTGGTGAAAGCTATTGAAATGTTAAAACCTAATTGTCCACTGAAATCATAACTTAAACAGCCCCTGAATTCTTAATTTTGGGTAATGCTAAAAATTGTAACCTAAATTATTAATTGCACAAAAAGATTGCTTTTTTTGTTTAAAACAATTAGATCAGATTCCCCATGCAAACTTTGAAATTAACAAACTGAACACAAATGTTGTTAGTGTTGATATTGAAGTATTGAAGAATCAGATGAAAATACAGTTGCTTAATATATAAAGGCTTATAGGCCTACATAATATGGATCATTTAAATGTAAAAATCACATAGGCCTATTATTTAGGAGGATTACCCTCGCAAAAAGGGGGCGAGGGTCTGTTTGTTTCAAATTAATAGCCCTCCATATGATTTCGGGTCCTTCAGGTAGCCCTCATTCCCAAAAAGGTTGGAGACCCCTGGTCTAGGGGATCATGTGTCTGTAAAATATGATTTGCCCTTCGGTGTGGCCCAAGGGAGCTTTCTTGGTCCTCTGCTTTTTTCCCTATATATGCTTCTATTAAGAAACATCATAAGTCAGCATAATGTAAACTTCCACAGCTATGCAGACCCAACTATATATTTCTGTGGAGCCAACAAACCCAGATGGCCTCTGCTCCCTTATCACATGCTTAGCCTCCATTAATCAGTGGATGAGCGAAAAAAAATCAAAGCTAAATGACGATAAAACAGAGGTACTTTTGTTTGGACCAAAATCAAAGTGAGACACCGTTCTTAGTAATCTTGGGAACCAAGCACACCAGGTAGTAACAGGGCTAGGTGTCATCTTAGATACAGAGTCTTCTAGCCCCATATTAGTTAAGTTACCCAGACAGCTTATTTCCACCTGAGAAACATTGCCAAAGTGCGGCCTTTTTTAACTCAACAAGATGCAGAGAAATGAATCCATGCCTTTATCACTAGTAGGCTAGACCAGAGTGACCACAGTGAGGCGCGCCTCCCCTGGGGG